>NW_006210128.1:3009595-3026442 GCF_000334495.1 Tupaia belangeri chinensis | reverse complement strand
CGAGAGGAGTATGGAGGAGAAGGGATTGTGGCGTGGCCATCCCCCCTGGGGGGTGATTTCTCGCTTTCTGTCTCTCTGTTTTTCTCTGTCTGTCTGGCGAGCACATGCGCCCTATAGCAAAAACCTCTCCAAAAAAACAAAAACAAAAACAAAAACAAAAACCCTAAAACTGTTTTTTGTGAAAAAAAAAAAAAAAGCATTAAAAATACCTATTCGATGACTGCAGTAAGATAGATAGCCCCAGCTAGGTACTACTTTATAGGATGTTCATTCTACTCACTGAGGCTTATGCCTAACGTTGGATTTGTGTTCATGGAAATGTATATATCAGCTGTGCTTGCTATGAAAACATTTAGATTAATTAAGATCTTTAGTGACTCAATAAAATGTGGGGGGGGAAAGTATAGAAAGCAAACATAGATACCAGAGACAGTGTGGGAAGAGAGTGGGAGATGGCAGAGGGTAAGAGATAGAGAATCAAGGATGGGGAAAAAAAAGCAAAACATACAGGAAAGAAGAAATGGAAAATTATTTGACGACAATAACATGTTTGTTGATGTGCTTGATTGAGCCAATATACAGTGTACTCTGGATGGAAAATCTCATTTTGTATGTTGTAACGATGTACAGTGAATGAATGTAAATAAATAAATTTAATTAACAAATAATAATAATGATGAATAAAATGAAATAAAATAATTCTTAAAAAAATTGTTTTCTAGGAACTAGCAGTTGGCATAATGGCTATGTCGCTAGACTCCCATGTAGTCGACCGTGGTTTGAGTCCCGGACCCGGTGGTTTAAACTCACACCGGGTGCGTGTGCGTGCGTGCCCAAGATCCTGAGAGGAGAATGGAGGAGAAGGGGCTGCGGAGGGACCAACCCCCCTGGGGATGATTTTTCGCTTTCTGTCTCTCTCTGTCTTTCTGGCAAGTGCACGCACCCTATAGAAAAACAAAACAAAAAAATACCTCTCCAAAATAAAATAAATTGTTTTGTAAACCTTCCCATAAAGTGAAATTAATACTATGCAGTCATTAAAAATAATGCAGGGCCAGCAGGTGGCGTGGTGGTTAAAGTGCTGGACTGCCACATGGCCAACCACAGTTTGAGTCCTGGACCTGGCAGTTTGCTCTCTCTCTTTCTCGCTCTCTCTGTCTCTCTGGTGAGCACACGTGACCTATAGCAAATTTAAAAATAATAATAGTAATAATGATAAAATAAATCTTAAAAAAATAATAATAATGCTGGGGCCAGCCCTAGTGGTTAAGAGAAGCTGAACCTCACATGGTTGACCATGGCTCCAGTCCAGGTCCCAGAAGTTTGAAAAACATGCTAGGCACATGTGCATACATGCCCCATACCTCCAAAACGTGAAGAACCGTGCTTTCTTCCTCCCTTTCTCTCTGTGTGTTTCTGTCTCAGAAAATTGCACATGCCCTCTGGCAATTAAAAACCATTTAAAGGGGCCGGCAGGTGGCGTGGTGGCCCCACATGGCCAACCGCGGTTCAAGTCCTGGACCTATTGGCTTGCTTTCTCACTTTTCCTTTTTTCTCTCTCTCTGTCTCCGTTTGGTCAAAATTTTAAAATTAATAATAACAAATGGAATTAAATAAGTAAATAAACAATTATTATTTTTTTTTATTTTAAAACAGGGGCCAGCAGGTGGCAATGGACTCCCACATGGCCAACTCGCGTGTGAGTCCTGGACCCAGTGACTTGAAAATCACACTGGGTGGGTGTGCCTGTGTCCCAAAACCCCCAGAGGGGAATGAAGAATATGTATGGCCATCCCTCCTGAGGGGTGATTTCTCAGTTTCCCTCTCATTCTCTCTGGTGAATGTACGCACCCGATGACAAAAGTCGTTAAACGAAGGACCATCGGGGTCAGTACTTCAGTGCAGTGCTTGATCACGGTGTTTTGGAGCCAGCGACCTCATGGCTGATGGAGTTTTGAGTCCTGGCTACGGCCTCTTTGAAAACACACTGGGTGTGTGTACTCGTGCACCCCAAATCCCAACAGGATGGGGAAATGGGGAAGGGATCGTGGAGTGACTACAATCCCCTGGAGGGTGCTCTCTCTCTCTCTCTCTCTGCCCATCTCTGGTGAGCACATGCACCCACCATCTGGCAATTAAGGAAAAATTTAAAATAATGTTAAAGAATATAAATGGTCTGTTTGTTGGTGATGCAGCCAGGAGAGACCTGGAGTAGCAAGCTGCAGAGCTTTTTGTTTTAGATTTTTACCACAGGGCATGTGCACTTGCCAGAGAGAGAGAAAGACACACAGAGACAGAGAGTAAGAAATCACTTCTCAGGGGGATGCCACACCACACTCCCTTCTCCAGTCTCCTCTGGGGGTTCTGCGCACGCATGCCACCGGGTCCGGGACTCAAACTGCAGTTGGCCACGTGGAATCCAGCACCTTGCGCACCATGCCTGCGAGCTGCAGTTTGTGAAAGAGCTTGTGTGTGTGTGTGTGTGTGTGTGTGTGTGTGTGTGTGTACTATATCCTTAGGAGAAAGACCCCAGAGTGTTAGTGGTGGTTAACGCCAGTGGTGGAATTCGGGGCACTCTTTATCTTCTTCTTTTTGCCAATGTGAGTTTCTCAGGTCTCCCAACACTAACACATAAACACTGTAGTTTGAGAGAGCAATACCATCGAAGGCCACTGGGTCCCAGAGGAGGCAGTCGTTCTCCCTTTCGAAAGCTCAGGTTCTCTTGCCACTAGAGCAGAGCACAGACACGGGTGACCCTGCAGACTGGGGTGGAGGGACATGGTCTCCTCTTGCACCCCTGTACTTTCCAAAGCACTGGAGGCCAGGTCACAGGCCGCCCCCTCTAACCAGATCAGGGTTACTAAAAGATCAGACCTTGCCTGGCGTAGCCCTTCTGGGGAAGGGCAGGCGGGCTGCCCCACTAAAGGGCAGGGGGAGGACTCCCCAGGAGCATGGCCTTAACCATCGAATTCCCTTAGGAAGGGCTGGGAGCGCTTCCAGAAGCCAAAGCTCTGGAACAACGACTCCCACACCAGGTGGTTTTTGCCTCTGTGGGCCCGTGGAGCCAAAGAGGGGTGTCAGTGCCGAGAAGAAGGGGCCGCTGAGACCCCTGCCAACTCCCTCCTGCAGCATGTCCTCTGGCCCTGCCACAGGGGCAGCGCTGGGTCTCCAGCCAGCTCACCTGCTGGGACCTGTCCACTCAGGCGCCACGACACGCCCACCCCAGCAACAGCATGGACTCTGCGGGAGGCTAAGATAGAGAACTGCCCCCAGTCCGAGTCCCAGCGGGGCAAGGGTGGTGGTCACAGCCAGGCTGGGAGGCCACTGGCCTGACGGTGTGGCTTCACTTTTCCCATCCACATGAGGGTGTCCAAAAGTTCCTGGTGCGACCAGCCAATATAATCGTGGTTAAGACTGCTAGACTCCCACCTGGCTGCCTGCGGTTCGAGTCCTGAACCCAACAGTTTGCAAAGCACAGTAGGCATGTGTGCACCCATGCCCAAAATCCTGAAAGGAGACTGGAGCAGAAGGGATTGCAGTGTAGCCAGCCCCTTTCCCGGGAGAATGCTTTCTCATTTTCCTTCTTCTCTCTCTCCAGTGAGTGCATGCAACCTATAGCAAAATTAAAAAAAAAAAATTCATGGAGAATGTGTATTATGAAAAAACTATGCATGAATTTCAAAAGGTTTTGCATAAAAATAAATTCATACTTGAATTCCATTTTCAAGTCCCCTCATGGAAATGAAAAATAAGGTACCCAACTCCCTCAGAATTACAGGGATCCGCTGAGGGAATGGCTGTAAAGAGCTTCGCGCAGCGCTCGCCTGGTAAGGACCACGGAACCCGCGTGGCTCGTGTCCCTTCCCAACCTGCTCGCGTAGTCAGGACTCCTGATTTTCATCTCTCACTCTCTCTTTTAAATAGTTTTTAAGTTAATTTATCTTTATTATCATTTCTGGTTTACATATATTCGATGTATATCATTGTGGGCTGTAGTTTTTTGTGTTTTAGAGAATTTTTTTGTTGGCTATAGGGTGTGTTCACTTGCTGGAGAGAGCCAGAGCCAGAGAGAGAAGGAGAGTGAGGAGTCCCTCCCCACGGGGGTGGACACAGCGCAGTCCCTTCTCCCCCATCCTCCTCTCTGGACTTTGGGCTCGCATGCACACAGGGCTGGTGTATCTTCAAGCTGCTGGATCTGGGGCTCAAAGCGTGCTGTCAGCCCTGTAGGATCCCACGGCCTTAGCCTCCGTGCACCTGCTGGCCCTGCTGTGGTTTTATAAGGCATGCATGCAGTGCACGATAATCAGATCAAGGATACACGCATATTCACCTTCGTCAACAGCGAACACTGCATCGTTGTGTGCGTTTGTTAATCTGCCTCGCTTTCTTTTAAATATGCATTGAATTGTCCATATTTTTCAGTCTGCTGTGCTACTCCAGCCTCTGGCGTATTCTTGACTTCGCAGGAGCCACGGACCCTAACCCCAGAAGGACTGGCCTCGAGTCCCGCCCACCTCGCTCCTCCTCTAAGCCGAATCGCTCGGCCCTGCCACATCTGGTAACCTGGCATGACCTGGCCAGCCTGTGAGACTGGAATGCTGAGAGGACCAAACAGGGAGGGCCTGAAGTCGGCACCCCCACATGGGTTCTTGGATCTGTGACCACAACGTGAGGACGGAGGACCTGAAGGACGACCCCCCGCCGGCCCTGCCCCCTGTCCAGGAGCCTGCGGTTGAGTCCCCAGCACGGAGGGAGGCAGCAGGCTGGCTTCTCGGACGCTCACTCACCAGGTACCTGCACGTCTCCTGCGGTACCTGGATGTGGCGGTGGTGTCCGGGAAGGCTGTGTGAGCGAGGGCCGGCCCTTCATGTCAGTCACTCAGCCGGGGCCCCTGCACAGACCTGCGGGAGGAGAGTTCCCCTCCTGTGACTCTCCTGGCTGGGGGATGAAGGTGAAGACAGGGTGTAGGACGCACAGCTCCATCTCCACGAGCCAGGGGCAGGGGACGGTCCCACCACACCGGGACCACCTCGGTATTGCTGTCCTGGGTACTCAGCAGCGGCGGGATCAGAGACGTAGATATCCTTCAGGATCAGGGACCGGGGTCAAAATTTGTCATTTGACACATGTGGCCCAGGGCAGGGGTGACCGCGATCTTCACCAGACCTGCTCCTGCCCAGAGGCACGAAGGGGACAGGGTGGCTGCGGGACCCTTAGAGCTAATGAGCCAATGCAGTAAGGCCCAGTGCTGGGGCCAGCAGGTGCATGGCAGTTAAGGCACTGGATTCCCACAGGGTCAAAGGTGTCCCGAGTCCCGGATTGGGACTGGAGAATCACACCAGGTGCCTGTGCGTGCATCCCCCAAATCCCAGGAGGAGAATGGAAGAGAGGGAATGGCCATCCCCCACCCAGGGTGATTTCTCACTTTCCCCTCTCTCTGTCTTTCTCTGGCAAGTGCATGTTCCCTGTGGCAAAAATCTTAAAAAAAAAAAAAAAAAAAGAAAGAAAGAAAAAAAAGAAAAAAGAAAAGAAAGAAAGAAGAAAATGAAAGAAAAGGCATCGTGCTAGGGAAGCCAAGATCACAGTTTCAGTTTCACTATGGACACACAGCTTGTCACTTTGTTCCCTTTCCAGGGCTATGCTCAAGAGAGCCAAAATATTACTCCTTTTTTTTTTTTTGCGAGGTTTTTGCTATAGGGCGTGTGCGCTCGCCAGACAGAGAGAGACAGAGAGATAGAAAGTGAGAAATCACCCCCCAGGGGGGATGGCCACGCCACAATCCCTTCTCCTCCATTCTCCTCTCGGGATCTTGGGCACGCACGCACACGCGCCCGGCGTGAGTTTTAAGCCACCGGGTCCAGGATGCGAACTGCGGTCGACTACGTGGGAGTCCAGCGACATAGCCATTACGCTAACTGCTGGTCCCCCCAAAATTACTTTTAATGGCTAGAGTGTGTATGCACTAGCTCGCTCGCCAGAGAAAGGAGAAAGCACCCAGGAATAGGCCGCAATCGCATGCAGTCCCTTCTCCTCCTTCCTGTCAGATTTCGCATGCACACATATGTGCCCGGCGTTTTTCTCAAACCACCAGGGCTGGGACTTGAACTGCACAGTCAGCCTAACCACTAGGCTATGGGACTAGATGGCATGGCAGTTAAGGCACTGGATTCCCACACTCAAACCACGGTTCAAATGCTGGATTTGGAAGCTTGCTTTCTCGTTTCCCTGTATCCCTTTCTCTCTCCCTATTTCTCTCTCTGGTCAATTTTTAAAAATAATAATAATAAATAAAATTAAATAAATAATAAAAGAGAAAGTATCGTGAGCCCAGAATAGGAGATTGAGCATGGCTTCCTGCCCCAGATCCTACAAGAAGTAGTGGAGATATTTTAATTCATAACAGATCTGAAATATTAGCTCTGACTCCCGAAAGAGGACTCCAGTGTCCCCGAGTGACAATAATGCCAAACTTTGTCTCTTTTTCCCCCCCCCCATATGGTGCTTGCATTCACCAGAGAGAGACAGAGGCAGAAAGTGAGGTGAAAAGTGAGAAATCTCCCCCCGGGGGGATGGCTATACCACAATCCCTTCTCGTCTCCTCTCAGAATTTTGAACACATGCGCCCAGCTTGATTTTCAAACCACCAGGTCCAGAAATCAAACCGTGGAGGTGGCTATGTGGGATCCAGCCACCTTAACCTCCATGCCACCTGCTGGTCTGATAATGTCAAAGTTTAAAAATGCATGTAGTTTTCCCACTTACACTGAATACTGCCAAGACCTGCTAGGCAAAAAGTGGGGAGGGGACCTGCCCAGAGCGGGAGCAGAGGTAGATTTTGGAAAGGACAGTCACACAGACTCATAAGTAGAGAAAAGCGGGGATCGGGCCAACAGGACCCCTCTTATGGAGAACGCCACGTCACCGAGCCATCCCCAGGTTTATTCTTAAAAAGGGCAGCAGGGGGGAAACACGCAGTTAGTGTAATGGCTATGTCGCTGGATTCCCACGTAGTCGACCGCGGTTCGTGTCCCGGACCCGGTGGCTTAAAACTCACGCCGGGCGCGTGTGCGTGCGTGCCCAAGATCCCGAGAGGAGAATGGAGGAGAAGGGATTGCGGCGTGACCATCCCCCCTGGGGGGTGATTGCTCGCTTTCTGTCTCTGTGTCTCTCTCTGTCTGTCTGGCGAGCGCACGCGCCCTACAGTGCAAATCTCTCCAAAAAAAAAAAAAAGGGCAGCAGGGGGAGGCGCAGCGGGAGACGGCCAGGTGTCTTCTCTATCAACTGCAGCTGTGGAGCCTCTTGCGCGCCCCCCCCCCTTGGTCTAAATAAACCCCACCTGGCCTTCTCTGGCTGAAACAGTGTCCTTTAACCGCGGCTGTGCCGGTCGGCCCAGGAGAGTCTGTGCTCCGCTCAGTCACCATTGTCCCTACAAATACAGCTGCTCAAATCTGTGGTTTGTATTCACGGACGACGATCACAAACAGCTAAGCTTGGCACACTTTCAGGAGTATATTATACTGACATATTCAGTGAACAGGTGAACAGGTGAACAGGTGTGTATCAAGCCTCTATCACGAACAAGGCCCAGCACCAAATAATAGTGACACGGCGACAAGGTAGCTCCTGAACCCAAAAGCAGACACTGCCCCGTGGGATGTCCACGTTTAGCATAGGGATAAAAGAGGGACCATTCCATGCTAGTTCCTGAATTTAAAAACACAGACAGCAGATGGTAGGTGGGGATAATGCTGGCTCCCATAGGGCCGACTCGGCGGTTTGAGTCCCGGACCTAGCAGCCTGGAAAACACACCAGGCATGTGTGCATGTGTGCCCAAAAGCCTGGAGGAGAATGGAGGAGAATGGACTACAGGCATGGTCATCCTTCTGGGGGTGATTTCTTCCTGTCTGTCTCCAGCAAATACGCGCACTCTATGGGCAAAAACAAACAAAACTATTAAAAAAAAAAAGGAAGAAGAAAGAAAGAAACTGGGCCAGCAGGTGGCATGGCAGTTAAGGCACTGGGTTCCCACACTGGAACCACGGTTCAAATGCTGGATTTGGAAACTGGCTTTCTCACTTTCCCTGTATCTCTTTCTCTCTCCCTATTTCTCTCTCTGGTCAATTTTTAAAATAATAATAAGAAATAAAATTAAATAAATAATAAAAGAGAAAGTATCGTGAACCCAAAATAGGAGATTGAGCATGGCTTCTGTGGTCCCTTCCTGCCCCAGATCCTACAAGGAGTAGTGGAGATATTTTAATTCATAACGGATCTGAAATATTAGCTCTGACTCCTGAAAGAGGACTCCAGTGTTCCCGAGTGACAAACGGCAAACAGCACTGGGGTGAAAGTGGGACCCACGGCTGGAAGCATGGGCAGGAGAGGACTGCTACAGAGGTGGACTGTGCTGAGAGTGCTCTCGGCTTAGGGTTTGCGGCTGCTGGACTAGGCGGGGGATCTGGGAGGCCGACGGGGACGGAGACCACCCCTCCTGCTCCGCTGCTTCCATCTGCCCTCCTGCCACTGAGCACGAGGGCACACAGCCCGGAGATGCCTGAGTACGCAAAGGGTACGTGTACTCGGTGTATTTGTCAAGCCTCCAGGGCCTGGACTGAGCCATGGTTGGCCATGTGCTAAATGGGCTCCCTAACCACTAGGCTATAGGGCTGCCCTAGGACGTTACCTTCATTCAGTAATTTACTTTTTAGGTTTTGGCCATAGGGTACACGTACTCACCCTTAGAGACAGAGAGAGACAAAGAGGGAAAGTGGGAAATCATCCCACAGAAGGGATGGCCACACCTTCTCCACTCTCTTCTGGGATTTGGGGCACGATGCACAAGCACCAGTGTGATTTTCAGGCTGCCAGGTCCAGGACTCGAGCTATGGTCAACCATGTGAGAGTCCAGCACCTTACCCACCATGCCACCTGCTGGCCCTGGACGTTGGCTTTTTATTTTCCATTCAGTGGCTCCTTCAGGTGGTGTGTGTGCCCCATCCGTCTGTGACGTGTCCGACATGCTGCCTCGAGTAGCCAAGTCTCCTTTCCCCACCCTCAGTTATTTCGGTCTTCCCCTGGAGTGCCTCAGCAGAACGCAGTACTCTTAGCTCAACTTCCAGGCCCAACACCAGCCCCAGCCCACATCGCTCCCAACTGACCTCAGTCCGTAAAAGTACAGAAAGGAGGCCCAGCAGGTACTGCGGAGGTTAGGGTGCTGAGACCCACAGGCTGACGTCTCAGTCGGAGTCCTGGGCCCAGTGTCTTGAAAATCATGCCAGTCACATGTGCATGCGTGCCTCAAATCCCAAGTGGAGACGAGGAGAAGGGACTATGGGATAGCCAACCCCTCTGGGGAGGCGATTTTCTCACCTCTCTCATGAGTGCATGTACGTGCCCTATAGCAAATAAATAAAGTGCAGGGGCCAGTAGGTGGCATAGTGGTTAAGGCAATGGACTCCCACATGGCCGACAGTGGTTCGAGTTCTGGACCTGGTAGCTTGAAAATCACACCAGGTGCGTGTGTGCGTGCCCAGAATCCCAAGAGTAGACTGGAGGAGCAGGGACTGCAGTATAGCCATCCCCTTTGGGGGGTGCCCTATAGCAAATAAATAAAGTGCAGGGGCCAGTAGGTGGCATAGTGGTTAAGGCAATGGACTCCCACATGGCCGACAGTGGTTCGAGTTCTGGACCTGGTAGCTTGAAAATCACACCAGGTGCGTGTGTGCGTGCCCAGAATCCCAAGAGTAGACTGGAGGAGCAGGGACTGCAGTATAGCCATCCCCTTTGGGGGGTGATCTCTGTGTGTGTGTGTGTTGTGTGTGTGCGTGCCCAGAATCCCAAGAGTAGGCTGGAGGAAAAAAAAAAAAAAAAAAAAAAGACAGGAAAGTACAAACGGGAGGCTACAGGTTACAGTGCCAATCTGATGTACAGCACTGCCAGTGTGACCCTCTCCCCATCCTTCCTCAGTTCGAGCCTCTGTCCCACAAGTGAGTGAACGAAGGCCGGCAGAGAAGGGACTGGCCGCGGCCCTCCGGCTGTTAGTCACAGAGCCAGGGCACAGGGCCCTCGTCCCAACACCTTTACCGTATCTCTGCCCCGTTCCTTCACGGCGGCGCTCCTGAGCTGGGCTGCAGCCAGCGACACCTCGGCTCTGCAGCCGGCCAGGGCCTCCGGGGCCGTGAGCACCTGTTAGGGAGCTGGATCTGGGTGAAGCACTCTGCAGACGCCTACGGCGGGAGGCTCAGTCTGGCACGGGCCCCAGACCCTGTGCTGTCCCTCTTGGACCAGAACGAGGGAGAGGCCCTCTCAGGAGCAAGATGCACTTTTGCTCAGGTCTGTCACCTGCTGAGCTCCTGGGGGACCTTTGACTGGGGACGGAGTCGTTGGGAGTGGGAGGGAAAAAACGTTGGCCTTGGTGCGACGTGGGGCTCTGAGGTCAGAGGCTGCAGAGGCAGAGCCGGGGAGAGGTCTGGGGCTGGGAGCCCGAGCGCCATCTCTCGCTGAGGCATGTGTGGGGTTGGCACACGACCCGGTTCACCAGCATGAACACATCTGCCTGGGGGATGGGCAGTAAGGGGGGACTAAGGCCCGCGAGGTGCAGGAAGAGCACGGGGGTGGACAGCGCCCTGGACTGGGGTTCACCGGCACAGGAAGGGTTCTACCAGGAAAGACCTCTCATCTCGTCACGAAGAGGGACCTTAACCACTACGCCAACTGCTGGCCCCCTATTTGTAGATTTTTGAGGAACCGCCATGTTGTTTTCCGCAGAGGTCACACTAATTTACCTGCTCACTAACAATGCAAGAGCGTCCCTTTCTCACCACAGCCTTACCGGCATTGTCTTTTTTTTTTTTTAATCCTAGCCATTCTGAGATTAACGGAGATCTCATTGTGGTTTTAACTAGCATTTCCCTTGTGACAGAAGACTTTGATTATTTTTTCGTTCCCCTTTTAGTCATTTTTAAGTCTTCCTTGGAAACTTGTCTATTCAGTTTCTTTGCCATTTCTAATTGGATGATTCAGGACCAGCACATGGAGTAGTGGTTACGTCTCTGGACTCCCACATAGTTGAACTCCATGGTTGGAGTTCGGGACCTGGTGGCTTAAAACTCACGCCAGGCGCATGTGCGTACATGCCCAAAATCCCGAGAGGAGAATGGAAGAGAAGGGATTGCAGCATGGCCATCCCTCCAGGGGGTAACTTTCACCTTCTATCTCTGTGTCTCTCTCTCTCTGTCTCTCCAGTGAGCACACGTGCCCTATAGCAAAAATCTCTCTAAAAAAAGAAAAAAAGATGGATTATTCATGTTTTATGAGTTACTTTAGTTCACTGTATGTTCTGGTTATCAATCCCTTGTCTAAGGAATAATTTGCAAATATTTTCTCCAATTCCAAGCATTGCCTTTTCACTGTAATTATTGTTTCCTTTCCTGTGAGGAAACTTTTTAGCTTGATATAATTCCACTTGCCTATTTGGGGGATTATTGCCTGTGCCTTAGGGATCTTATGTAAGAAACCTTTGCCTACTCTAATGTCTTCAAGGTTTCTCCTAAGTTTTCAGGTTTGTGCATTGAGGCTTTCCATTTAAATCTTTGGTCCATTTTGAGTTTCTTCTTGTAAATGGAGAGAGGTTCTTTCAGCACCATTTGCACCACTGCATTGTCTTGTATTCTTTGTCAAAGGTCAGTTTGTTGTATAATTTGGGGTTTGTTTCTGGCTTCTCTGGCTCTGTTCCATCAGTCCACGTGTCTACTTTTGTAAAGTGCCATACTGTTTTGATTATTAATGTTTTCTAATATATTTTGAAGTCAGGCAGTGAGATGCCTCCTACTTTATTCCTTTTTGTACAGCATCGCCTTGACAATATGAGATGTTTTATGATTCCAGGCAAATTTCATGATTGTCTTTTCTATTTCTGTGAAGATGCCACTGGCAATTGGATTGGGATCACACTGCATATGTGAATTAATGGGTAGAACTGACATTTTGAGTATATTGATTCTTCCAGTCCAAAAACACAGAATGTCTTTCCATTTATTTGTGTCACACTCAATTTCTTTTTTATTTCTTATTTTAATTTTTTTTCCTCGTAGAGGTCTTTCATTTTTTTGTTTAGGTTTATTCCTAGGTATCGTATTTGTTTTGTGGTTATTATAAGTGGGATTGCTTTCTTCAATTCTGTCTCAGTCTGTTCACTGTCGGTGTATAAGAATGCTACAGATTTTTGTATATTGGTTTTGTATTCTGCTATTTACTGAATTCATTTATCATTTCTAGGAGGTTTTATTGTTGTTGTTTTGGGTTTGTTTTTTTTTTTGGTGGTCTCCTTTGGATTTTATGTGTATATAACTATATCATCTGCAAACAGGGACAGTTTAGCTTCTTTTTCTATCTGAATAACTTTTATTTTCCTCTCTTGTCTGATTGCATTGCCTAGGACTTCCAGCTCCGTGTTGAAAAGGAGTGGAGAAAGTGAGCAGCCTTGTCTTGTTCCAGTTTTCAGTGGGAGAGCTTTAAGACTTTCCCCAGTCAGTATGATGTTAGTAATGGGCTTTTACTGTGTTGAGGAATGTCCCTCCTACCCACCTTTCGCTGAAAAGTTTTGATCATGAAGGGATGTTACATGTTTATCAGATGCTTTTTCTACATCTATAGATATGATCACATGGTTCTAATCTTTCTTCCTGTTAACATGATGTTTTATATGTATTGTTTTGATATGTTGAATCATTCTCGCATCCCTGGGATAAAGCCTACCTGGTCATGGTGTATAATTTTCTTAATGTGCTGTTGGATTGGGTTCCTTAGTATCTTGTTGAGAATATTTGCATCAGTATTCATCAGGGATATGTAGTCTTATTTTATTTTATATTATATTTTATTTTATTTGCTATAGAGTGCATACACTCACCTGAGAGAGGGGAAATTCATTCTCGCATCCCTGGGATAAAGCCTACCTGGTCATGGTGTATAATTTTCTTAATGTGCTGTTGGATTGGGTTCCTTAGTATCTTGTTGAGAATATTTGCATCAGTATTCATCAGGGATATGTAGTCTTATTTTATTTTATATTATATTTTATTTTATTTGCTATAGAGTGCATACACTCACCTGAGAGAGGGAAAATGATAAATCATCCCCCAGGGAGGATGGCCATGCCACAATCCTTTCTCCTTCATTCTCTTATCAGGATTTTGGGCAAGCACATGCATGCCCAGCATGTTGTTTCAGGCCACCTGGTTCAGGATTCAAACTGAGGCATTGACTATATGGGATCCAAAACCTTAACCACCATGCCATTTGCTGGCCCCAGTATATAGTTTTATTTTTCCATTATGCCTTTGTCTGGTTTTGATATCAAGGTGATAGACGTGTTATAGAATTAGTTTGGGAGGGTTCCCTTCTTTGGACTCTTTAGAAATAGTTTGAGGAGAATTTGGTTAAGTTTTCTTTAAAAGTTTAATAGAATTCAGAAGCAAAGCCATCTGGACCTGGGCTTTTATTTGTTGGGATACTATTTATTACTGATTCAATCTCATCACTTCTTATTGGTCTACTCAGCCTTTCTATTTCATCCTGATTCAGCCTAGGCAACTTGTATGTGTCCAGAAATCCGTTACCTCATCTAGATTTTCTAGTTTGTTGGCATATAGTCACTTGTAGTATTCTCTCATAATTTTTTGTATTTCTGAAATATTGGTTCTAATATTACCAGCTTCATTACCGATTTTATCTGTCTGGTCCTTTCTCTGTTTTTCTCGGTTAGTAGGGCTAATGGTTTATCAAACTTCTCAAAAAAAATAGCTGTTTGTTTTATTGATTTTTGGGGGGGTATAGTTCTTTTATTCTCTATTTCATTTATTTCAGCTCTAATATTTACTACAGTATTTCTTTTCTTTTGTTATTTGGGGGAGGAGGATTGTTGTTGCTTTTCTAGTTCCTTGAGATGAAATATTAAGTTATTTATTTGCCTTCTATTTTTTTCTTGTGAGCACTAATGACTATGAACTTCTCTCTTATGACTGCTTTTGCTGTGTCCCAAAGGTTATGGACAGTATTATGTTCATTATCATTGGTTTCAATGAATCTTTTGATTTCAGTCTTAACTTCTTCAGTAGTTTGAAAGTTGTTACAGAGTAGGTTGGTTAGTTTCCATCTTTTGTGTATTTTTGAGGGCTATTTCTCTGGTTTAATTCAGGTTTAATTCCACTGTGGTCAGAGAAGATGCTGGGTTTTCCTTTTTACAAATTGCATTTTGGGGGGCCAGCAAGTGGTGTGGTGGCTAAGGGAGCTGGATTCCCACATGGCTGAGTGTGGTCTGAGTCCCAGACCCCGTGGCTTCCTTTCTCACTTTCTCTCTCTCTCTCTCTCTCTCAGTGCTGTTCCTCTCTGGTCAAAATTAAAATAAATAAATAAAATGATAATTAAAAGAAACACTGCTAAAAAAAGTGATTAGAAAAAAAAATGTGTTTTAGGGCCATAGGTGCCATGATGGTTAAGGGACTGGACTTCCACATGACTGACCATGGTTCAAGTCCTGTACCCGGTGACTTGCTTTCTCACTTTCCCTCTCTCTCTCTCTGGTCAAATTAAAAGTAATATAATAATAAATAAAGTTAATATTTCTTAAAAATAAATAAATAAAAATTATGTTTTATGATACATATATATCATAAATATATATATTGTGAGATAGATAGATATACACATACATAGCAAAATTGCAAATATTTCTTTCCAGTCTGAGGCATCTCCTTTCATTCTCTTAACAGTATCTTTCAAAGAGCAGAAGTTATTCACTTGATCCTATCCAATCTGTTCATTCTTATCTTTTTTTTTAAAGATTTATTTTATTTTATTTATTCATTCATCTATTTTAATTTGACCAGAGAGAGAGAGAGAGAGAAAGTGAGAAAGCAAGCTACCAGGTCCAGGACTTGAACCGTGGTCAGCCATGTGGGAGTGTCCAGCACCTTAACCACCACGCCACCTGCTGGTCCCCTGCATTCTTATCTTTTTTAAAAAAGAATTATTTTATTTAAGTTTACTTATTTACTTTAATTTGGCCACAGAGGGACAGAGTGAGAGAGAGAAAGTGAGGAAGCAAGCTGCCAGGTCCGGGACTTGAACCATGGTCAGCCATGTGGGAGTCCAGCGCCCTTAACCACCACACCACCTGCTGGTCCCTCCATCCTTATCTTTTACAGGTCATTTTCTGATGTTGTTGCAAAGATATCTTTGTCCAACCCAAGTTTATACACATTTATCCCATGTTTTCATCTAGAACTTTGATAGTTTTCAGGTTTATATGTAAGTATGATACTTTTTTAATAGCTTACCTTAGAGCACATGCACTCACCAGAGAGTCACACACACAGAGAGAGAGCGAGAGAGAGAGAGCACCCCCTAGAGCAGATGGCCACGCTACAACCCTTGTGTTCCATTTTCCTTGTGGAATTTTGGGCACATACATGCACATGTCTGGCATGTTTCTCAAGCCACCAGTCTGGGATTTGAATCATGCAGCTGGGATGTGGGGCCCATCCATCTTAATCACCACACCACTGGCTGGCCTGATCTCCAGTTTCTTAGTTGTTCAGGCAGAAGGGTAAATCTGGCCCCCGTTACTCCATCTTTGCAGGAACAGAAATCCCACCATTAGATTCTGAATATTTAACAGCTCTTGTCCTTTAGTCTGCCTGATAGACTCCCAAACAGCAGCAGGCAAGGAAAGGGGGAGCTCAATCTTATACCCCTAAGGAATCAGTTTTGTAGTAATTTGTTATACAGCAGCAGAAACAAATAAAACTCCACACTGCTTTCATAGCCATCATCTTTGATCTAAGACTAACCTTGTGAAGCAGATATACTGTTCCCTCCCACAGATTAGAAAAAGAGACTCAGGGAAGGAGGTGAGTGTTGGAGCAAGCTGGTAAATATCATTTAGAATTCAATTATCTGTGGTCCCCACAGTCAGTCTTAGCACATGGCCTCCTAGCCAGATTAACCTCTCAAAGCCTCTGTTCTTCATGAGCACAGAAAGACAGGGACAGGGAAATGCGCAAAATGGATTCCTTTGCTATCTTCCTCTTGGGGCTGCTGCAAAGGCCCGAGTTACACAGAAGCACCTTACAGAGGTGCACAGGAGAGGAGGTGTATTCTTCTCTCTCTTTTTTTTTTTTAAGTATTTGCTTACTTTAATAACTATATATACCGTGTTATCATACTATACGTTATGTTACCATGGTATGTAAATTCAGATCACACAAAAGAATTTCATAAACACAATAAAGCATTTTGTTGTATATCAAAGTGTGTATAAAATGTCAGACTAGACTAGCTTGCTTATAATTAATCACCATTATAGATAGTCTGTTTCATTTATAAAGAAAATAAATATACTGCATCCATTAAAAAGTGCTCTTCATTTACCTTTGCATTAATACTCAAAATACATATTTTTATTACAAGATGGTACTTACAAATTATTCTAATGCAACAGCAGCAAAAATTTAATTCTGTAATTTCAGAAAAAGCAAAACTAGTATTTGTAATTAAGTCTCATGCTACATGTGTGACTATGAAATATATACTACTCTACAGCTCCTAGGTTTGGTTTAAACACATGTACACATCAATTAAAGGAGGCTTTCCTGGTTATATTCCACACGCTTGTTTGAAACAATTTTCCAAGAACCAATCAGCCCTAAAAATCAAAGTACTTGGCCAGTCCACAAATGTTAAATGAATTGGGGTAAACATGAGTCCCACGTAACATCCGAAGCATGAGAGGTTCTTTTTTTTTTTTTTTTTTGGGGAGGTTTTCGCTATAAGGGGCGTGTGCTCG
>NW_006210128.1:3008991-3009530 GCF_000334495.1 Tupaia belangeri chinensis | reverse complement strand
CGCCGCAATCCCTTCTCCTCAATTCTCCTCTCGGGATCTTGGGCACGCACGCACACGCGCCTGGCGTGAGTTTTAAGCCACCGGGTCCGGACACGAACCACGGTCGACTACGTGGTAGTCCAGCGACATAGCCATTACGCTAACTGCTGGTTCCCAGCATGAGAGGTTCTTCAGCAAACTGAGAGTACTTCAAGGTTAGTCTATAGTCTTCTTTAGAACTAGTTCATCATAAGGGTTTAAGAAGATGAAGATTTGGGAGACCAGCAGTTAGTGTAATGGCTATGTCGCTGAACTCCCATCAACCTCAATTCGAGTCCCAGACCCGGTGGCTTAAACTCACACCAGGCATGCGTGCGTGCATGCCCAAGATCCCGAGAGGAGAATGGAGGAGAAGGGATTGCAACATGGCCATCCCCCCTGGGGGGTGATTTCTCACTTTCTTCTTTCTTCTGTCTCTCTCTGTCTCTCTGGCAAGCACACATACCTTGTAGCAAAAACCTCTCCAAAAAAAAAAAAAAAAAGGGGGAAATTTGGGGGCC
>NW_006210128.1:2976494-3008940 GCF_000334495.1 Tupaia belangeri chinensis | reverse complement strand
ATTCACTTCTCAGACTGGGCGGCTTTCTCTCTCTCTCTCTCTCTCTCCCCCTTTCTCACTCTGTCCCTCTCTAATCAAATTTAAATAAGTAAATAAATAAATAAAGTTAAAATAATTCTTTAAAAAAATAATTCTTAAAAAAAAGGTGGTGGATGGGACCAGCAGTTAGCGTAATGGCTATGTCGCTGGACTCCCACGTAGTCGACTGTGGTTCGAGTCTCGGACCTGGTGGCTTAAACTCACTCCGGGCGCGTGTGCGTGCGTGCCCAAGATCCCGAGAGGAGAATAGAGAAGGGATTGCGACGTGGCCATCCCCTCTGGGGGGTGATTTCTTGCTTTCTATCTGTCTCTCTCTGTCTGTCTGGCGAGTACACACGTCCTATAGCAAAAACCTCTCAAAAAAAAAAAAAAAAAAGGTGGTGGAGATTTTAATGCTATATAGTATATTTAGGTGACATGTTTCTTTTGTGTTAATTTGTCTTTCCTAAATGACCTAGTGACCAGTCACTAATAATTTGGTCATGGGAAAAATCAAGTCTGCAGAAAAGGAAGCCAATTTTGAAAATATCTTATTAGCCATCTAAATCCAGTCAAATTAGTTATTATTAAAAAAAAGGTGGTGGAGATTTTAATGCTATATAGTATATTTAGGTGACATGTTTCTTTTGTGTTAATTTGTCTTTCCTAAATGACCTAGTGACCAGTCACTAATAATTTGGTCATGGGAAAAATCAAGTCTGCAGAAAAGGAAGCCAATTTTGAAAATATCTTATTAGCCATCTAAATCCAGTCAAATGAGTTATTATTAATTTTTTATTTAGATTGATTTTTGCTATAGGGTGTGTGCATTCACTGGAGAGACAGAGAGACAGAAAGCGTGAAACCACCCCCCCCCTGAGGAGATGGTCATGTCATAATCCCTTCTACTCCAGTCTCCTCTTGGGATTTTGGGCATGCACGCACACGCACCAATGTGATTTACAAGCCACTGGGTCTGGGACTTGAACCACGGTCAATTATGTGGGAGTTCCACAATGTAACCATTTCGCCACCTGCTGGTCCTAATAAAATTACTTTTTTAAGAGAGATTTTTCCTCTAGGGTGTGTGTGCTCACGGGAGAGACAGAGAGACAGAAAGTGAGAAATCACCCCCCAGGGGGATGACCATGCTGCAATCCCTTCTCCTCCATTCTCCTCTCGGGATCTTGGTAACACCTGCACATTCCCCAGGTGTGAGTTTTAAGCTGCTGGGTCTGGAACTGTGGGAGTCCAAGGACATAATCATTACGGTGTCTGCTGGTCCTAATACGATAATTCTAAGAAGCTTCCCTGCTCTTCAGTCCGTATAACCCACCTGCAGCAAGTGCAGGCAAATCCACCTTCTGGTGGGAAAGGGGTGCCTCTTTAGCTTTTGAGGTAAGTTTGGATTCTTAATCTTCAACATACGAAGGAAGAGAAAGATCACTGTTGGTTGACAGCAATCTTTTTCTTTTTTTAAAAAAAGACTTATTTATTTATTTTTAAAGAATTATTTTCTTGAACTTTATTTATTTATTTTACTTATTTTAATTTGACCAGAGAGGGATAGAGAGAGGGGGGGCGGTGAGAAAGCAAGCTCCAGGTCCCAGGATTTGAACCTCAGTCGGCCATGTGGGAGTCCAGCACTCTCAACCACCATGACACTTGCCAGCCCCGAATAATTTATTTATTTAATTCCATTTATTATTATTATTTTTAAAATTTGTCCAGAGTGAGACAGAGAGAGAGAAAGGGAAAGTGAGAAAGCAAGCCGCCAGGTCTGGGACTTAAATCACGGTCAGCCATGTGGAAACCCAGCACCCCTAACCACTACACTACCTGCCAGCCCCTCGTTTTGATCTTTTTTAAAGAATTATTTTATTTAACTTTTATTTATTTATTTAAATTTGACCAGAGAGAAATAGAGTGAGAAAGCAAAAGAGAGAAAGTGAGAAAGCAAGTCACCAGGTCTGGGACTCGAACTACGGTCAACCATGTGGGAGTCCAGCATCCTTAACCACCATGCCACCTGCCAGCCCTTTATTTAAGTTTTTATTCACCATAATTATTTTTTAAATTTGACCAGAGAGAGATGGGGAGAAGTGAGAAAGAAAACCACCAGGTCCAAGAACTGCGGTCAGCCATGTGGGAGTTCAGTACCTTAACCACCACGCCACCTGCTGGTCCCCCATTTTGATCTTAATTGCCAGAGGGCATATGACATCACCAGAGAAAGACAGAGATGGAGAGAGAAAGCACCCCTCAGTGAGGGCATGGACACTACAGTCCCTTCTCCATTTCTCCATGCTGTCTGGATTTGGGACCAGCATACACGTGCCTGGGGTGTTTACCACGCTGGGGGCCAGGATTTGAACCACGCAGTCAGCCATGTGGGTCCAGCTCCCTTAGCTACTGCACCATGGGCACCCATCATGGCTGTCTTTGATTTGTGTTTCCTCAGAGTCCACTTCCAGTCATTGTTAAGAAACTTAGATTACTCGGGAACCAGCAGTTAGCGTAATGGCTATGTCGCTGGACTCCCACGTAGTCAACCGCGGTTCGCGTCCCAGACCTGGTGGCTTAAAACTCACGCCGGGCGCGTGTGCGTGCGTGCCCAAGATCCCGAGAGGAGAATGGAGGAGAAGGGATTGCGGCGTGACCATCCCCCCTGGGGGGTGATTTCTCGCTTTCTGTCTCTATGTCTCTCTCTGTCTGGCTGGCAAGCGCACGCACCCTACAGTGAAAATCTCTCCAAAAAAAAAGAAACTTAGATTACTCGTCCATCTGACAAACAGCATCTCCTGTGGAAGCCTCTCAGACTCCCTTTCACACACAGAGGCCTTTTTTCTTAGAGAGAGTTTTTTGCTATAGGGCGTGTGCGCTCGCTGGAAAGACTGAGAAAGACAGAAAGTGAGAAATCACCCCCAGGGGGATGGCCACGCTGCAATCCCTTCTCCTCCATTTTCCTCTCGGGATCTTGGGCACGCCCGCACACGCACCTGGCATGAGTTTAAGCCACTGGGTCCAGGACTTGAACCGCAGTCAACCACATGGGAGTCCAGCCACATAGCCATTGCGCCAACTGCTGGTCCCACATAGAGGCCTTTTGAAAAGGCCTCTCAGGCCAGGTCCTGCCTCATCAGCCCAAAGACGAAAGCCCAAGTGTCCAGTTCAGCCAAAGCCGTCCTGGGTCACACTGTGCCCCTTGGTGCCTTTCTTAGTTCTACTTCCCTGCAGAAATCTACCGTCCTTCCCACCACGCCTGTTAAGCCTGGTCTTTAATCCCTCTTCCACTGCTTTTTTTAGGGGGTGCGGGCAGGGATTTTTGCTATAGGGTATGTACACTCGCTGGACAGACAGAGAAAGAAAGACAGAGAGACAGAAAGTGAGAAATCACCACTCAGGGGAAAGGGACATGCTGCAATCCCTTCTCCTCCACTCTTCTCTCAGGATTTTGAGCATGCACGCACACACACTACTGATGTGAGTTTCAAGTCTCTGGGCCTGGGACTTGAACCACAGTTGGCCATGTGGGATTCCAGCAATGTAACCATTGTGCCATCTGCTGGTCCCTATTACAGCAGCTGTTAAAGCAGAAGTTCTTTTTTCCCCCCTCACATTTTGCCATAGGCTATGTGCACTGGCTGGAGACAGAGACAGAGACAGAGAGGCAGAGAGAGAAAAAGTGGGAAATCACAGCCTCCCCCAGTAGGGGATGACCACGCCGCAATCCCTTCTCCTCCATTCTCCTCTTGAAATCTTGGGCATGCACGCACACGTGCCTGGTGTGAGTTTAAGCCAACGGGTCCGAGACTCGAACAACTACATGGGAGTCCAGCGACGTAGCCATTACGCCAACTGCTGGTCCCGCTCAGGGTGATTTTCAAGCCACTGGGTCTGGGACTCAAACCATGGTCGACCATGTGGGAATCCAGAGTGTTAACCATCATGCTTCCCGCTGGCCCCAGAGCATACATTCTTAATCTGGGGACCAGGGATTATCTGTGGAAGGCCTGTAACTGGCTGGAACTGTGTGTGAAATCAGTGTAGATGTGCCTTTCGTCACATTCTCAAAGGGTCTGAGGGTCGTAGCAGGCTAAGGGTCACTGGACACAACCTCTCGCTGAAGTCCGTGCAGCCTGGGCTCGCCAGTAGGTCTATGGACGTTGTAAATCATGACTGTATCCCAGTCCCTGGTCAACAGTCCAGCAGACACTACAGAGGCTGATGACAGCAGGAGTTCAAGAAAGGTGAGCATGCTCCACTCATGGGAGCACGTCCAGGGCACAGACGGGACTTCTCTCATCCACAGCACGGTGGTCTGAGCACTTGGCCTTGAAAGAGAAGGCTCTCAACAGGCATGTGCCCCCACACACCCCAAATCCTTTCCTGGATTCTGTGTGCCTGGTGAAAGTCAAATAAAATTGTATATACTTAGGGTATATAACATGGAGTCTGGAAGTGTATACAATGGCTCACGTGAGAATTTAACGCACACATTCTCTTTTTCAGCTTTTGTGATGAGGACACTTAAAATCTACTCTCTCAGTACTTTTTTTTAAGTGTTTGCTATAAGGCACATGCACTCACCAAGAGACAGAGTAACAGAGCTGGAAAATGGGAACTCATGGCACCAGCGGGTAGCACGACAATGGTTAAGACGCTGGACGTTCCCACATGGCCGACAGTGGTTCAAGTCCTGGACCTGGTGGCTTGCTTTCTCACTTTCTCTCTCTGTGTCTCTCGCTGGTCAAATTAAAATAAGTAAATGAATAAATAAAATAAAAAATACATAATTTAAAAAAAAAAAGAAAAGAAAAGAAAATGAGAAATCACTCCCTGGAGGGGATGGCCATGCCACAATCCCTTCTCTTCCATTCTCCTCTTGGGATTTTGGGCACACAAGCATGCACCCCTGGCATGATTTTCTTTTTCTTTCTTTCTTTTTTTTTTTTTTCTCTTTTTTTCTTTTTTGAGAGGTTTTTGCTATAGGGCGCCTGTGCTTGCCAGAAAGACAGAAAGAGACAGAGAGATAGAAAGCAAGAAATCACTCCCTAGGGGGGATGGCCATACCGCAATCCCTTTTCCTCTGTTCTCCTCTCGGCATGTTAGGCACACACTTACACGTGTCCGGCATGAGTTTAAGCCACTGGGTCCAGGACTGCAGCCAACTACATGGGAGTTCAGCGATGTAGCCATTACGCTACCTGCTGGTCCCACAACCTGGTTCTTGAGTTCAGATGATGATATGAAGGAGAGGTGGCTGATTACCGTCAGAGCTTACTCAGTCACCTGGACCAAGGAGAAAGCTTGGCTTTGCCCCAGCCCAGGGATGAAGACAGCTCCACCCTTCCCTCTGTATCTCCAGGGCCCAGCACTGTGCCTGGAGAATGCAAAGCCCTCTGTACGTGCGAATGACGTAACTGAGCACCTGAGTTAACGATTAAGCAGGGTGTTTTCTGGGTATACCATTTCTGGATGACAAGAAGAGTCCAGTGGGTTGGCCCTCCACGGGTTAGTGGACAGGCACTGGCCCTCCCCACATCTGGCTCAAGCCTGCTCCAGCAGCCTACTGCCCGGCCCCAGCGACCCCTGGTCCCACCTGCTCCTCCGGGGCCACCAGTAGAAGAGGACCTGGAGTGTGTAGGCCTTGATGGCCACTGTCTCCGCACTGATGTCCGTCCCCACTCACAGAGCCCAGATCCAGGCGCTTCTGCGTACTGGTGGTCAATCCACTGAGCACGGGGAGGGGAGCAGGAGGCCCGTATTCCCACTCCCCCGAGGCAAAATATGCACACCTACTTACGGCCACAGGCCTGCATGCCTGCCCCCAAAGCAGCCTGGGAAAGACTAACCCATCCACACCTCCCACCACCCTTCCTACGACTGCACCTGATCAGCCAGCAGGGACAAGGAACTGGGGAGACCATCAATACCCACAGCATCCCCAGCAAGCCTGGTCACTGCCCACCTCGGGGATGTACCCCTACCTCAACCTCCCACCCCACCCCACACACGTCCCAGTGATCATGGGCAAGAAGACCGGGGGCAGACAGGGGCAGATTCTTTTTTATTTTTAATAAAAAATTATTTATTTAATGACTTCCATTTATTATTATTCTCTTCAATGTCACCAGAGACAGACAGAGAGAGAAAGAGAGAGAGAAAGCAAGCTACCAGGTTCAGGACTTGAATCACAGCAGGCCAAGTGGGAATCCCACGCCTTTAACCACCACGCCACCTGCCAGCCCTGGGACAAATTCTTAGTCTGCAAAGTCTCTGGCTTGTGTGAAGGGGGGAGGGGCCTCGGGGCTCCAGAACACAGAGCTCTCCCTGCAGCCCTATGGGAGCCCTCGAGCCCTCGGAGGGTGAGCACAGATGGAGGAAGCAGCTCTGGCTCAGAATACAAGTGGGCTGAAGGGAGGCGGATGAGCTGGGAGCAACGCCGCACAGGCAGGCACTGAGCCAGGGAAGCCAGGCAGCCAGTCAATTCAGGGTCAGGAAGTCAGTGCTGAAGTATACGGCGGCCGGGCAGTCTAAGGGTAGGCGAGGAGCTGTGCGCATGGATGCAACTAGGCTGTAAATCCCTTGAGATTATTAGCTGTTCCAATAACAAAGGTTTCCCAGAAGGAGGCTTAGGACAGTCTGAGGACCAGGTCAGGCTGGGAGGCCGACAGCCCCCACCCACCTACTTCTCCCTCTCAGGTCTCCTCCCTCCCCCTTCACTCCATTACTCTATCTCCAACTCTGCCTTGGTCACAGTTCTTGACATATGCTCATGGTATAAGACTCGGATTCCGGGGCCAGCAGGTGAACTGTGACTGGCCAATCCTCCTGGGGGATGATTTCTCGCTCTCCCTCTCACTGTCTCTCTCTCTGTCTCTCTCCAGTGAGCACACACATTCTGTGGCAAAAAACTTTTTTTAAAAAAATATGGATTCTATGAAACTATTTAAAATCTCAAGATGTTTATATCCGTTTTCAATGTCATCACCACCTACCAGAAGAGACCTGCAGGGCTCAGAGCTGGGATTCCCTCCTTCTTCCGGTAGCCCCAACCCTGGAGGCCTGGGCCCCTCACCGTTGACCTCGGTAGTTAACAATATCTGTCACCTTCTGGCACATTACAGTTGACATCGTGCTATTTAAGATTCTTAATTCTATCAACTTGAGGGTTTCTAAGACATTATCCGCCGGCAGCTATAGGAGAGAGGACTCAGAAAGGAAGGTTGAGGGTCTGAGCTGATAAAGAGAATGACAATCCTGGTGGAGAAATGAAGGGGAGGAGTGAACCTGGGGTAACTAAAGCTGGACCAGGGAACGGAGGGGAGAGAAGGGACCAGTCAGACTTCAGAACCAGACCCGGAGCTGCCCTGCTGACAGGAAATCCCTGCCTCCCAGCACGGAGGGTGTGTGCGCAACCTGCTACCTTGGGCTGGAAGATGTACCACTGGGACGAAGTCTCAGATGTCCTCACTTTGCAGGTGACTTGGAAAGCCCTGAGCAATCCCATGTCAAGTCCCTCTCGGGGTCTCTGGGGCACTTGATGTCCCTGCAAATACCACTGTATGGAATAACGAGGGGACGAGGGCTGTTTTGCTTCTGTCGGAGTGGGCACCTCCTTGGAGTATTTCTTTCATGTTTTCCTTAGACTAATTTTACTTATAACGCTAGATGCAAGAATCTTAAAATATTATCAAATAAAATACAGTAGTGAATTTTTGTTTATTTACTTATTTATTTGCGATAAAGCACATGTGTTCACCAGAAGAGACAGAGAGAGACAATGAGAGGGAAAGTGAGGAATCACCCCGCAAAGGGCATAGCCACACCGTAATCCTTTCTCCTCCATTCGCCTCCTGGGATTTGGGGCAGGCATGCACACGTGCCCAGCATGATTTTCAAGCTGCCAGGTCTGGGATTCAAATGGTGGTCAGTCATGTGGGAGTCCAGCACCTTAACTACTACACCATCTGCTGACCCCTAGTAGTGAATTTTTTTTAAAAGTATCATTACCAAGAAGTACTTATTCCAGAAATGCAAGAATGATTTAACATCAGAAAGAAAAAGTTATCCGTGTAATTCATCACGCCTAAAAAGTAGACAAAGAAAGGCACAGAATTTTCTGAATAGATGTAGGTGCACCTGTGCCTTGTGATAGTTCATTTATGTCACCCTGACTGGGCTAAGGGATGCCTGCATAGTTGGTCAAGTGTTACTCCTGAGAGCATCTGTTTGTGAGGGTAAATCCCACAGAGAATAGCAGCTCAATCAGCAGACTAAGAAGATCCACCCTCACCAACCGGTACAGGCATCATCCAATCCATTCGGAACCAAGCCATAAGAGAATCAAGGTGGGGCCACAAGGTGGCATAGTGGTAAAGGCACTGGACTCCCACATGGCCAACTGTGGTTTGAGTCCTGGGCCTGGTGGCTTGCTTTTTCACTTTCCCTCTCTCTGTCTCTCTGGTGAGCATATGTGCCCTATAGCAAATTAGTAATGGCACCAAGAGATGGTGTAATGGTTATATCATTGGACTTCTACGTAATCATCCCCAGTTCAAGTCCCAAACCTAGTGGCTTAAAACTCACTTTGGGCATGTGTGCATGTGTGCCCAAAATCCCAAGAAGAGACTGCAGGAGAAGGGATTGCAGCATGGCCATTCCCCCTGGGGAGGGATTTCTCACTTTCTGTCTCTCCAGTGAGTACATGCACCCTATAGCAAAAATCTCTCTAAAATAATAATAAAATAAAAATAAAAAGAAAGAGCTCCCTGTATTGACCTCTTTATAAAGTTTTGACTTTTCAGCCATATAAATGCTTTCTATATCCCACAATAAATCAAAATGGATCAAAAAAAGATAAACCTCAAAATTGATACAACAGAAAGAAATGAGTATATCTATATACAAAATTGATTATATAACTGCAGAAAAAATATTTCAAGTAACTTTTTCAAAAATAAACATTTACGGAGGCTAGCAGGTGGCACGGTGGTTAAGGTGCTGGATTCTTACATGGCTGACTGTGATTCAAGTCCTGGATCAGGCAGCTTGAAAATCATGACAAATGAATAAACAAATGTTTACACACACACATACACATATTTACTTTATTTATATATTTATTTGTCATGGTTTTGAAGCTGCTGGGCCCAGGACTAGAACTGCAATCAGCCATGTGGGAATCCAGAACCTTAGTCACACACTGAAATACTTTAAAGATCATAATTTAAGTTTGAATTTACTTTGAAATGATTCAGGTTTGTGCATGCGTGTGTGTGGAGAGAGAGAGAGAGAGAGAGAGAGAACCTGGCACACAAATATAGCAAGATAGCTTAGCAAACTTATAAACAAAGAATAACTGGTGTTCACTGTAATTTTCTATAGCTGGCTTTTTGTTGCTTGTTTTTAATTTGCCAGAGAGAATGTGTGCTTCCTGGAGAGAGACAGAAAGAGAGGGAAGGAAAGTGAGAAAGTACCCGACACACACACTCATGGAGGATGTTCACATTGCAATCTCTTCTCCATTTCTCTTTCCTTTGGGGATTTTGGGTACATGCACATGTCTCTGGTGTGTCTCTCAAGCCACTGGGTTCAGGATTCAAACCATGCCGTTGGCCAGGAATCCAGCTGCCTTAAGCACCAGGCTATTGAACCAGATCAGTTATATTTTGAAAAGCATAGAGATTGAATTAAACAACTCAGGAGATCAGTTTCACAGTAGACCAGAAAGAGCTGAAGAGTGAGTTAGTGAACTGGAAGAAGAGTAGAGAAAGTAACCCAGAATACAACACAGATATATAGAAAGATGAATAAAAGAGAGGTTTAGCGAGATGGAGAATTCATTTTACATAAATCCATTATCATCCCTCCACTCAAATGCAATCCTAATCTCTAGGCAATGCTCAAGTTTCCCATCATCATTGACTCCTTCTTTCTCACACCACACGGTCTCCCAGAACAGAGGATTTCACCATGATATGTCCCTTGAATCCATCCCTCTCCTGTCACTACATGGCGACTGTCTTTGTTCATTTCTCAGTTCAGACTCACCTCCATCTAGGCTTGACTCTGTTCCACTCCTTGTGTCTGTCCTCACCTACAATAGATGGGCAACTGCACTACAGCGACATCCAGGTCCACATAACACAGAGAAGCTCTCTCTTGGGAACACTGCCAAACTGTTGAGAAATAATCCCATCTTAGCAACCAAGCCCGGAATGCTCAACCTGGATTGACCTCCCAGCTCCTAAACTAAGGAATCTAAAGTGGAATGAAGTTTCTCCTCCCCAGTAATAACTTCTGGAGATAAATAACTTTATTTTCATTTCTTCTTTAATATACCTGCCACACAATAGTTACTCAATAAGTATTTGTTGGAAAAATAAATGAGTGAATAAATTTCTTTTTTTTTTCTTTTTAGAGAGAGATTTTAGCTATAGGGTATGCATACTCTCTGAAGACACAGAGTCAGAAAGTGGGAAACGTGCCCCAGGGAATGGCCACGTCACAATTCCTTCTCCTCCATTTTGAATCCCAAGATATGTATGTGTTTGCGCGTGTGTGAGTATGTATGTGTGTACATATATATGCATGCATGTGTGTGTGTATATATACACACACATAAATATCTAGTATACACATGTGTCCATATACTATTAATACATACACACATATACACACACACGTGTGTGTGTACACATACATACACAGATGAATGCGTAGATAAAACTGGAAGGGCATACATCACAATGATAACTTATACAGATGGTAGATTTATAAATAATTTTTATCTTCTTTTGTGTTAACTAAGCATGTGGGAGCCCTCCCAGGTGTCAGGCTTGAAAAGATAAGTCAAGGGCTAGCCGGTGGTGTGGTGGTTAAGGCTGGATCCCACATGGCCAACCATACAGGTTGAGTCCTGGACCCAGTGGCTTGAAAAACCCACCATGCACGTGCACATGCATGCCTAACATCCCAAGAGGAGAACGGAAGAGAAGGGATGGCAGTGTGGCCATTCCAACTTGGAGGGTGATTTCTTACTTTGTCTTTCTCTGTGTCTGGCTGTCTCTGCTGACACAACAAACTGAAAAGAGAGAGAGAGGGGAAGGAAGGAAGGAAGGAAGGAAGGAAGGAAGGAAAGAAAGAAAATTGAAGAAGTACTCATTATTGGAAACGCAGAAAGGTGAATGCACTTGGTAGGGGCATGTACACTTCAGGATGTGAAAGGCTTGTGATTTCTTTATATTCCCAAGTGGAGGTGCCTTGGAAGCTTTAGAATATACTAGAACACTGTGAGGGCAGAAGATCTGGTTTTTTTTTTTTTTTTTTTTTTTTGAGAGATTTTCACTGTAGGGCGTGTGCGCTCACCAGACAGACAGAGAGAGACATAGAGACAGAAAGCGAGAAATCACCCCCCAGGGGGGATGGTCACGCCGCAATCCCTTCTCCTCCATTCTCCTCTCGGGATCTTGGGCACGCACGCACACGCGCCCGGCGTGAGTTTTAAGCCACCGGGTCCGGGACACGAACTGCGGTCGACTACGTGGGAGTCCAGCGACATAGCCATTACGCTAACTGCTGGTTCCCCCAAGATCTGGGTTTTGTAGTCAGCGTAGAGGTAATGACTGAAACCATTCACTCACCTCAGGAGAGAATAATGAGAGCAAAGTGTTCAGGAGGATCCTGCAGGTGGGAGTCTAAACGAGGTGGGAGGAAGGACAGACTTCAGAGGAGGCCAAGTGAAAATGAAATGGAAGCATGTGCTATAGAGATGGCTCCTGGGTCCTGAGTCATCCACTAGCCCGTGCACAGAAGGCTAGTGTCCTTACCTGTAAATGAGAATGAAAGTAGTAACTACTCACTCATCAGAAAAATCCTCAACAAACTAGGAATAGGAGGGAACTCAATCAAGATGATAAAGAACATCTGTGAAAATCCTACCGCTAACATAACCAATGTGAAAGACAAAGGTTTCCCCCTAAGATTGGGAACTGGAGAAGGATGTCCACGTTCATGCTCTCGCTCAGCATCCCGCTGAAGTTCCAGCCAGGGCAATGAGACGAGGAAGGCATAAAGGGATCTGGATTGGAAAGGAAGGGAGAAAACTATTCTATTCATAAATAGCATGATCCTGTGTATAGACAACCCTAAGGAATCTACTACGAAACAAAAATCCTAGAACTAATAAATGAGTTCAGCAAGTTCACATCATCAACACACAAAAACCTACACACTAGTAATTAACAGTCTGGAAATGAAATTAAGAAAATGATCCAATCACAATAGCATCAAAAAGACTAAAATACATACTTAAAAATACATTTAACAAAAGTGCAAGACTTGCACTCTAAGAACTACAAAATCTTCCTGAAAGCAATTAAACATGACTTCAATAAACTGAAAGCCAACCCATGCTCATGAATCAGACTAAGCATTTGGAGGGCAATACCCTCCAAATAGGTCTACAGGAACAACCCAATTCCTACCAAGATCCAAGCTGTGTTCTTGGCAGAAATCGACAAGCTGACCCTAAAATTCTCATAGAAATTCAAAAGAAATGCAATGAATAACCAAAACAATCCTGATAAAGAACAATGTAAGAGACTTATATCTCCTCATATGAAAGCTTACTACAGATAATCAAGTAATCAAGAAAGGATGGTACTAGAATAAGGAGAGAAGATGGTACTAGAATAAGGTCAACGAAATATAATTGAAAGCCAAGACGTAAACATTTATAGACAGTGGATTTTTGGCTAAGATATCAAGAAAACCAAGAAGAAAAGAACAGTCTTTTTTTTCTCTATTTTTTTTTTTGAGAGGTTTTTCGCTATAGGGCGCATGCACTTGCCAGACAGACAGAGAGAGACATAGAAACAGAAAGCGAGAAATCACCCCCCCAGAGGGGATGGTCACGCCGCAATCCGTTCTCCTCCATTCTACTCTTGGGATCTTGGGCACACACGCACACGCACCCAGCGTGAGTTTTAAGCCACCGGGTCCAAGATGCGAACCGCGGTCAACTGCGTGGGAGTCCAGCGACATAGCCATTACGCTAACTGCTGGTTCCCAAGAACAGTCTTTTCAACAGATAGTGCTGGGGCAATTGGATATCCGGAAACAAAAACAACTAATTTGGGCTCCTACCTAAAACCATACAGAAAAATTTACCCAAGATAAGTCACAGCCACAAATGTAAAAACTAAATTATAAAACTCATAGAAGAAAATATAGGAGTAAATCTGTGTGATATTGTGTTAGGTAATGATTTCTTCAATACAACACCAAAAGCACAAATGAGGGAAAACACACACACACACACACAAATTGGTCATCAAATTAAAAACCTCTGCATATCAAAGCACACAATTGAGCCAGCCCCGTGGCCGAGTGTTTAAGGGAGCCAGACCCCCATGGCTGGCAGTGATTCAACTCTGGGCTGCAGGGGCTTGAAAAGCATGCTGAGTGTGTGTACTTGCATGGGTGCCCCAAATCCCAACAGGATGGAAAAATGGAGAAGGGATTGTGGCATGACCACACCCCACGGTGGGGTGCCTTCTCCCTCTTTCTCTCTCTGTGCCTTTCTGGCAAGAGCACACACCCTCTGGAAATGTTTTATTTGTGTGTTTGTTTTTTAAAGGTATAGTTGAGAAAGTGGTAAGAAAACAAACAGAATGGGAGAAAATATTTATAAATCATATATCTAATGAGTGTTCTCGAACTCTTACAACTCACTAATAAAAGACAATCCAAGGGCCGGCTCCATGGCACAGTGGTGACATGCTGCTCAAGAGAAGCTAGATCTCACATGGTGATCATGGTTTGACTCCCCAGTCTATTCATCTTGAAACACACCAAGCACATACATGAATGACCAAGAACCAATGGGCTGGAGGGCTGGAGGAAGGGGGTTGCAGAATGACCAGACCCCTATGGAGGATGCTTCTCTCTCTCTCTCTCTCTCTCTCTCTCTTAATCTCATTCACACATGCACACACTCTATTATGAATAAACAAAAAAATGTTTTAAAAAGACCTAAATTAGGGACAGCACAGGGCATGGATCTCACATGACTGACCCTGTAGTTCAAGTGTCAGACCCAGTGGCTTGAATAATCACACCAGGCACATGTGCATGCATGCCAAAAATCCCAAGAGGAGACTGGAGGAAAAGGGATTCCAGTGTAGTCATTTCCCCTTGGGGGGTAATTTCTCACTTTCTCTCCCTTTCTATCTAACAAGTGCACATACTTTATACCTAAACTTAAAATAAATAAATAAATAAACATAGAAAGAAAAAAAAGGAAAGAAAAACATTTTAAAAGACCCAATTGGGACCAACAGTTAACGTAATAGCTATGTCACTGAACTCCCATGTAGCCGACTGCAGTTCAAGTCCTGGGCTGGATGGCTTAAACTCACGCCGGGCACGTGTGTGTGCGTGCCCAAGATCCCGAGAGGAGAATGGAGGAGAAGGGATTGCGGCATGGCCAACCCCCCTGGGGGGTGATTTCTCGCTTTCTGTCTCTCTGTCTCTGTCTGTGTGTCTTTCTGGTGAGTGCACGTGACCCATAGCAAAAAAATTTAAAAATAAATTAAATTTTTTTAAAAAGACCCAATTTAGAAATGAGCAAAGAATTTGAGTGGACATTCCTCCAAAGAAGATAAATTAAAATACATTAATAACTAATAAACACAGGAAAGGTGTTTAACACTAGGGATAGCTAGAGGCACAGTGGTAATGCAATGCTTTGCTATGCTGACCTCACATAGGCAGGTCTCGGGTTCACATCCCAAGATCTTCCTGAATGCAGACATGCACGTGTGCCTGTGATCTGGGCTGGCTAAGGCTGGGAGTGGGTAGCAATCTGAAGCTCTTGTGGGGGTATCCCTCTCTCTCCCCAGTCTCTCTCTCTCTCTCATGGAAGAAATAAAATTTTTAAACAGTTTTTTTTGGAGAGGTTTTTGCTAGAGAGCGCATGCGTTTGCCAGAAAGACAGAGAGAAACAGACAGGAAGTGAGAAATCACCCTCCAGGGGGGATGGTCACACCGCAATCCCTTCTCCTCCAGTCTCCTCTCAGGATCTTGGGCACGCACGCACACGTGCCCAGCGTGAGTTTAAGCCACTGGGTCCAGGACGCAAACCGCGGTCGACTACATGGGAGTCCAGCGACATAGCCATTATGCCATCTGCTGGTCCCAGTTTTTAAATTTTTCTAATTTGCATTGAATCATTGTATGGCTTATAGCTATGACGCGGGTTCTCAAAGCATATATGCATCACATTTCAAGCAAGTCGAAGAGAGTACCCTACACAATAGCTTTCCATTCTTGTGTCTGTTAAATGGCCTTGTTTTCCTGAGTCCCTCCCTTCCATCCCCAAAATAAAAAAATTTCAAAGCAATGAATACCATTAGTCAAAACCACAATGAAGGGGTCAGCAGATGGCGTAATGGCTACATTGCTGGATTCCCATGTAGTCGACCATGGTTCGAGTTCCAGACTCAGAGGCTTAAACCTCACACTAGGCGCGTGCATGTGTGTGTATGTCGAAAATCCTGAGAGGAGAATGGAGAAGGGATAGTGGTATGGCCATCCCCCCACAGGGGGAGGCGAGGGTGATTTCTTGCTTTCTGTTTCTGTCTCTTCAGTGAGTGCACGTGCCCTATAGCAAAAATCTCTCTTAAAGAAAACAGAACCAAAATGAGATGTCACGTCACACCACTAGTAAATACATAATATCAAGTGCTGACAAGGACGCGGAAAAATCAAAACCTTCCTACACTGAGGCTGGGAAGGTAAATGGTACAGCCACTTTTTTGGAAAACAATATGACAACTTCTCGAGAAAGTTAGCAGAATTACCATAAGCCCAGCAAATTCACTTCTAGGTATCTAATCAGGGTAAATTAAAACACATGTCCATACAAAGACTTGCATGTGAATGTTCATAGCTGCGCAAGAGCCAAAGGTGGAGACAACCCAAATGCACATCAACCGGTGAATGGGAAAACTAAAGTGGCACATCCACACAACGGAATACTATTCAGCAATAAAAGAGAAATACTAAAGTATGCAACAAACTTGATGACCCTCCAAAATACAATGCTGGGGGCCAGCTGCAGGAGCGCATCCTGTTAGATGCTACGGCCTGTGGCAGGCCGAGGCCACCTGGGCTCAGTTCCCGACTACCCTACAAGCCAGGAAAGATGGAGCATGCTTTAGTCCCAGCTACTGGGGAGGCTGAGTCAGGAGGACTAAGAAATAGCAAGACCCTGTTTTTTTTTAAAAAATACAATGCTTTATAAAAACAAGCCACACAACCAAAAAGAGTGTTGCATGATTCTGTTGAAACTCAACAGGGACAGGCAAATGCACACAACAGAAAGCAATTAGAGGTTGCTCAGGGCAGAGGATGAGAATGAGTGGTGACTCTAATGGGAATGCTCTAAAATTAGGTTCGGGGGCTAAATTGCAGCACAGCAATAAAACGTGTCACTTTGTGAGGCTGACCCACATAGGAAGGTTCTGGGGTCACTTCCAGAGAGACCTCCCTAAGAACATCGGACGGGTGCTGACCCATGAGCTGGCTGGCTGAGAACGGGTGGGTTATGGAGTCAAGAGGTGCTGTTTCTCTCTCTCTGACTCTCATTCATAGAGGAAACAAACAAACTTCAGGAAAAAACTAAAATTAGATTTTTGTGGTGGTTGCATAACTTTGTAAATATACTAAATATACTTAGAAAATATTGAATTGTAGGCCATTTTTGAACATTGAGAAGGCGCTGGCATAAGTGTAGTTACCACTGTGATGGCAGCCTTTGCCGTGGACCCTCAGGCGCCCAGGCTGGGATCTGAACTGATGATGTTGGGGTCACCTACATCTCCGAAGCCAGGAGTTAATGCCCAGTTCTTACCTAGATTTTTAATTTTTTAAAATGTATTCACTCATTTATTTTCATTTGACCAGAGAGAAACAGAGAGAAAGTGAGAAAGCAACTCACCAGGTCTGGGACTCAAACCATGGTCAGCCATGTGGGAATGTCCAGATTGATAACGAGTATGCATCCAATTTCCTGTTTTAGACATCACATGTTTTAAAATATTTCCATATTGTGCAAATTGTAATAATATATAGGAAACAGTTGCTGGAGGAAGCCCACGTACAATCACCCAAGTGTCATTGAGGAGACCTCAAGTCCGAGATTCTCCTCGAGTCTAAAAAGGATCCAGCTGGGCAGGAGGCAATGTCGCCTTAACCGCCACACCACCTGCTGGTCCCATTACCTGGATTTTTTATGGGGATTTGCCAGCTCCAGGACTCCACAACCTCGGTCAGTAGGAGTAATGGAAACGAGATCACCTTTACGTGCAGGTGGATCACCGCCACAACCAGTCGTACCAGCTCGCAGAGAAAAAAGTGGAGCCCCGCCAGCTAGAAGCATATATGACGGCATTTCTAGCCCAGGGCTTGGATCAACACATTTCAGTAATGCAGAGTCCTCTTGGTGGAGTTACGATGATGACTCCTGGAACAGGGCAAAGTATGTTTAGTCCAGCAAATACCGAGCAACGGCCAAAGGCCACATTACCTCCTGCCCAGCTGGGTCCTTTTTAGACTCGAGGAGATTCTCGGACTTGAGGTCTCCTCAGTGACACTTGGGTGATTGTACGTGGGCTTCCTCCAGCAACTGTTTCCTATATATTATTATAATTTGCACAGTATGGAAATATTTTAAAACGTGATGTCTAACACAGGAAATTGGATGCATACTCGTTATCAATCTAAACTTCAGGCCCGGAAAGCCTTAAGCAAAGATGGGAGGATTTCTGGAGAATCCATCATGAGTGGTATAAAACCATGTGTAGACGAAAGTGTTACAGGAAACAGTGACAGAAGTCCTCTATTACCTCCACCGCTAGCCTTCACACCACCAACCAAAACCTTGGGCACACCCACACAACCTGGAAGCACTCCTAGGAGTTCTACCACGGGACCGCTTACTACAGCACACAAAGTCCAACCAAAACCTTGGGCACACACACACAACCTGGAAGCACTCCTAGGAGTTCTACCACGGGACCGCTTACTACAGCATACAAAGCTTCTGCTAGTGACTATCAGGTTGTTTCTGACAAACACCTAAAAAAGATGAAAGTCCTGTGCCCAAAGCAACGGAGTAGGTGCTGGGCTTGTAGAATAAGAGCTAAGAAGGCAACTACGGAGGAGGGGGTTGCTGCACTGCAGCAGTTAGCGGAGTGCTGTCTGTGTCTTTGGTGAGTTATACAACCACTCTTGGCAGTAGAGGATGGTTTTCGCAAACTGCTTTTTAGAAGCCTTTTTCTTTAAAGATGCAGCCTATCTGTAGCTTGCACTTTAAAAGATGCTTCAGATACATTTTAACGAATACTAAAATCCCATGTAAATATAATTTTGTGCTTTCTGTGACAGTGGATGCTTAAGCACAGAAACTCAGCATTGATTATTGTAAATTAAATAACCAAATCTGTGGTGAAGCTTTAGCCTTCATGAGAAGGTGGGGTGTATTTCACGATGGAGAGGGAACTGCAGCTGCTTCCACCAGGACATAAAGATTATAATTAGCAATTTGAATGATGGTCTTTTAATTTAGATATTATTTCATATTTTAATTCTTGTTCTATATGTCCTGTCATGGATTGTCATCTTTCAGTATTCTAAAACCAAAACATTCTTTTTAAAAACCGGCCACGTAAGTTTCTTAATAATAAACTTTGTCAATTCTATGTATTGAAAAAAAAAAAAAAGAAAATATTGAATTGTATATTTAAAATAGATGAACATTACAGTGCACACCTCACCTAAGGACAGAGTTCTATTCCTATGGCTGGTCCATTAACCGTTTGCTAGCAAGCAGCTTAAAGGTGGATGTCTTGTGGTGTGTGGCTTTGCCACAGCACACTAGAATAATGTAATTCTATGCATAAAAAAGCGCACATGGAATCTGTCGTCTTGCGTGATTGTGAATGCCTCGTTTAGTGAACACAAACTGACTGTGGGAACGAGACGAAGACTGAGAAAGGGGATTCCCAAGCCTTGCACAGAGAGGAGTCCTTGCACTGGAGAACTAGCCGTAAGTCCCAGCAGTCGTTAAACAGGTAGGTTGTTCCGTGAGAACTGACTGTATACAAATTATATCCCAATAAAGCTGTTCATTTAAAAGACTGTTTTAAATCTTAAGGACCTGTATTGTGGTCTCCAAATACCATTTTCCACTAAAAGAAACCATAGCTTTTTTTTTTTTCCAGATACAAAGTTATGTTTATTTTCAATCATGAAAACAATACAACAAACTGGAAACAATCCACTATCAACTCTAACACAATCCTCAGCACAAACCTATGTGCAATAAATAAAAACACATTAGTACTAGTGAAGACTGTTCTTGAGACACGTGGGTTTTGTATTTGTTTGAAATAAAACTGAACAGCAAATAAATACATTGCAAAGAGTCTGGGACAGCCCCTGTTGAAGGCGTTGTCATGAAAGCTTCCCATATTTCTAGATTTTTGACTTGGAATCTGTCACAATTCAGAGGGCTTTCTGCCAAATAAAGCACAGGAAGCTCTTTATTCATGCTGCCTGGAAACACGTGTGTCTTCTAATGGCCCTCTTTTGTCACCAGTTCCTGTCACCAACACGTCAGAGGCTGTATCCCAGCAAAGGATTACCAGAGAGCAGACCACCTGCTCTCTGGTTTAGATTTTCCTTTCATAAACACTCTGATACTTGCCAGGGCAGCAATAAATATATTCAATTTTTTTAAAAAAACTTTTATCCTCCTATGCAACTCTACTTGGTTGCAAAATCTAGGAACAGTAGCAGTACTGGTCAGAAATAAGTGACAGTTCAATGCAAGGACTCTCTAAAGTTCGATGATCATAAAAATATCTTTTTAGCTGCTGTTATCACCTATTTCATTATCTTGGCAATTCTTTCTTTCCTCTCTCTTTTTTTTTTTTTTTTGGAGAGCTTTTTACCCTATAACGGGCACGTGCGCTTGTCAGAAAGACAGAGAGAGACAGAGAGACAGAAAGTGAGAAATCACCCCCTGGGGGAGATGGTCACGCCACAATCCCTTCTCCTCCATTCTCCTCTCAGGATCTTAGGCACGCACAGACATGCACTTGGCATGAGTTTAAGCCACCGGGTCCAGGACTTGAACCGCAGTCGACTACATGGGAGTCCAGTGACATAGCCATTACACAAACTGCTGGTCCCAGCAATTATTTCTTTTGGAATTCAATCCTCCGAGCTACATTCTGAGCTCCAGATTTTTTCTGGTACCCCGTTATCTTTTTGCAAATCTAGGTCATCCTGGCGAGGCCACATGTGGTATCCATCAGCTCTCTGACCAGATTCTAAAAAGGAAGAAGTAGCCTCCAGTTCACCACTAATTTTTAGGATGGCCTGTGTAACTGTTCATAGATCCAAGTTAAATTTCTCCATTAACTGGTGGATTAACTTTATGGCAGCTCCCACTTCTGGGGGTAGAACCTTTTTCCTCTTCCTCCTCCACAGGCTGTGAAGAAACCATAGCTTCTCAGAGAAATCGCGGTTTCCAGGTCTGGAGCCAGAAATGTGTGAAATACGGCAGGAACACACTGTCAGTTCAGATACAAGGGACCACCACAGATGACAAACCTCAAGAGCCAACTTGAAGATCGAGAGTTTTGTACATTAATGAAGATAATAGTGACCGTAGATTGAAATACATCAAGTATGTTTAAATCTGTGTTCATAATGATTCTTTAAAAAGGAAAAGCAGTCATCACAGAAGGAAGGAAACAAAAGAACCCATTGTTTTGAAAAATGGTAACTAAAAAGAACAAATCAAGCAAATATTTAACCTTTTCTACATAAATTGTACAGCTGGGTAGTTGTGAGCGACGTCTCCTTATAGAGAAGTAGACCGGCTAAGAACTGAAGAAGGGACGGCATGTCAACACCGCCATCTTTTAATTCTTCATTGAGCAAAGACTGCTGACCTTACACCCCCACCCACCAAAAGACCAGCACCTCCTGAAGGGAGCATCTAGGACCGTCTTTTTGCGTCCTCCCCATCTAACGTGGGTCTGACCAGGTCTTGAGAAGAGAGGAACATGTGAAATAAAATCATAAGGATGCAATAAGCAAAATCCAAGTGCGGGAAGTAACCTGATTTCTTCAGTCAACAAAGCACAAAGGAGAACAAGAAAGATGAAAGGGGAAACCTATAGATTAAAAAAAAAGGAAGAAAAGAAAAAGCAAAGAGGGAACCACCAGTTGGCGTAATGGCTATGTCGCTGGACTCCCACGTAGTCGACTGCGGTTTGCGTCCCGGACCCGGTGGCTTAGAACTCACACCGGGAGTGTGTGCGTGCCCAAGATCCCGAGAGGAGAATGGAGGAGAAGGGATTGCGGCGTGGCCATCCCCCCGGGGGGTGATTTCTCGCTTTCTGTCTCTCTGTCTCTCTCTGTCTGTCTGGCGAGCGCACGCGTCCTACAGTGAAAATCCCTCCACAAAAAAAGAAAAAGCAAAGAAATCAAACAATCATAAAATGTGACTTTAGTCAGATCCTGATTCAAATAAAACTGCAAACACACGCACACACACACACACACACACACGCACACACATGCAAGCACACGCACACACACACACGCACACACGGAGTAATGGGAAGCTACAAGGCAGCAGGACACTTGGTAACGACAGCTCCGTGGGGTGGCCAGTGCAGTAACGATGTCGCCGATTCCACACTTAGAATGTGCGGCCTGTGCCCAGAGCCCAAGTGACCAATCCAGACACAGACCAGTCCAACTCCTTCCAGAGACCCGAGCCCCATCTGTCAAAGAAGGAGGTGGGCTGGCCCTGTAGCCTAATGGTTAAGGGAGTTGGATTCCAATAACCAAGCACAGCTCAGACCCTCCCTAGGCCTGGAGGCTTGAAAAACACACTGGGCACAGTGTGTGGATGCCCAAAATTTCAACAGGATGGAGAAACAGAGAAGGGATTGCAATGTGATGATACCCCGCTGGGAAAAGGGGGTGCGTTTTCCCTTTCTCTCTGTCCCTTCTTCTCTCTCCAGCAACTTTTTTTTTTTGGAGAGATTTTGCTATAGGGCCCATGCGGTTGCCAGAAAGACAGAGAGAGACAGAGAGACAGAAAGCAGGAAATCACCCCCCAGGGGGGATGGCCACGCCGCAATCCCTTCTCCTCCATTCTCCTCTCGGGATCTTGGGCATGCAGGCACACGCACCTGGCATGAGTTTAAGCCACTGGGTCCAGGACTCAAACCACGGTCAACTACATGGGAGTCCAGTGACATAGCCATTATACCAACTACTGGTCCCTCCAGCATTTTAAAAAAATAATTATTTAATTTTATTTATTCATCCATTTACTTTAATTTGACCAGAGAGAGACAGAGAGCGAGAGGGGAAGGGAGAAAACAAGCCACCAGGTCTAGGACTTGAACCGTGGTCGGCCATGTGGGAATGTCCAGCGCCTTAACCACCAGCCACCCGCTGGTCCCTCCAGCATTTTTTTTAATGGAAGGAGGAAGGAGGCTCTTTCAGGAGCATACCCTCTCCAGGCCAAGGTGCGTCCACCACTGGGAGGCCAGTGGCACTTACTGGCTGCCTAGCTCTGTGAAAGCCGCCCCATCCGGCCCCACTGCTGACTCCGCTCACCGCCCAGCACGCAGCCCTCCCGCATCTCTCCTGCTCCCTTTGCTGTGCTCCTAGTGTCCTCTACATGGACTGGATGTCCACCTCCCGCTCAGCTCAAATGTCGCCTCCTCAGAGCCTTTCCCTGCGCCTCCACTCAGAGAGGCTCTTCCACAGGGACTTTCCACTGCATCCTCCCATTTTCCATTCCTTTTGTTTGTTTTTTAAGTTTTCTATAGGTGCATGCTCTCACTGGAGAGAGAGACAGAGAGAGGGAAAGTGAGAAATCACCCCCTATGGGGGTGGCCGTACCGCAATTCCTTTTCCTGCACTCTCCTCCCAGGATTTTGGAGGGTGTACGATGTACACGTGCCCAGCGTGTTTTGCAAACTACCAGGTCCAGACCTCGAACTCTACAGTCAGCCATGTGGACCCAGCTGCCTTCACCACCACGCCACTGCTGGCCCCCATTTTCCGCTCTTTGCAGCACCCACCAGCATCTGAAATGATTTTGTCTACCGTAGGTCTCCTCCCACTAAAGCCTAAATTCCCTGAGACTGTCGTCGGTCAGTTTTGTTTACCCCACGCCTCTGGCCTAGAGCCGGCTCTCAGGCCATGTGCACTAAGGAGGGAACGGAGGAGGGGCCACACCTGCTCTGCGCGTCCTCTCCTGACCCGGCGTCTCTTCAACCCCGCAGGCCTCTCCGTGAGGCCCTGCGAAAGCCTCCGCACCACGCCAACGTCCCTCCCTGCTCAGCTTTTCCCTGAACGCCCTGGTCATCTCCTGTCCTTAGTGGGAACCTGGAGACGGCTTCTCTGAGGTCCTCTCTGGCTAAGGCTGTTCGTCTCTAACCTATACCCCTTGGGGTCAGTACTGCACCCCCTCCCTAGTCCCTTCCAATCTCCTTTTTTTGCTATAAAGCATGTGCACTCAGTGGAGGGCTGGGGGAGGGGAGAGAGAAAGCTGTCCCCAGGGTGAATGACCCCGTTCCAGTCCCTTCTTCTCCATTGTCCTCTTGGAATTTGGGCATACATGCACACACACCCAGTACTTCAAGTCTCTGGGTCTGGGACTAGAACCATGTTGTTAGCCACCCGGGATCCACCCGCTTAGCCACCATGCCACCAGGCTAGCCCTCTAGGCTTGTTTAAATACCTTCTCCCAGCCCCAGCCCTACTGCCACCTGACCCCTTCACGGTCATTCCGCTGGGACACCGCCCTTGGAATTCTCCAATCCAGATTATACACCCTCCTCGAACGTGATTGGATCCAGTTCCCGACAGCATTTTTCACATTGTATTGCAGCTGTCGGCTTCGTCATCTGTCTCTTCCTCTGTCCCCATGCCCCCGCACTAGGCCATAAACTCCAGGAAGGGGGAGGGAGGGTGCTTTTCACTGCCTGTACATAACAGATGGTCACTAAATCTGGATTACATGGAAGAATCCATCAACTGCTCCCACAGGAAGAATACTCTGAGACTCGACAGGGAGCCGGTCACAGACCAGTGAGAAGTGGTAGGGATCTAGACTGAGGGGCCAGAGGGACGAAATGGAGGCTGGAGACAATGTCCCGTATTTGTCATGACTCATGAACTTCCTCCAGTCTGTCTGCCTCCCTTCTGTCCATCCCAACACAGCCCCAAAGAGCCTTCCGCCTCCACCCCTCCCTGCCTCATTTGGTGCTTTATCTGTTTCCAGGACCTGTCAGGCCCTGGGCTCCTCCAGAGCATTCACCCATACCTTAGGCATTATGTCCCCTGGGCCCAGTACAGGGCTGGGCACACAGCGGCACTGACATGCCTGGAAGCCTGGCGCGCACTGTTACTCGCGGGTGGGGAAGCCACCTGCTGCCTTCTGCTGGCGACGTGAGCACAGGCCCCTCTCCTCCCCTCCTGGCCAAAACAAGCTGGGGGAGAGGAGGCAGAAGAGGATGGGGAAACGGCAACCCACCTAAGAGACTAGATGGACCGAGGGATCGGTGACACACCTTTGTCAGCTCGGCACTATTCCCATGTCCCGGTGTAAAGTCAGGCAGGTGCTTCAAAAGGAGGTCATATCCTTAGGGTGCGTCTGTCCTCCCCGACTAAACTTAAAGCCCATGGGCTGCATCCTGCTTACCTACCCTGTTGTCACTGGGCAACTGTCACTACCGCTTTCACTGACTGAAGTAGGCCATCACTACCTTTCTCCTCCATTAATGTAAAACATGGTTTGCAGGGCCAGCAGGTGGCGTGGTGGTGGACTCTCACATGGCCAACTGCAGTTCGAGTCCCGGACGTGACAGCTTGCTTTCTCACTCCTTCTTCCCCCTTGCTCTGTTCCTCTCTGGTCAAATTAAAATAAATAAATAAATAAAGTTAAATAAAAATTTTTTTAAAAAAATCATGGTTTGCTTTTGGGAGGTTTTTTTATTTAATAGAAAAAGAACCTGAGCACAAGGCCAGCATGTGGCATAGGGGGTGAGGCACTTGACTTCCACATGGACGACCGCGGTTCAAGTCTCAGACCTGGCAGCTTGAAAATCACGGGGACATGTGTGCATACATCCCAAAATCCCAGGAAGAAAACAGAGAAGGGATTGTGGCATGGCCGGCCCCTCTTGGGGGTGACCTCCCTCTCTGTCTTTCTCTAGCGAGTGCATGTGCCCTATGGCAAAAACGTCAAAGAAAAGCTGAGCACTAGCTTCTCCTCATTTTCACTCTGCTTCATACTGATAGGAGGTTGTCTCTGACATTCTGATTTCTCAACTTTCTGCCATAAATCCAACAGTTTTAGGATTCCCTTACCCCACAGGCTTTCCCATGCTCCAGCGGCATGGGACACCGTGCGCCCTCTGCTGGCGAGGACGGGCATGGCCTCTGGTGCTCTTGGGGTGCTGGGCTGTTTATAATCTCTAAGTTTATTTCATTTATGTCTTCCATGAGCAAGAGAGACAGAAACAGAAGTACAGTCCCCTCCATAAGCCTGATGCCATGGTCCACCCCAACTTCAGCCAGAGGCAGACCATGGGCACGCACGTGGTTGGCAGAACCCAGGGGGTCTCCGGATGCAAACCCAGAACCCACATGTGGGTCAGCCCGCAGAGCGACACGCGATGCCCGGCCCCACTCTCTGGCCTCTAACTATCCATATCTTGACACCTGGAAGTTGTCTAGCACCTAACACAGTGCACGGACTTGGGGAAGGGGCTTGGAACTGGAGACAAGTCTGCGAGCGACGTGCAGTTAAAGTCTCTGAAAGACACATCTTTGATGAGACTTACTCCCAGGTATTCTTCGGCTTTGATACTATCGTAAATGCACACTTCAAAGTTCATTTTGTAATTGTTCATTATCAATATACAGGATTCTCAGATAATATGTCACCACTTCACTTTGTTTTAACTTTCCTTTTTTTTTTTTTTTAAAGGTTTTCGCCATAGGGCATGTGTGTTTTCGTTTTTTTTTTTTTTAAAGGTTTTCGCCATAGGACATGTGTATTTTCTGGGAGAGACAGAGACAGTGAGAAGGAAAGGGAGAAATCACCCCCTGGGGGGCTGGCCACACCTCAACCCCTTCTCCTCTCCAGATCTTGGGCACACATGCGCAAGCACCAGGCCTGAGTTGTTTTTATTATTATTACTTTTTTATTTAACTTTATTACTTTAATTTGATCAGAGAGGGACAGAGACTCCCATGTAGTCAACTGCAGTTTGAGTCCTGGACCTGGCGGCTTCAAACTCACACCGGGCACGTGTACTCAGTGTACCTAGCTCTTCAGAGTGAGCTGGGAATCGAACCCAGACTTCCCATGTGGCTTCAGCCTGCCAAATAGCAGCATCAGCCAGTGTGCACCACTGCAGCTGGGCCTATAAATGCCCTTTTGCTCTCTCTGTAGGAAGGACGGTCTTCTAGAAGTGACTTTTTTTTTTTTTGAGAGGTTTTTGCTATAGGGTGCATGTGCTCGTCAGACAGAGAGAGACATAGAGACAGATAAGCAAGAAATCACCCCCCAGTGGGGATGGCCACGCCGCAATCCCTTCTCCTCCATTCTCCTCTCGGGATCTTGGGCACGCAGGCACACGCGCCCGGCATGAGTTCTAAGCCACCGGGTCCGGGACTCGAACCACAGTCAACTGCATGGGAGTCCAGCGACATAGCCATTACGCTAACTGCTGGTTCCCAATACATTTTTTAAAAGAAGTACATTTAAAAAAGAAATAGTTCTAACAGTAGGTGACTCCTGTAGAGAGGACTCCGTAACAACCAGCCCATCTGGGGAGCCCAGAGGAAGGGTAGACAGAGTTCTGAGTGCATGTTCTGGCTAAACACTGACGCGATTTACATTAAAGTGAACATCTGACTAGACTGAAGCCATTAACCAACATGGACTGAACTTCTGGATACAAAAAGAATCCTGAACTCTCATATCAATCTTTGTTACAATTCAAACGTTTTAAGATATTAGCAGACTGGCCGTAAACGGCTGACATTTCTACTTAAGAACAAAAGGTTCTTCGTTTCTCAGTAGTGCAGTCCTCCACTCCTCTGTGGTCACTATGGTACACATTTATATGAAATACATGTTTACTTTCAACTGAGGATGGTGGAGTCTAAGAATTTACTTTTCCCAAATGACAACCCTTGTTCTAGTTCGCTAATTAGGTATGAGGATAACACAGGCAAACACAAGATCCTCGACCACACACAGGTTTGAGCAGGAACAAGGCTAAAGCTAAATGTCAGTGCAGCCATGGGCACAGCGGGATGAGGACTGGCTACTCTCCAGCTCCTCCAAGAGCCAAGCAAGAATATATATTTATCTGAAGCAGGAAAATAGATTTTATTTTTTAAAAAAAGAATCATTTATTACTGTTATTTTAAATTTGCTAGAGGGCCCATGCTCTCATCAGAGAGAGACAAAGAGAAAGAGATGAAAAGTCGCAAAGCAAGCCACCAGGTCTGGGACTTGAACCATAACAGGCCATGGGAAGTCAACTGCCCTAACCTCCATGTCTCCCGCTAGCCCGTAGATTTTATTTATTTTAATTAATGTATGGATTTTTGAGAGATTTTTGCTATAGGGCACATGCACTAGCTAGAGAGACCAACAGAAAGCAAGAAATCACCCCCCCCCCAAGGAGGGATGGCCATGTTGCAATCCCTTCTCCTCTATTCTCTTCTCGGGATTTGGGGCATGTGCACATGTGGACCTGGCATGAATTTAAAGTCACCGGGTCTAAGACTCTAACCACAGTTGACCATGTGGGAATCCAGCGCCTTTAACCACCACACCACTGGCTAGTCCCGGATATTATTTTTTAAAATAAAACAAAGCTTTTAAAATCTAAATGACCACTAAATATCCTCTCTCTCCCCCCTCGAGGAGATCAGGTAATGGCTGGGACTCCAGGAAGTTCTAAGACCAAGTCTTTACCTTCAAGGGGGGTTCTTGGTCTTACTGGAATGATAAGACACAGCACACGAAGCCACAGTCACATGTGAAAGAGCAGAAAAGGGCCAGGCACTGGCACGGTAGCCACACGAACCCCACACGGAAGGTCCTGGGATCACATCCCGCGTCTACATGACAGATGTGCACATGTATGCCCATGATCGGGACTGGCTGAGGCTGGGGGTGAGTCGTGGCATGAAGACCCTGTTTGGGTACCTGTCTATTTCTCTCTTCCTTTTTCATGGGATAAACACATAAATTTATAAAAAAAAATAAACAAACAGCAAACAGCACAGATGTGATTTAACACCAGCAGAGAAGCACTCATCTGGAACTGATGCAGCAGGGCTTTGTCTAGGTCACCGGCTCTCAGCTCCAGGACTGAAGACCTCTGGGTCTTCAACTCCATCAACTCCATATTCTGGCAATCGATCAGCTGAACCAAACGTGGCCCACGTACTTCCGTTTACCTACTTACTATGTGCCACGCCTTGCTTTACACATAACCCACCTAATCCTTTTAAAAGAAGAGAAAAGACAGTATTGCCCTACCATTCAAGAACTCACAGAGAGCTCAGTGATGGAGCAGAACCCATTCCTGAGCCTGGGCTAGAATTTGAACCCAGATGCACCCAACCCAGAGCCTGTGACTTAACCTTAACACTACAGTGCTAAGGCACTGGACTCCCACGTGCTCAACCGTGGTTCGAATCCCAGACCCAGTGGCTTCAAATTCACACCAGGTGCGTGTGCGTGCATGCCCAAGAACCCAGGAGGAGAAGGGGTCATGGGGTGGCATCCCCCCCGGGGAGTGATTTCTCGCTTTCTGTCTCTGTCTCTCCAGTGAGTACATACATGTGCCCTATAACAAAAATCTCTAAAAAAAAACAAAAAAAAAAAACAAGCCTTTTGCTTCCTTGCCCCATTGAAAGCAGGGTGGGGCAGCAGCAGCTCTACTGGAGCCGCCCGTGAAAATTCAGCCAGGGCTCTCGCTCTTGCAGCGTGTGCTCAAACCAGCACGGTCTGATCCAGAAATACAGCCTCAGTAATGCGCGTCAGTGTTTCCGTCGGTCTGCAAAGGACACAGGCCTCGTCACGTTGGACTAAGTGCTCTTTCTTGAATGGACTGTCCAAGATAGCCAGCCAGTGAAAGAAATTATGCTGGTTATTTGTATCTTAAATAAAACAAACAACGGAAAAAAACCACACGGCTCTCAAGACATGCAGAGCTCACAGAGAGGCCTATCATTTCAAACAGTGAAATGGAGCTTGGACGAGCCCTGTAGCCTAATGGTTAGGGAGTCCCAGGCCTGATTGGATGGAGAAATGGAGAAGGGATTGGGACGTGACCACATTTCCACGGCGGGGGTGGGGGGGATGCGTTCTCTCTCTTTCTTCTGACACGTGTATATGCTCTCTGGCAATTAAAAAAGAGAGAGTGAGCTAGCAGGTGGCATAGTAGTTAAGGCACTGGATTCCCACATGGTTGATAGCAGTTCAAGTCCTGGACCCAGCTTGAAAATCATACCAGGTAGGTGTGTGTACATGTCCAAAATCCCAAGAGGAGACGGGAGAAGGGACTGCAGTGTGGCTATCCCCCTAAGGGTTAATTTCTCACTCTTCCTTCCTCTCTGGAAAGCACAGGTGCCGAACAGCAAAAACTTAAAAAAGAGAGAGAGAGAGAGAGAAAATGGAGCTGAAATCAGTAAAATAAATAAATGTTGTGAAACGCACAGCAGCGCCTTTGGTCAGGATAGTTTGAGTCTTCTCAATCGACAGGCACCAGAATTACCTAGCAATTATGTAAGAGTCTTCAATCTTCCAGCACTGCATTTTTGACACAAAACCTATCAGTTCTAACGACTGGCTGGTGGATTCCTGACTTCCCTGTAAGTATGCTACATGTGTGCATTCAGACATGCACACATACACACATACACTTCACACTCTCTTGAAGGATTCAAATATATCATTTTAAGGCCAGCAGGTGGTGTGGTTAAGGCGCTAGACTCCCACATAGCTGACTGTGGTTCAAGGGTTCAAGTTCTGGACCTGGTGGCTTGCTTTCTCACTTTCCCTCTCTCCTTCTGTCCCCTCTGGTGAGCACACGTGACCTACAGTAAACTTAAATAATAATAATAAATACATAATTTATTTAATTAATACAGTAAATAAACACAACATAATTTTGTAAATGTTCACATGCATTGGCAGCCTAAGACTGATATCAACCGTGAAAAACAAGGGGTTTTTCTGTGTAAAGGAGAGCTCCAGAGTTCGGGAGACCAGCCTCTCGCCGTGTCAGTGACAAAGCTCTGACCCCTGCCCGAGTCCCCAAGAGAGCTCTTGCAAACACGGGGAATCACGGGAGGATTCTGTGTGACAGCCCTTACAGATCTTTATAAAGAATACCAACTTGAAATGGGTCAAGAAAGGGGAAAGGAGGAGGGATGGCACTAAACCCTGGGAACCCATGGTGTTTTACCATTCTAAAAATATAATGCAAAAAATGGGAAATCCCAGAAGCAATAAGGCCCTGCTCTGGGATTCAGGGCCCCAGTGTCCACGGCCCCTCAACTGTGCGGTGCGAGCCTGGCCTTCACCCTGAGCCAGCCCAGCCTCCCTCTTCCAGATCCGCTTCCTCAGCCCTCGTCCTCACCCACATCCTGCGCTTAGTACTTCAGAACAGTCACTATTATGCATTAACCACGGCTTGGAGAGACGGAGAGACGTTCCCTCCCCTTTAACCTCGAATCACCCTCTTCTCCAGAAGTCACCAGCCCCATTTTACAGACATGCACTTAACACTGAAAGGTGAGTAACCTGCCCCAAATCCAACTGCTAGCCCTGGGCGACCAGCTCTTCCCTTCCTCCAAAGCACGGCTTTCCCGCTGTCAGTGTCCGTGCAAAGGCTGTCGCACAGCCCAAGTGCCCAGTTAGTTTGCGCTGAATAGAATCGAGGCAGCTAGACGACGCTGTCTGCTGCCAGGTTTTAAGGGGGGGGGGGACACAAAAGCATCACTCTGAGGTGACGCTCCCGTCCTGATCTGTTCTGCCAGATAAAACCCAGGGGTCCTATCACACGCCGAGCCTCCGCAGGTGCACCAGCCAGCGGCAGAGGCTGCCAGCGACTAACTGCCGTCCTGCTGCGGCTCTCCACCGCCCGGGCTCCGAGGGTCTGCTTGGTTTGGTCCGGTTTGGTTTTGGCCGGGGCAGAGGCCTGGGAGTGGGAGCGGTAGGCGGGTCTTGGAACTGCTACTTCTGCAGAGAAAGAATGGATTAACCCCTTACGGAGGCACCCTTCCAAGCCCTCTGCGGTGATCTCATCACCTAATGAGAAACTATTTCCGTGGCTAACTCAGACTGGAAACTGGAGAACAGCTTCGTTTCTTCTGCGTCCCCTTCCAGTCCCGTTCCACCAGAAGGAACCCCAGTGAACTTCCACGCCGCGATGCTGAGATCTCCTCTGTACCAGCTTTCTCCAAGCTCCGACATGAGGTCGCCCGCAGCAACGGCACCCTGGCAGGCACACGGTGAGGGCCAAAGCACGTTTGCTCTCACCGCCACAAACACTCGTGGGCCGCTGACTGTTTGCTCCCACCCTCCTGGCACTACGCTCAACTGGGGCTGCGTGCGGAGCAAAAGCAGGGCCCTGTAGACGGAGCTCGCGCCCATCCACCCGCTAGGCGCTGCAGTTCGGCCCTAGCACACGCTTCGTAAACCCACCGGCAGTGGGAACAGTTGGGAACCAAACACCGAAAGAAAATATTCCTCCCCAGGGCCTTTCGTAAAATGGAATGACTTTTTTTTAGGGACTTGAGACCTTTTTTTTTTTTTAGTATTTAGAGAAACGGCAGTTTCATTGCCAGAGAAGGTCCCTTTAACGCGTGCCCCACTTACGAGCCCTAAGCTCAGCAGGTCACTTACTGCAAATCGGCTGCTCTGTGCATTTTCAAGAGCTGATAACCGCGAAGCCGGGGGTGGCCAGGTCCCCGGCCCGCGGGACACTCAGGTGGCCTCCCCGCATTCTGCTCGCTGCCCCGCCCGCATCCCCAGCCGCGCCTCCCCAGCTCACTAGGCGGCCACGCGGAGCAAGCTGGGAGGCCACGCCGTCAGTGTTTATGGCGCGGCCTGGGAGGCGGGCGCGCTGCCGCTCGGCCGCAATTCACAGGGCGGACCCGGGCGGTGGAGAGGCTCGGGTGCGGGGTGAGGGCGGGCGATCTAGAAGGATCTGGAAGAATCCGGCTAGGTCGCGAATCGCGCGGCAGAGCGCGGGGAGGCGGGCGGCCCGAGGGTGCC
>NW_006210128.1:2960460-2975571 GCF_000334495.1 Tupaia belangeri chinensis | reverse complement strand
GGAGGCGTTGGCCCGGCTGGGCCACCGGCTCAGCCGCGCCGTGTCCGCTCCGTCTCCGGGCTGCGGTGGCGGTGCATGCTGGAGCCTGAAGCCCCTCGTCCCGCGGGGAGGGGGCGCGGGGCGGCAGGAGGGCTTTGCCCGGCATCCCTGCTGAGTAACTGCCTGACTACAAATGGCTGGAGGAGGAGTGGAGCGGGCGAGAGGGCGTCTTGACCTGGGTCAGGACAACCTGTGCGTGGTGGCTCAGAGCAGGTTTCTGCAGATGGAGAAGTCCTGGCCGGCTTCTCCCCAGGCCTCCCACCGCGCAGCCCCGGGCCTGTGCGACCTGAGAGCTGAAGACCTCGGGGAGCTTTTCGTGGTCCAGGAGGGCGTCCGCCTTTGCTCAGCGTGGGCCGCGGGCTTCCCTTCTCCCTCCAGCGTCCTGCTGCTTTCTGCGAGGTTATTACCAGGGAGGCCGGTTTCCCCCTCCCTTCCCCTTCTTCCCCGCCCCTCGGCGCCCCCGCCCACTCATTTTGTCTGGATGCCTTCCCTTAGCGGGAACCACACACCTGCACGTGGCCTGTCGAGGGAAGACCAGAAGCTGTACCTCCACGTTTTAGGGCCCGCCCGGTTCGGTGCTCATCAGCCCCCTTCGCGTACTCCGAACTGTTAGCACTGTCTTCATTCCCCCTGTGGCTCTTGTTCTGCCCCGCACAGATGCTGATCTGATGGCCCCTGGTTTAGGATGAGGAACGCAAAGCCTAGCGTAACTACTTCCCTGTTTGTTGAGGGTAGTAGTCACCTTTTTTTCGGCCCTTTACTGCTTTAATCTTCCATCAGCTCTGGGAGATAGAATCATCCCAGCTTTTCAGATAAGGTCTCCAGAGCTGGGGATCATGCAGCAGGCTTGAACTCCGGCTTCCGCCTCAGCTTTTCAAACTGAGTCGCGCTGTACATCTCAAGAAAGACAGGCACTCAGGCTGGTTAGACTCCTACCCAGGCCGCCAGCATCAGGCCGGTTTAGAGGTGGTCCCTTGAATCTCTGTATAGGGAAGCCGGCATCCCTGGGGTACTCACACTCTTCCCTTCCTCCCAGGTCATCAAGCGAGAGGGCACAGGCTCAGAGGTGCCCATGATTGGGGACCGAGTCTTTGTGCACTACACTGGCTGGCTGTTGGACGGCACCAAGTTCGACTCCAGTCTGGACCGCAAGGACAAGTTCTCCTTTGACCTGGGGAAAGGTAGGCTATCGGGGCTGGAAGGGTGGGCTGGGAGATAGCAGGAACCAGGTTCTCATCCCAAGCCCTGGGAGGAGTGACGTGTCACCGCCTGCTCCCCTTTTTGTCCCTCTTCTATTCGGTCACTCTTGATTTCTGTCTCCTTTTCCTTGTCAGCTCTCTGCACCTCGCTCCCTCTTTAGGGGCGGACTGTCTTGCTGCTTGTACTCCTTTGTTGGGCCATCTGTTAGCATTCTGAGACCCGGCAGCCCTTACCGCCGCCAAGCTTTCACCTCCTGCTCCCGTTCCTAAAGGGTGTCCAGCTTCCCCTCGGGTGTGGTGTGGCGTGGTCCAGGAACTCTCTGGGGGCACTGTTTGAACCTGGGATTGGAATCCTGCTGAGGAGTCCTGCTTGCCTCTGTATCTACAGGGGAGGTCATCAAGGCTTGGGACATTGCCGTAGCAACCATGAAGGTGGGCGAAGTGTGCCACATCACCTGCAAACCTGAATATGCCTACGGTTCGCCAGGCAGCCCTCCAAAGATCCCCCCCAATGCCACGCTGGTGTTCGAGGTGAGTGTCCGGCCACCGAGACCCAGGCAGAGCGCCAGGCCTTATCTCAGCCCAGCGCCTGGCTGCCCTCCAGCCCTTCCTGCCTCTTGGAGACAACGTAGCCGAAGCTGAGGGCCTGGCCTTAGAGCAGGGGAGAACCGGAGAGGGAGCTGGCTTTGCTGTTTTCAGAGCGAGGCCAGTGGAGGCTCCAGGTAGGACGAGGTGGCTACGGACCCCTCTCCGGACTCCAAGCCGGGGAAGGGGCTCAAGTGCTTCATCTTGCTCTCAAGAGCAGTCCCACAGAGAAAGGGCTGCTGTCTTATCTGAAAGGAGCTGGGGGGTCAGAAACTGCCTACAGTGTTGGAAATGACAGGAGAGGGTTTCGGCGCGCGAGACCTCAGAGGAGGGGAGGCCTGGAAGTCAAGGAAGTAAGGACAATCTCCTTCACTGAGGAGATGGGACTGCACGCTTCGGTCTGAAAATGCTCGAGCCAATCAGTGGACACTCGAATGTCCAAAGGCCGCTGGGAGATGGCGAGTCACTTCTTCTCTTTCAATATTTTTGCCCTAGGGCATGTGCACATGCCGGAGAGACAGAGACAGAAAACAAGAAGTCACCCCCCGGGGGCTGGCCACACCACAGTTCCTTCTCTCGGGATTTTGGGCACGCGTACACGCCCAGCCTGAGTTTTAAGCTGCTGGGTCTAGAACTCGAACTGTGATCGACTGCATGGGAGTCCAGCAATGTAACCATGACGCCATCTGCCAGTTCCAGTGTCGGGTCACTTCTAATGCCTGCCATACGGGCTGTTCCAGTAGCTTGGATTAGGAGTGCCTGGGACATGTCCTTGTGAAAAGGAGACGGCTCTTGTGAGGCTGGGAATCTGCAGGACCTGCTCGCCTTGACCAACGCCGAAACCGGGGCAGTGCCCTCGAGTTTACAGAAGTGCCGCTCTGTCCTAGCTCACGTGGCTGCCTTGCACTCAGCTCTGGCCCAGCAGCCACTAAGGACCTGGATGAGAGGGGCCGTCCCTCGCTATTGATGAGCTAGTAGGGGGTGGCGACGTGTCACTTAAAGCCTTGTCCCACAGGTGGAGTTGTTTGAGTTCAAGGGCGAGGATCTGACGGAGGACGAAGATGGCGGAATCATTCGCAGAATACGGACTCGGGGTGAAGGCTATGCCCGGCCCAACGAGGGCGCCGTGGTGGAGGGTGAGCGCGCAGTCGGGGGTGGCTTCTCATTCTCCCACGTGGGCTCCGGCTGACGTGGGGCAAGTCTGTTCCTTTCTCTGAGCCATCCATAGAGGAGGGGTTGGACTGTGCTCCATGGACATCCCTCCTAGTCTGAGGACGCCTCAGGCATCCTGGGGACGAGGAGTGATGGTGCCACATGGGGGTGGCCTCTTTGTCGTCACCTGCCCTCTCACGCCCTGTACCTGTTCCTCTGAATTGCCAGTCGCACTGCAAGGGTTCTACGGAGACCAGCTCTTTGACCAGCGGGAGCTCCGCTTCGAGCTGGGCGAGGGGGAGAGCCTGGACCTGCCCTTTGGGCTGGAGAAGGCCATTCAGCGCATGGAGAAAGGAGAGCAGTCTATCGTGTACCTCAAGCCCAGGTGAGAGCTGGCAGCCCGCCTCTGTCCTCGGCGAGCCAGATGCTGGCCGTTGGTGTCCTTTCCGCTCCGTGTGCTCGCGGCAGTAGGAGACACTTCAGACACGCCATCCCGACCCCTCACCGTGTGGGCAGGTGCACCCACAGCCGTCCACTGTCCTCGAGTATTGCTGACATCCGTTTCCATCTCCCCCTGGCTTGTCCGCCCTTTAATGCCATTCACAGAAACACACCTACTGTGTTCCCGACACACTGCCGAAAATTCTTAAGAATTCAAAGACTGGGACCAGCAGTTAGCCTAATGGCTTTGTCGCTGGACTCCCATGTAGTCGACCGCAGTTCAAGTCCTGGACCCGGCAGCTTAAACTCACGCCGGGCGCGTGTGCATGCATGCCCAAGATCTCAAGAAGAGAATGGAGAAGGGATTGCCGCGTGGCCATCCCCCCTGGGGGGTGATTTCTCACTTTCTGTCTCTCTGTCTCTTTGGCAAGCGCATGCGCCCTAAACCAAAAACCTCTCCAAAAAAAAAAAAAGAATTCAAAGACTAGGGGACCAGCAGGTGGCGTGGTAGTTGGGGCACTGGACCGACCTGGTGGCTTGCTTTCTCACTTTCCTTCTCTCCCTCTCTGTGTGTCTCTCAGGTCAAATTAAAATAAATGGAGGGCTAAGTACATCTAATAACACATTATTCTGTTCTTGTAATGACTCCTCGTTCCACAAGGTGTCACTTAAATATCGTCTTGTGGGGCCGGCAGGTAGCGTGGGGGTTCAGGGCTCTGGATTCCCACATGGCCAACTGCGGTTCAAGTCCCAGACATGGCAGCTTGCTTTCTTGCTTTTTCTGTTCGTCTCTGGTCAAATTCAAAAATAATAATAAGTGGAATTAAATAAATAAAATATTCTTAAAAAATAAAAATTGTACTGCTCCAGGTGGCATAATGATTAAGGCATGGTACTCTCATATGGCTGACTGCGGTTTGAGTTCCAGACCTTAGGGGGTTTGAAATTCAGGCCTCTGGGTCTCTCTGGTAAGCATATGCACGCTATAACAAAAATTTCTCAAGAAAAATAAAAATTGTACCCCTCTGTACTTACGAGTTATTAGAAGGCTACAAAGACGCTAAGGAGCACCTGGTGTTGTGAGGTGGTCAGGAAACACGTGAGCCAAGTCTCCAGGAAGTGGGCGAGGAAGCCTTTGAGCCTAGAGCAGGTGAAGGGCTGTAACGAGCCCCGCAGATAACCAACCGCACGTGCTCTCACCCCTACAGCTACGCTTTTGGCAGCACAGGGAAGGAGAAGTTCCAGATTCCCCCGTATGCTGAGCTGAAATACGAATTACACCTCAAGAGTTTCGAGAAGGTAGGTTTGCTCAAGGCCGGTCCTGTCGGAAGTTGGGCCCCACCTACAGGTGAGTCGAGTAGCTGACACCTTTGTTTCTACGGCAGGCCAAGGAGTCTTGGCAGATGAGTTCAGAGGAGAAGCTGGAACAGAGCACCATAGTGAAAGAGCGGGGCACTGTGTACTTCAAGGTGAGCCACCGGCACCCTCCCCTGATGGTTGAGGCCGTGTCCTGCCGAGAAGCGGATGGGTTGGTACCTGCAGTCCTCATCTGGCGTACCTGAGCTCGCGGGTCTGGCAGGGTCAGAGTGGAGGCGGCCCATGCCGCGAGTGGGGCGGCTACGGGGTGTGTGTGATAACTGGCTGCCTGGGCCTCCTCCCCTTCTAGGAAGGCAAGTACAAGCAGGCTTTACTGCAGTACAAGAAGATTGTGTCCTGGCTGGAATACGAGTCAAGTTTCTCCAGCGAAGAGGAGCAGAAGGCACAGGCCCTCCGCCTGGCCTCTCACCTCAATTTGGCTATGTGTCATCGGAAGCTGCAGAACTTCTCAGCCGCCATTGAGAGCTGCAACAAGGTGAGCCCTGCACGAGCCTGGAGCTGGCATTTGTAGGCAGGGCCGGGTGAGCCGCCTGCGTGTCTGAAACAGGCCTGGGGGTGGGTCACGGGCGCAGAAGCACAGGCGTTCGTGATGGGGGCAGCTGGCATGGGAGCAGAGGACTCCCCAGCTGGGAGGAACACGTGACAGTTTTCCCCACCTTGTTCTTAGCCTCTCCTTACCTACCTGCTTTATGCTAAAGAGAAGGGAATCTCGGAAGTCTTTATCTCTTCAGAGACTTGCGGTCTCCCTCTCTGCCTTAGCCCTTTCCACGTGTCCCCGGCCTTGTTCTTTCGGGGGTGGAGCCAGTCTCCGTTCCTGTTCATCTGGCCGAGGGGCACCTTTGGAACGGAGCCTGGGCGAGAGGCCATGTGGCCGCGGTCTCACTGCTGCTTCCTCTCGGCACCCCCAGGCCCTGGAACTGGACAGCAACAACGAGAAGGGCCTCTTCCGCCGTGGAGAGGCCCACCTGGCCGTGAATGACTTTGACCTGGCACGGGCTGACTTCCAGAAGGTGCTGCAGCTCTACCCCACCAACAAGGCCGCCAAGGCCCAGCTGGCTGTGTGCCAGCAGCGCATCCGCAAGCAGCTCGCCCGGGAGAAGAGGCTCTACGCCAACATGTTCGAGAGGCTGGCCGAGGAGGAGAGCAAGGTGGGGGTCAGCCTGCGGAGGCATTTCCTCAGCCCTCTGCTCAGCCCAGGGGCGTGGGCTCTTCACGCGCTGCCACTTCTGAAAACGAGCCAGGCGGCCCGTGTGTGTTCCCACAGTACTAACCCCTGCCGGTGGGGCCAGCGTTCCGCCAGGGCTGGGCGCCGTGCAGGCCCTGAGGGACAGGTGGGGGCCAGCGTTCCGCCAGGGCTGGGCGCCGCGCAGGCCCTGCGGGGCAGGGGGGTCGCTCCAAGCATATGTCCTCCATCGATGTTCTTTTCTGCGCCTGGAGCCTCTGAAGGAGCCAAGTGCCAGGTGTGTGTGGAGGTGCGCGATACATTGGTCTCGTTAACAGTCGGCCGGCGCGAAAGGATGTGTCGCGAAGCCTGCCCACCCTCCCCTGCGCTGACCCTTCCAGCTCCCACCCTTCCAGCGCCCACACACGTCCACAGCAGACATGTGCTTTCTCCGTCCATCACAGGACAGCCCACGGGCCCTGCCTTTCTTCCCGCACTGTACCTCGGCCACAGAGTAACAGCTCAAGTTTATTTTGCATCCAGTGCAAGAGAGCGTTATAGCCCGTGGGCTTACCCCAGCGTCCTATCTTTTTTTTTTGTTTTTGCTATAGGGCACACACTCTCACCAGACAGAGACAGAAAGCGAGAAATCACCCCCTAGAGGGGTTGAGCACACACACACACACACACACACACACGTGCCCGGCGTGAGTTTTAAGCCACTGGGTCCGGGACGCGAACCACAGTTGACTACATGGGAGTCCAGCGACATAGCTATTACGCTGACTGCTGGTCCCATTATAGTGCATCTTGGACCAGTCCCCTCTTTCTTAGTCCATCAACAGTTCTAAGCCAGCATATGCAGCAGAACTGCAAACCACGTGTGTAATTTTAAATTTTCTAGTAGCGATGTTGAAAAGATAAAATGAGGGGCTGGCAAGGGGCATTGTAGTTAAGGGTGTGGACTCCCGTGTGGCCAGCTGTGGTTTGAGTCCTGGACGAGATGGCTTGCCTTCTTGCTTGAGCTCGCTCTCTCTCGCTCACACCCCCATCTCTCTCTGGTCAAATTTAAGTAATTAAAGAAAGTAAGTTGGGACCAGCAGACAGTGTAATGGCTGCCTTGCTGGACTCCCATGTAGTTAAACACGGTTCAAGTCCTGGACCCAATGGCTTAAACTCAGGCTGGACACGTGGGCATGCGTGCCTGAGATCCCAAGAGGAGAATGGAGGAGAAAGGATTGCGGCGTGACCATCCCCCCGGGGGGTGATTTCTTTTCTGTCTTTCCGGCAAGCGTATGAACCACATAGCAAAAACCTTAAAAAAAAAAAAAAAAGGAAGGAAAGGAAGTTAAATCATTCTTTAAAAAAGATAAAATGAAACAGGTGGAGACCAGCAGATGGCATAACGGTTACATTGCTGGACTCCCACATAGTTGACTACAGTTCTAGTCCCAGACCCGGCAACTTAAAACTCACACCATGCATGTGTGCATGAATGCCCAGGATCCCAAAAGTAATGTAGGAGAAGGGATCGCAGCATGGCTATCCTCCCTGGGGGTGATTTCTCACTTTTCTGTCTTGTCTGTCCAGTGACCACACTTGTCCTATAGCAAAAAACCTCTTTTTTTAAAAAAAAAAAAAAGATGGAATTTATCTTTGATATCTTAGATGGCCCAGGGTATTAAAATCTAAGATGAAGTCTTCAGGCCCCAGGTATACGTGCCCTTCGAGTGCACCGGTGTGAGCTGGCCCCATGGAGTGGCAGCCACATGGAGTGAGCAGAGTTCTGCATGGCACTGCACAGTGTGTGACCTGCGAGGTCCTGACTTGCACCGTACAGGTGTGTCTTTAGGACGAGTCTGGAAGGACTCCTGTGCTCCCAAGTCCACAGGAGCTCAGCGTATGCATGTCACTTGAGCATTCAGCCTCTTCCTCTGCCTTCCTCCCGCAGGCCAAGGTGGAGGGAGCCGCGGGAGACCAGCACAGCGACATGGAGATGAAGGATGAGCAGAAGGGCAGCGTGGCAGGGGGCCAGCCTCAGGTGGAGACAGAAGCATAGCCTCTCCCAGCCCTGCTCCTGCGGCTGCCGCCTCCCGTCCCTGCCCCACTCCACCCTGTTAGTTTTGTAAAAACTGAAGACTTTTGAGTGAATTAGACCTTTATTTTTCTATCTGATTGGATGTGGCTTTGGAGGGAAGGGGGAAAGGAGTAGGCTGGGGGTGCGAAGTGGGGGGTAATTTCAGGTGGCGTCCCCCCTTTCCTTTCCTCCACTACACGTGAACATACGTCCATCCACGTAGTCATCCGAATGTTAATTTATTTTGCTCCCTCTCCCTCTGTTAGGTCCATTTTTCAGATGACAGAAGGGGGCAGTGGTAGGGGTGGGGTCTGATGTGAAACCAGGGTGGAGAGGGAGACCCCTGAGCAGCCGCGTTCCTCCTCCTTTCCCTCTCGGTCCCTTTGCAAACGTGGCCTCCGTGTGGGTGCTAGGGGCATGGGGAGAACCACTGCTGTGCCCGTCACCTCTCTGTCCCCGTCCTCACCGCGGATGGTGTGGCCGACGATGTCTCCTGGTGTCAGAGTGACCACCACTGTCCCCCTTCTGGTGTTCCTGGTACTCCTGTCGTTTCCCCCTCAGCCAGGTCGTGTCCCCACCCATCCTCAGCCTCTGCACGTTGCTGAAGGTCCAGGCTCACCTCAAGTTCCATGCTTGAGCAATAAAGTGGAAACAAGAAAACGTGGGTGTCGGGCAGCCCTTTCTGTTTGGCTGTGGAGGGCGGGCGTGGGAGGGTACGCCATGGGAATGGGCAAATAGAGGGCAGCCCAGCGAGTCCCCAGCAGTTTATCAGTGGACACTGGCGGGGCAGGAAACCCCGCTCCGTGGGGTGTTGGAGCACTCCCCAGGCTGCACCAGGACTTGCACTATGGCCTTGCCGTGGGCCTCCAGCCTTCCCTCCCCCAGTACCTACGGTCTAATGCTGGGATGCAGGCGGTATGAACACCTACAGGACCTGGTCCAGGCATGTTTGCTTTAAAGTTATACTTTTCTACTTTTGGCTCACTCTGATATGAGAGAGGCATTGTTTGTGCTTTCTGGATTTTTGCTTTTAATTTTCTTCCTTTGTGACTACGTGCATGCACATGTGGGAGAGATGTCTGCTCATGCTACGATGCCCTTCCATCAGATCTCAGGTACCCCTGGCATGCTTCTTGGTCTCTTAGTGTCCCCAAGTGCCTCCTGTCAGTCACCTTTTACAGTGAGCATGCAGAACAGTGGTCACCCCGGCTTCCCTCTCAGCCTTTACAGGACAACACCTGTGGTTAACTGCACTGTGGTGCTCATTTCCCACGGCAGTGCAGGACCTGGGTGAAGGGAAGGGGCACAACTCGGTCACACGGAGCTTCCGGAAGGGCTGGCCTGGGCTGCAGGCCTGAGCGTCTGCTGTGCTCTGCTCTCTCCTGCCACGTGGGCCAGGCCGTTCTCAGAAGGAATGTCTCCGTCCCGTCCTCGCAGAGCAGCAGTGTGGGCACTCCAGGGTCCCCGGGCCACCACTCGCTTGTTTCTCAGTTCCCCTCATGGTCGTGCGCTGGGGTCTGTGTCTGGGTCCTCCAGGGTTCCCAAGTTAGAGCTTGCCCTTGCAGCCAACAGCAGCTGCTCCCCGGGCTGTGTGCCTAGTGCTGTACCGCGTCGGTAACCTCAGTCCTCAGCCATCCTAGAACCAGGTATTATCCCATCTTGTAAGTGGTGAAATCAGGGCTCAGAAGTTAACCGGGAAGAGGGGTCTGCTCAGAAAGAGGTGCCCAAACTATTCCAAACTCTGCCCTGAGGTTCATGGGACTTGAAGCAAGTCTTGAGCTGTTTTCCTCATTTCCAGAAGTAGGGAGATGAATAAAAAGCAGTCCCGAGGCCCCTCAGCTCTAAGATACCAGATATTTACAACTTACCCTGCACTTCCGCTGGAGATCGATAAGGCTTGGTTACATAATGCTAAAACTGATTTGTGAGGATGTTTTGTTAAAATAGCTAAAAGGCTTTAAGGCTAAAAATAGCCCTACCACATACTCAACTCTGCGCTAGGTCAGTGCTCAAGTTCGTGTCCCAGAGAGCAGCACCTTCCTCACCTCTAACGCTGTCCTTACGCAGGGATGGGCTTGGATAATGGGGACTAGTACCACCCTGTACTCAGTCTCTGGGAGGCAATTAAGGATTCAGGTCATCAGGGTGGGACCCCCCCATAATTGAATCCTGATATAAACGCCCAGAGTTGAGTATTTCTTGTTTAGGGGGGTGAGTTACAGCACACGTGTTTGCAGGAAAGAGAGTGAGAGGGACAGTGAGAAATCACCCCCTGGGGGGATGACTACCTACAATTCCTTTCCATTCTCTCAGGATCTTGGGCATGCATGCACACGCACCCAGTGTGGGTTTCAGGCCGCCGGGCCCAGGACTGTTAACTGGTTGGCCATGTGGGAGTGCGGTGGTGCCGTAACTCCCGCACCATCTGCTGGCCCCAGACTTGAGCATTTCTGTTCCTAGCAGTACAGTGGAGGGCTGCAGTTCCCCAGCTGCTCGCCAACCTCGATGACGTGGATGTAGTGACAGTACCCAAAAGAGCAGTCATGTTAAAGACATTGGAACACCTCAACAATTAAACTGACCTGACAGGCAAAGTAAGAATGGAAGGTTTACAAGGATCACTGGAGAAGGGCTGGGCAAGAAGAAGCCAGGCCTGGGAAGCAGCACATGGCATAATGGCTATGGCGCTGGACTCCCACGGAGTCGACCGCAGTTTTTGCGTCCCGGACCCAGTGGCTTAAACTCACGTCAAGCATGTGTGTGTGCATGTCCAAGATCCCAAAAGGAGAATGGAGAAGGGATTGAGGCATGGCCATCCCCCCAGGGGGTGATTTCTCGCTTTCTGTCTCTGTCTTTCTGGTGAGCACACGCTTTGGGGCGACCCACGCCCTAATATAAAAAACCCCCAAAAAAAAAAAAAAAAAAAAAAAAGCCATGCCTTCATGAGTCTCTAGTGTCCGCTGGCCAGAAAAGGCCAGTCTAACCCTCTTCTCCACCCCAAGATACGGGTGTTTCTTAGAACCCCTTCTCCTGTTGCACTCTTACAAGTACAGCAGAATCGGATCCTCCTGTGTTTGTCTAGGTGAAGTTGACAACATAAAATTAACCATGTAAAAGTGAACACTGCGGCGGTGTACGGTGCACCCACGTGGCTGCGTAACCTCTGTCTGGCTCCACACCGTCCTCGGCCTGCGTGTGACAATCACCCGTCCTTTGGCAGAGTCTTGAAGAGATTCTAGGAGCCAAGCTTGGCAGAGCCAGGTGCTCCTTTCCAGGGGCCAGACCGGTAAGGAAGGGGTGGCAGAACGAAGCTCCGAGAGAGAGACCGTTTCACTCGGCAGAGCTGCCCGCGCCACACCTGGTTTCCACTGCGTCAGGGAAAGTCACGACGCGTTTTGCCTAGAAACAGCGATGCGGCATGGCCTTCCTGACACCTGATAGGTCACGTGAGTTTGAGAAACAGACTTGAACGCGTCAGGGGAACTGTCGGTTAGAGAGGGGAGGAGAATGGCGTGAGCTCTCCAACAGCCCATTAGGGAGCCCTGGGCCCCGTCCCCAGGGTGGAGGTGCTGCAGGGTCCTACGTGGATGGGAAGCTGTGAAGGCGCTGCGCTTTCTGAGCACCCGAGCAGACCATCGGGTAAGCCAGCCTGTACTCCCGGAGGACAGAGGACTTCCCCCCAAAGCTATTACTTGGTTTGCAACGAATCTACCACCTACACAACTGTCCATGTCACCTAACCAGGAAGGGACTGGTTAGACAGTTCTTGGGCAGAAGCCAAAACCATGCTGAAAGTGCTTGGCGTAGACAAGCCGGGGCTAGATGGCAGCAGGAGAGACCCACTGGCCATCCCACTAGAGAGGGGCCAAGAACTGGTGTGCTTCCGGGAAAGCCAGCGGTCGGTCTGCACGGCTCCGCAGTGCCTAGCTGTGTGTTTCTCCTGTGAACCACACGGATACTTCTGTAACTGATGCAAGGTGAGGACAGGCATGTGCGTGGGGAGTAAGGCACGTTTCTTGGAGACCTAGCTCCTCCCCGCCCTTTTTAAGAATTATTTATTATTTATTACTTTTTAATTTGGCACATGTGCTCACCAGAGAGAGAGAGAAGGAAAGTGAGAAAGGAAGCCGCCAGCTCTGGGACTTGAACAGTGGTTAACCATGTGTGAGTCCTGCGCCTTAACCGCCATACCATCTACAAGCCCCTTTCTTCCTTTTCTTTATTTGGCCCTCTTTTTTTTTTTTAAGAGATATTTTTTGCTATAGGGTGCATGTGCTCACCAGAGAGAGATAAAGAAAGCGAGAATCATCTCCTAGGGGTGATAGCCACGCTTCAGTCCCTCCTCCACTCTCCTCTCAGGATTTCTGGGCATGCATGCACACACACACACACGCGCACACACACACACACGCGCACACACACACACACGCGCACACACACACACACGCGCACACACACAGCATGAGTTTCAAGCCGCCAGGTTCTGAACTTGAACCACAGCTGGCCACGTGGGTGGGAGTCCAGTGACATAACCACTACACCATCTGCTGGTCCCTACCTGGCCCTCTTAAAAAGCAGGAAGGCGGGACCAGTGGGTGGTGTGATGGTTAAAGGCACTGGACACTCCCACATTGGCTAACCACAGTTACAGTCCTGGACCTGGCAGCTTGTGTTCTCACCTTCTCTCTTTCTCTCTCTCTCTCTCTCTCTGTGTCTCGCTGGTCAAATTAAAAATGAATGAATGAATAAAGTGAAATAAATTTTAAAAATACAGTTTTAAAAAAAATAGGCAGGAAGGCATGGTATCCAAGCTGTGATCATGACAAGCCCTTCATATTAAACATACTTCACAAACAAAAAGAGACACCCCTGGCCCAGAAAGATCCAGAACTAGAAGCCCAAATGATGAGGAAGATAAAACCGAGACACTGGAGATGCTGGGTCGGGTAAGATCTCGGAGAACTGGGTCAGGCCAGGGTACTCGGTGACAGAATCGGGTGGTGCCCCTCTAGGCTGTCCTCGGTTACTTCCTACTGTATTTATTTACAGTTTCCTCCAGAGGGTTGGGAAAAGAAAAGTGGAGGATAATACAGTACAATAAAACCGAGTTCAAAAGTACTTAGCTTTATACTTACAGGTAAACATTTTTAAATCGGTTTTTGTTTTCCCACCCCTTAAAACCTAATATGGGGCCAGCCAGTGGCAACAGCCCTGTGAACTTTTTGAGTCCGACCTCCCCAGGAAAGGTAAATAGCTATTTTTCCTGAAAGGCCAAGTGTAAATCAACTTGGGCTGATCTAAAACTAAAAACTTATCGGATCCGGGAGTAATCTGCTGCTCTAGAGAAGCTGGGTCGCATGGTGACCACGGTTTGAATCCCTGGTCAGGTCAGCCTGAAACACACTGGGCACACATGTAAGCCACGTATACAATACATAAAGGCTACACAAGAAACAACCCTTACTACTTCAAAGTCACTTGGAATGTTCTGTGCTACTCTTTTAAAATTGCAGTTGCAATTCATTACATTGGTTTTTTTTCCTTTTTTTTTTTTTGGAGAGGTTTTTGCTGTAGAGCACTCCCCAGAAAGAGAGAGACAGAAAGCGAGAAATCACCCCCCCGGGGGGATGGCCACGCTGCAGTCCCTTTTCCTCCATTCTCCTCTCAGGATCTTGGGCACGCACGCACACGCGTCCGGCGTGAATTTTAAGCCACCGAGTCTGGGACTCGAACTGTGGTCCACTACACGGGAGTCCAGGGACATAGCCATTACACGAACTGCTGGTCCCTACAATTCACTACGTTGTTTTCACGAGTCCTAATGGGTAGTTTTTAAAAAACAAAAAACCGACTAGGAAATTATACCATTATCAGTTATGATTACTAATACGATTCTCAGGGATGGACTGATGATTAGGAATCCTATCTGCCAGGGCAACAAAGGAAGAGGTCAAGGTTATTAGGTCAAGCCCTAAAAACCTTGTTGCCAAGGGAACAGACAGGCACGACAGGGTCGGCTAGTCCACGCGCTCCGGCCCTTCAGAGAAAACGAGTGGCCCAGCGCCCTGTCACTCACTCGGGGTAGGCCCGCCCCCGGCCTGGAAGGCCCGCCTCTCCGCTAGGGGAAGCGAGGAAGGCGGGATCGGGTTCCGGCGGTGACGTAACTTTCCGCTCCGGCGGCCTTCCGCTTGGGCGGCTGCTGGGCGGGGGCTGGGGGGCACTTTTGGGAGCTCCCGAGTCCTCTGCCCCCGGGACGCGCCATGCGGTCTGTTAGCTACGTGCAGCGTGTGGCCCTGGAGTTCAGCGGGAGCCTCTTCCCGCACGCCATCTGCCTGGGGGACGTCGACAACGACACGGTACGGGCATGCGCACTGTGGGGAACGCGGGGCGGGGCCGGAAGCCTCCCCACGGGGGGGCGGCCGCCCGCCGTGGGAGTGTGCCGCTGGGGGCAGGCGGGCGGCCCCTGTGCGTAACCCGGCGAGTCCACGGCACGTTTCTGCGTCCCCCTCGGTACCTCCCAGGCAGCCCGCTTCACCTTTCAGAGCGTGTTTTTTCGCCCTTCTGCCCGTGCCGCCAGCCCTCTGACTCCTCTGCCCCTCTCCCTGCTCAGAGTCGGTCCGCAGCCGACGCCTGGGAGCGCCTGGCCCCGGAAGAGAATGCCTGGCGCTTTCATCTGCAAATCTTTATTAAACTACCCCTTATACACCAAAGGTTCTAGTACGTTCTGGGAACTCAAAAACAGACCAGACGGCTGCGGTTCTCAGGCAGCTCGTAATCAGGCTGAACAATGGTCACAAGCCCGACAAAATGTAATGAGGTGCACAGGTTAAAGTAGGTAAGGGAGGGCATAGATGGGCGCTGGACTCCCACATGGCCAACCGTGGTTCTAGTCCCGAACCCCACGCTTGAAACACGCTGGGCGCACGCAGGTGCGCCTAAGATCCCAAGAGGACAGTGGAGAAGGGATTGTGGTGTGGCCGTGGGGGTGGGGGATTGGGGGGATTTCTCACACTGTCTCTGCCTCTCCCATGCACATATGCACCCTGTAGCAAAAATCTCTCTCTCTCAAAAACAAAAAA
>NW_006210128.1:2949956-2960445 GCF_000334495.1 Tupaia belangeri chinensis | reverse complement strand
AATATATATATATATATGGGGGGTTTGGGGACCAGCCGGTGGTGTGGTGGTTGAAAGTAGCTTAACGTGGTTCATGTCCTGGTCCAGGTGGCTTGAAAATTGAGCTGGGTGTGTGTGCGTGTCCAAGATCCTGAGTGTTGAATGGAGAAGGAGGTAGGCAGTGTGGCCAGTCACCAGCTTGGGCGGCCACTTCTCTCTCCTCTCTATCTCTGGCAAGTACATGTGCCCTATGGTAAAAATCTAAAAGAAATTAAAAACAGGTTTCTCGGTGGGAGTATCAAGGGGAACAGTGTCAGATGTGCTTTTTTACAGGCTTTACCTTCATTATCTCGTTTCTTGTTTCTAATAGGAAATATTGTCAACAAAATACTGCTAACTTCCTTTCTGCCCCCTCTTCCCTGCCTCCCTACTCTGCCTCTCTGCTTCTCACCCTCACCTTCGGGTTCTCGGGAGGTTTATATAGGTTTGTATATGAGGGCATTTATTGGAGGGATCAACTCACATGATTACGGCAGCCAAGAAATCCCATGACTCTGGGGTGCTAGTGGCGGCCCAGCCAAGCCCAAAGGCGGCAGAGGCAGGAAGCCAAGGATGTAACTCTCAGTTCCAGACTAAAGCCCGAGAAAGACGGGGCAGGGAGGGGACTGGTTTGAGTCTAGGAGTCCAGAGGCAGGTGAACCTTGAAAGCTGGTCAAGGCAGCAGGAGTCGCCTGTCCTGGGCTCTCAGACCCGTTAGTCCGTGTTCGTCCCCCCACAATGAGGGCACTCTGTCCCGACCTAGTGTGCTCACTCTCGCGTTACTCTCCACGGGACTCTGCAGACACCAGAGCCATGCTCTAGCAGGTCTCCACGTGTTCTGCACTGCAGGCCAGTTGGCACCGAGTGCTAACTATCCCACCTGCCAATGTTCTGTGTTCTCTCTTCCTCACACCGAAGGAGACACGTGCTGTGATGGAGAAGGCACCGTGCGAGGCTGCTTTTGTCTCTCCCTCCTCTAGGGAGGAGAGTTATCCTCATAATCTATGTTACGTTTCCTGGACTTCCGCGTTTCTTTCCCTTTTCTCAGGTCCGGGATTCGAACCATGCCGTCGGCCACGTGGGGTCCAGAGCCTTAGCCACCGCACTACCTGCTGGTCCTTTCATGCTTTATATACAGAGCAGTGTGGGTTTATGAGAAACTCAAGAAAGACTCCGTTTTCTTAAATTTTGCCAGAGGGTGCATGTGGTTGCCAGTGAGATGGGGGGAGAGGGAAAAAGAGATGATCATGCCGCAGTCCCTCCATGTCTCCCTCCTGTTGAGTTTGGGCATATACGCACCTGCACCCACTGTGTTTCTTCATTCACTAGGCCTAGGACTCAACCGCGTGCTTGACCACATGGGATCCAACCTTCTTAGCCACCAGGACACAGAGCTGGCCTGAGACATTTTTAAATAGTAAATTAACAAAGTGACATCAAGTATACATTTGTCATCTGCCCTTCTTTTTTTTAAGGTTTTTGCCATAGGAGATGTACAGTTGCCAGAGAGAGAGAGACAGTGAGGGAAAGTGAAAAATTAACCCTTAGGGGATGACCATGGTGCAGCCCCTTCTCCATTCTCCTGGGATTTGAGGCACACATGCACACACACCTGGGTTGCCTTTCAAGCCGCCAGGTCCTGTACTTGAACCACGGTCAGCCATGTGGGAGTCCAGTGCCCTAACAGCTACTCCACCTGCTGGTCGCCATATCTGCCTTCTTTAAAATGGAAGAATTATTTTTCACAGGTTATTTTGAAATTGTCCTTCTCTAAATGAGTTATTACTGTTAAACACATTTTTTGTTCTTCGATTTTTGTTAAAGAGCAAGTGCAATCCCTGGAGAGAGACAGAGGGAGAGTGAGAAATCACCTCCCAGGGAGGAGGGCCCATCACAGTTCCTTCTCTTCTATTCTCCTCTGAGCATACACGCCCAGCATGTTTTCAAGCCTCCAGGTTCAGGACCCAGCGCCTTAACCCTATGTCATGGTCGGCCCGGTTATGCAGTCTTTTCAAATTTAAACATCTGTTGTCTGTAGTTATGGTAGAGCCCTCCAGCCCATTGGATCTTGTGTGCTTGTATGCTCAGTGTGCTTCAGGCTGCCTGGGCTGGGAAGGCAAACCTCAGTCCCCATGGTTTCTCTCTCTATTTATTTATTTAGACCAGAGAGGGACAGAGTGAGAGAGAGGAAAGTGAGAAAGCAAGCCGCCAGGTCCAGGACTCGAACTGTAGTTGGCCATATGGGAGTCCAGCACCCCTGACCACCGAACCACCTGCCAGCCCCAACCATGATTTCTTGAGCAGCTCATTACCACTGTGCCATGGAGCTGACCCGAAAATAGGAATTCTTTTGTTTTTACTTTTTTTGCTATGGGCGTGTGCACTGGCCAAAGAAAGAGATGAAGAAAGAAAATGAGAAACTGCCCGTTGGGGATGGCCACACCACAGTCATTTCTCCTCCATTCTCGTCTCAGGATTTGGGGCACACATGCACACACACCTGGCGTGTTTCTCAAGCTACTGAGTCTGGGACTCAAACCATAGAGTCAACTCTGTGGGATCCAGCACCTTAACCGCTATGCCATCTGTTTACCCATGGATAGAAAATTTTTTAATGTGTTTTTCAGTGCTATAGTCCAAACAGAACAATGCCTCACACTCAGTACATGTTTTTTGAATGAATGAAGATTATTGTGATTGTTTTTGAGCGACTCAAAGAGCTGTGCTGTTATTAGATGAAACTGAAGGCCATGCAGCCGGTAGGGGCCCGAGTGTGGCACACACAACCCGCATAGCTGTGGGAGAATTTCGGTAGCACTTCCCAATGCCGGCATTCGATTTCAGCCCAGTAATCCTAGCCTCAAGTGCTTCGGAATTGATTCATCTCCAGCTAAAGCGGAGGGAGTTGTCAGGAGGGAGACAGAGTCTCTAGGACTGCTCACTGAAGCCCGGCTTCCCCAGGGCAAGAGAGCCTTTGGAGGGTTGGAGGAGCATCGTGTGCCTTTATTATTTTTTTCTTTTCTTTCTGTTTTTGTTTTACGACACAGACTTACCCGAGCTCAGCAAAGCCTTGCTCCGCTAGCATTTCTGACGGAGGTTGTGTTCTGCCACTGGGTTCTGGAGGTGACCTCCAGCCACACAGCGGTAGGGCTGGAGGGCAGCAGTGCAGCTGCTAGAGAGCAGGGTCTCCCAGGACATGCCCCCTTCCAGGATGCCTGCCCTGGCCTCACCCCACCGGCTCCGGGGCTTCACTGCGTTCACCACGCTGTTCTGGGATTCGTCCCTGTGTCTGTGGCCCTGTGTGGCTGTGAGGTCCTTCTCAGCAGGGAGCTGAAGTCTCAACTGGTCATCCAGCTTCACCCGGAAACTCCAGGGCTGCCTGGGCATCTCTTTCATTCTGCCTTCTCTTTATTTCTTAAAAGACGTTTTTTGCTATTTGTTCACTAAGTCGACGTTTATCCACTGTGTATTATAGCATTCGTTGATTGAATGTGTGGAAAAGAATGAGGGCCAGCCGGCGGTGTGGAGGTTAGGGTGCTGGCTTCCTCGTGGCCGGCTGTGCATTTCAGGCCCTGGACCCAGTGGTTTGAGGGTCAAGCCAGGTCTGTGTACCTGTGTGCCCAGAATCCTGGGAGAATGGACAAGAAGGGATTGTGGTGTGGCCATGCCCGCGGCGGGTGGTTTCTCACTTTCTGTCTATTTCTCCCTGGCGAGCACACGTGCCCTATAACAAAACTTAAAAAAAAAAAAAAAAAAAAAAATTGAATACAAACCACAAAAAAAAAAAAAAAAAAAGAATTGAATTGAGCCCAGCCACAATAGTTCAGGAAGGAGGGTACTACTTCATAGTAGCCGAGCCCGCATGTGAGGCCCTGGTTCTGTTCCCAGCCCAGCATGAACCAGGCCAGTTATGGTGGTCTACACCTGTGGCCCTGGCTAACTGGGAGGTTGGGGTGGGAGCCATGATGTGGAGAGACCCTGTTAAAAACATCAAAAATAAAATAAAACCTTTCTTTTTTTTTAGAGGTTTTTGCTATAGGCCACATGCGCTCGCCAGACAGAGAGAGACAGAGAGACAGAAAGCGAGAAATCACCCCCTGGGGGATGGCCACGCCGCAATCCCTTCTCCTCCATTCTCCTCTCAGGATCTTGGGCACGCACGCACACGCACCTGGCGTGAGTTTAAGCCACCAAGTCCGGGACTTGAACCGTGGTCGACTACGTGGGAGTCCAGTGACATAGCCATTACGCTAACTGCTGGTCCCGAATAAAACCTACCTTTCACCTTTCTCGTTTTATCCCATATTCTCTCCCTTTCTTTAAAAAAGGAAGAAGCAAGGGCCAGCAGGTGGCATGCTGGTTAAGGTACTGGATTTCCACATGGCCGACCACAGTTCAAGTCCCAGACCCAGTGGTTTGAAAATCACACTGTGGGATGGGGTGGCAGCAGGTGGCATGGTGGTTAAGGGCACTGGACTCCCACATGGCCGACTGCAGTTGGAGTCTTGGACCTAGTGGCTGACTTTATCTTTCTCTCTCTCACTCTCTCTCTCTCTCTCTCTCTCATCAAATTGAAATAAAGTTTTTAAAAGGAAAATCACTGGGCACGGTGTGCATGCCTGCCCAAAATCCCAGGAGGAGAATGGATTGAGGCATGGGCATCCCCCCGGGGGGTGATTTCTCAGCTAGTGCACACACCGTTTGGCAAAAACCTTACACACACAAATTACATGACAGATGCTAAGTTCCCTAGCTTTGGAGCAGAGCAGTTTAATTCAAGACTGTTCTAAATTCTCTGTTAGCTTGAGTCTCATAGTCTCACAAGGTGAACACCCTTATTATCCTCATCTTCTAGATGAAAGCGTTAGGCAGAGAGTGGGCTCCGAGTGCCGCTCGGGTGCAGAGGACACCATGGGAACAACTTGTCTTATGCGCCTGTGTTCTAATGTTCTCACCAGGAGCTCCTGTAGCTATTAAACTGAACCCGAGAGTAAAACAGTCCTCTTTTCCATTTGTGAGAGGACACATGTGCTCATGGAGGGTAGGGGAATAAGAACGCACCCTCCATGGGGACAGTTATGCCACCATCCCGTCTCCGTTTCTCAGGGTTTGGGGCACGAACATACACGCACCTGGCGTGTTTTTCAAACCACCGGGTCTGGAACTTGAACTGTGCAGTCAGCCATATGGGGTCCAGCCGCCTTCACCACCACACCACCTACCGGGCCTAAGTTTTTATTAGTAAATCCAGTTTGTTTCTCACTTTCCCTTACCGTTAGCTCCTTTAGAATTAATCTGTTGAGAATCCAATATTCACTGTATTGGAGAGACAGGAAGAGGATGTTGGCTGTACCCCCAGGAGGAAATCATGAAGCTTTTTGTAGAAAAAGAGTTAGAAGAAGCCTGGTTATCACCCCAGATCCAATGTAGGGCCGCCCTTCCCATTGGTTATCACTGGCAGGGGCCAGAGGTCTGCATGTGGGTGACAGCAGCAGCCCCCACCTGCACCCCCAAAGACAAGATCAGAAGGACACAGAAAATAGAAAAGTGATTCTAAAGGCTGGGAAAGGAGAGGGGAGGATCAAGGGATGTCGAAACAAAACAAAATTACAGGTATAACAAGAGCTAGTGTGATCACGGTGGAGTGGAGTGAGCAGTTAGAAAGTTCCTGTACCTCAGAGTAACTGAAGAGACAGGTTTTCAGTGTTCTGTCACAGTAGTGATAAGTGGCCGAGGCGAGAAATACCCTACCTACCCAGATTTAGTCATTACACACTGTTCTCATTCTGAGAAATTGCACCCTGCAAGTATGTGCAGTTCCCACGTGATCATAAAGTAAAAAAAAGTATGTATCTTAGAGATTTGTTTTTGCTGTACGTGACGTGCACTCACCAGAGAGACAGAGAGAAGGAAAGTGAGAAATCACCAGTCAGGGGGATGGCCGCACCAAATCCCTTCTCTATTCTCCTTGGTGTTTTGGGCACGCACACACACGCCCAGGGTGAGGACTCCAACTGTGGTCAGCCATGTGGGAGTCCGGCGACATAGCCATTACGCTAACTGCTAGTTCCCTCAAATTCATTTTTTTAAAAGGGCTTTGTTGGAGGAAAGGGCTCCATAGGCTAGTGGTGTCATTTTATTTGGCCCCTGGTTAAATAAATGTAAGATCTACATTTAGATTTTCCAGATGTTCAGTATCTTGGCTGTTTTCAGCATGCTCCATTGTTGTTTTGTTGTGTTGTGTTGTGTTGTGTTGTGTTTTTTTACAGTTTGCCACAGTGTGCATGTACTCACCAGAAGGGTTAGTGAGAAATCACCCCCGGGGCAATAGCCATGCCACAGTCCCTTCTCCTCCATTCTCCTCTCTGGATTTTGAGTGTGCACACATACACACACTTGAGCCCTTAAAATTGCCAGGTCTGGGACTCGAACTGTACTGTTGGCCATGTGGGATCCAGTGCCTTAACAGTCATACCACCTGCCGGCCCAGCGGGCTCCATTTGTGATGGACAGACTAGAAGGGCTGAACAGGTGTGTGAGTCATAAAGCCGTTTAGGTGTTAGGCTGTTCTAGGATGCCCAGACACTGTATAGCCTTGATTGTGTTACCCCAGCGCCCCACGTGTGTCCCTAAGTAGGAACACAGAAACTCTGGGAATTGTTGGCTATGGCTGTTAGTCTCAGATTTGTGGTCAAGATGATGACGACACCAGTTAAGGTCCGTTACAGGGCAGCCAGGTGAAGAGCTTGCCGTGGTTCAGTGGGACGCACCCTAACAGTCTTCTCTCCCCACTTGCAGTTAAACGAACTAGTGGTAGGCGACACCAGCGGGAAGCTGTCTGTGTACAAGAATGACGACAGCCGGCCGTGGCTCACCTGTTCCTGCCAGGGAATGGTCAGTACTCACCCGGGACTGCAGGGGAAGAGGGCCCTGCGGTCCAGGCGCTGTGAGTCCCACACAGGAGCTCGGCAGGTGTCCTGTCTCCCAGGTCCCCAGCCCAGCCACTGTGTCAGGGAGGGCTGCTGCCAGGCAGAGCCCTCATCTGCCCCCGCCACGCACACATCCACGCACACATCCACGTACATGCACACGCACATACACGTACACACGTGCTCACACACCAAGCCGCACTGCTCTTTGTTGTGTGGAGTACCTCTCGGTACTCTGGAGGCTGCCCAGGGTGTCTGCTCTTATAAAGTGGAGTCAGTAACTTGGGTAAGTCAGGGAGTAGGAGATGATCTAGCTTTGTTAGATGTAGGGCTGGGCCTGGTTTTTTTTTTTTTTTTTTTTTTTTTTTTTTTGTTTTAGAGTGTGTGTGCTATAGAGTGTGTGCACCAGCCAGAAAGACAAAGAGAGACAGACAGAAAGCAAGAAATCACCCCCTGGGGGATGGCCACGCCACAATCCCTCCTCCTCCATTCTCTTCTCTGGATCTTGGGCACACATACACTGATGCCCGGCTTGTGTTTAAGCCACCGGGTCTGGGACTCGAACCATGATCGACTACATGGGAGTCCAGCGACATAGCCATTACACCAGCTGCTGGTCCGGGCTTGGCCTGGTTTTAGGCCCCAGCTGCCCTGCCTGCCTCAGGTCTTCCCGCTGCTGTGTGAGTAACGGCACTGACAGGATGAGCACTCCGTTCATACACGCATGCAACATGGCTCACGGGGCACACGTGCCAGCGCACGACGGCAGTGAAGACGTCTGCCCGGCTTCGCAGAGGCTGGGAGGTCCCGGGCTCCCTCGGCGTCTCCCTGAGCCCCCTCTCTCTCCTGCAGCTGACTTGCGTTGGGGTTGGAGATGTCTGTAACAAAGGAAAGGTAGGAGCCCCGGGGACCTTGCGACTCGGTGTGACTCCAGGGCTGCACCTCGATCCCTGCCTCCCAGTGGAGACTGGCGGAGCCGGGACCTCTGTGGTCTGTGCCAGGCTCACACCCAGACCCTCTCTGGCCCTGCCCTTCCCAGAACCTGGTGGTGGCCGTGAGCGCCGAGGGCTGGTTTCACCTGTTTGACCTGACACCCGCCAAGGTCCTGGATGCCTCGGGGCACCACGAGGCCCCGGCGGGAGAGGAGCAGCGCCCGGCCTTCAAGCAGCACGTCCCCGCCAACACCAAGGTCATGCTGATCAGCGACATCGGTGGGCATGGCCGCCGGCGGGCAGTGGGCACTGCAGCCCATCCCAGGGGCCGGGGCCGGGAGGGCTCGTGTCCTTCAGGTGTTGTTGTGATCCTGCGTGGTGGCCGAGCTCTGCTGCCGCTGTGATAAGCCGGTGGTGGGATTGCAGTCAAACAGGAAAGTGGCTGCCCTCGGGCCTTCCGGGGAGAGAGGGGAGAAACGGAAGGTATTTTATACGAGAGCTGGATGGCACATGAGAAGGTGACAGGGGCCGTGGAGGAGATGAACATGGAAGGGCTAGAGTGCGTCCAGTGGGGTTGTAAAGAAGCCGGCCCTGAGGAGGTGACACTTGGTGAAAAATGGAAGGTGGCCAGAGAGTGAGCCACAGGGCGAAGGGGGAAGGGGAGCAGTTCATGGAAAATGCTTATTATGAAAAACTTTGTATGGATTTCAAAAAAATGTTTGTACCTAAATAGCCCATACCTTAATTTCTCTTGTCGACAACCTCTTCATTTATTTTCTGCCAGAGGGCATGTGCACTTGCCAGAGAGAGACAGAGACACCGGAGCAGATGGGAGGAGGGTCACACCACAGTTCCTTCTCCATTCCTCCACCCCATCGGGATTGGGGGCACACGTGTGCACTCAGTGCATTTCTCAAGCCTCTGAGGCTAGAGTTTGCACCACAGTTAGGACGCGGCTCCTGTAACCCCTGGCCTAAGGGAGCAACCTAAGGGGCTGGCCCCGCACAGTCTTCCCGAAGTCCTAGCGCAGACCCAGGGCTGCTGTCTGGCCAGCAGCAGTTTTGCAGGTGGAGTAGGCAGAGAGGAGAGATGAAGACATGAGGGCCGGGCATCTGAGAGGAGGCACGTGGGTGGGAGTGACAGACCTGCAGGCCAGAGGGGCACGGAACGCTCTGAGCTCAGCAGGGGCAGGGCCAGCAGAGCAGCTGGCAGAGGGCCGGGGCCAGGCAGGTGCCTGTGGGACGGTGTGACCAGCTCGCGGTGGCTCCACGCCCACGTTGCTTTCTGTTCCACAGACGGAGATGGCTGCTATGAGCTGGTGGTCGGTTACACCGACCGTGTGGTGCGGGCCTTCCGCTGGGAGGATCTGGGTGAGGGCCCCGAGCACCTGGCAGGACAGCTGGTGTCCCTCAAGAAATGGATGCTAGAAGGTCAGGTGAGAGGCTGAGCTTGGGGACGCAGGAGCCCAGAGAGCAGGGGAGGGCCTTGGAGGAGGCTTCTGGGCCAGGGCCAGGGCCAGGGCAGAGGGAAGAATCTCACAGCAGGTCCTTGGGGGAAGCTGCTAGTGACAAGCAAGCGGGAAGGAGTGGCGGCAAGAATCCGTGTGGGGAGGGGTGGAGGGGCTACAGCAGGACTGGGCCTCAGCCGGGCTGGGCGCCGTGGGAAGCCGCTCTGGGTGGAGAGGAGCCTGGGGACCCCAGGACCCACCCTACCTCGCCCCTTGCCCTGGTGCAGGTGGACAGCCTCTCGGTGACCCCGGGGCCTCTGGGTGTTCCTGAGCTGATGGTGTCCCAGCCGGGCTGTGCTTATGCGGTCCTCCTGTGTACCTGGAGCAGGGACGCTGGGTCCCCGCCTGCCTCTGAGGGGGCCGCGGAGGGCAGTAGGTAAGGGGTCCAGGCCGGAGCACGTGCGGGGCTGTGGGGACATGATGGCCTCCAGGGGATGCCTGCAGGGGCGAGTCTTCTCCATCTAGGCCCACCCAGGCTCCCGTTACAGAAGGTTATCTTGAGACCCAGGGACTCGGGATGCGCCTTACAGCCCTGACGGGTTCCAAGCTCCCAGCCTCGCAGCCCCACGCCTCCCCTTTCCCTGGGGACCTTCCCACGAGGGTCAGCCTTGCAGGGCCAAGCCCCACCACCAGGCCTCTCCACCCGTGCCTCTGTTTGCACGTGGGCCAGGCAGGATCGAAGACGGGTTTCTAGCTGATTCAAAGGCTGGAGCAGGGACTGGGGGCCACAAAAGGCCTCGGTCTCCACTGCCCTCCTGCCCACAGGGAGAGCCCGGCCGCCCGCGATGTGGTGCTGCACCAGACGTCTGGCCGCATCCACAACAAGGACGTCTCCACCCACCTGGTCGGCAACATCAAACACGGTGGGGAGCGGCGGGGAGGGCGGCAGGGCCTCTGTGCCTGCTGCTGGCTGCCCCTCAGCCCGTAGGCTCCAGGCTCCCGCCCTTCACATTTCTCCTGTTCCCTCCATCCCTGTCAGGACACAGCCCTGAGGGTGGTGGCTCGGGCCTCTTTGCCCTGTGTACTCTGGATGGTGAGCGCTGGCGCCCATGGTGGGAGGTTGTGTGTCCATGGGTCTGCTTGGGCCCGCCCCCAACCACCTG
>NW_006210128.1:2941402-2949805 GCF_000334495.1 Tupaia belangeri chinensis | reverse complement strand
TGGACCACCAGCTTTTCGCCCTGGAGAAGCTAGACGTCACGGTGAGGGAAACCTGGCGGAGCAGAGCCTTCCTGCCTCTGCCTCTGCCCCTGCCCCTGCCCCTGCGTCGGGAGAGCAGGCTGCCCCGTCAGCTCGCGGTCCGGATCTCGAGGCTCTAGGTTAGGAGGTCCAAATGCGTCGGAGCTGAACTTGCCCCCTCCTACTCCGTCGTACTCGACGTTGCTCTCTGCTGTGCTGCAGGGAGGTCTCGTCTCCGTACCTCTCTGCAGAAGTCCTAGCCCGGAGGGAGGGACGTACGTGAGTCGGCGGTGGGGGTCAGCCGGCCGAGAGTCCGCGGTGGGGGTCAGCCGGCCGTGAGTCCGCGGTGGGGGTCAGCCCGCCTCCAGTAGCACCGTTTTCTCTTTCCCATGTCAGCGGCTCTGTTGGGCAGCGCTGCGGCCCCAGTCGGCACACAGGCTGCTCTGCCACCGTCGCCCATGCCTGGTGGCCCAGAGGAGGCCTGAGGCTTTGAAGGCAGGGTTCTGGTCCAGACTGCTGCCTCCCGGCAGAGCACCTTGAGCGAGAGGCTTGGTGTCTCTAGGCCGAAGCTTGCCCAGAGTAGAACCGGAAACCATTAAGGAACACCGAATGCCTCGTACGGCGGGCGTGAGCCTCCCGTACAGCAGCTACCGTCTGGGGACAGCTCGTCTACGTCTCCTGTCACTGGATCTCTCTCTAAGCTAGCGTGTGCTTCTCCCGCTCCTTGTCCCGGTCTTCAGGGTGACGGGCGTGAGGAGGTGGTCGCCTGCGCCTGGGACGGACAGACGTACATCATTGATCACAGCCGCACCGTCGTTCGCTTCCAGGTGGATGAGAACATCCGCGCCTTCTGTGCAGGTGGGTCCCCTCCCCGGCCCTGCATCCCCACGTGTCAGCTAAGTGTGCTCGGGACGCTGGCAGTGGTCACCAGTCTGCTCTCGGCGAGCCTTGGTGTACGTCTCCATGGACAAATGAGTTCTCTAGCTCTCCGTGGGAGGCGAGGTAGCTACCCCTCTGCCATCTCGACAGGTGTGTTTTACTTTTTCTTTTTTTTCCAGAAGTTTTTGCTATAGGGCGTGTTCACTCGCCAGACAGACAGAGAGAAACAGAGACAGAAAGCGAGAAATCACCCCCCAGGGGGATGGCCACGCCTCAATCCCTTCTCCTCCATTCTCCTCTCGGGATCTTGCACACACATGTACCCAGCATGAGTTTAAGCCACCAGGCCCAGAACTCGAACTGCAGTCAACTACATGGGTGTCCAGTGACATAGCCATTACACCAACTGCGGGTCCCAGGTTTTCTTTCTTTTTTTTTTTTTAAGAGAAATTTTTGCTATATGGCTCATGTGCTTGCTGGAGAGATAGAGACAGAGAGACAGAAAGCGAGAAAGCACCCTCTGGGAATATGGTCCATTGCAATCCTTCTCTCCCATTCTCCTCTCAGGATATTGGGCACACATGTGCACACACACCCAGCGTGAGTTTTAAGCCAGCAGGTCCAGGGCTCAAACCGCTCCAACTATGTGGGGGTCCAGTGATGTAACCATTACGCCATCCTCTGGTCCCCATCTTGACAGTTTTCAAGAATAAGCAGTGCATTTTCTGCCTCAGAATATTTCAGAGAACGAGTTCTCATTATGCGTCTTTCTGGGTGTGTGCAGGCCTCAGGAAGCTCTTCCCTCTGAGCACGCCCGAACTCTGAAGAGAGCTTCCCCAGAGCGTCTGCTTGGCTCCAGATTGGGGCCTTTGGAAAGCAGCACTGCCTTCCTGGGTGACCGGGGACGTGCTTGCTTACTGGGATGAGGGCTGGTGGGATGAGGGCGCACCCTCCTGTACGTACTGAAGGGTTCGTGTCGAGTCCTCAGAGAACCAGGAAGATACGTCGTGGCTTTTCCAGTGACCCAGTTTATTATTTATTTACTGTTTTATTCTTACCTCGTACATACTTCTGTATATGTAGAAAGCGACGTGTTCCACGTGGTTAATGTCATAGGACAGAGGGGTGACACCTGAGAGCAGTCTACTTTCTGATCAGGCTCTGCTGATTTGCCCCTTGGGCTAGCAAGGCTGTCCCTCGCGACCCCAGGGAGGTCCCCAAGACGGGAAAATCAACAATCCCGCCTTCCCGGAGGCTGCTCTGCCTGGTCCCTGCCTGTGCTTGGCCCAGATCTCCATTTCTCTCACTTCCCTGAGTTCTCGACAGAGCCGAAATAGAAAGAGAGCCTTGGTTGTTTCTTGGTGTCTGCGCGAGGGCGGTGCTGCTGAGTGCAGCGCCTGCCCCGTGCTCTGCCCTCCCTGCACTGGGACCGGCGCTCTGGACCTGCCTCTCCGCCCGCGTCCCCCAGGTCTGTACGCCTGCAAGGAGGGCCGCAACAGCCCCTGCCTGGTGTACGCCACTTTCAACCAGAAGATCTACGTGTACTGGGAGGTGCGGCTGGAGCGCATGGAGTCCACCAACCTGCTCAAGATTCTGGAGGCTGAGCCCGAGTACCGCAGCCTGCTGCTGGAGCTGGGTGTGGGTGAGTCCCGGGCAGTCCGCGGCCCAGGCACTGGAAACCGCAGCTTCTCACCCGCCCTTCTTGGCCCTCAGATCCTGATGACCTCCCTGCAGCCCGCGCCCTGCTCCACCAAACGCTCTACCATCCAGACCAGTCGCCACCGTGTGCCCCCTCAAGCCTTCAGGACCCCACCTAGCTGGCCTTGCCCTCTTCATGGTGAGGGACCTTTCCAAACCCCCACCCCACTCCCAAAGGTACGCATGGATGAATATTGTGAAGGGGCAGGTCTTGACTCTGGGCCTGGGAGGACGGCAGCCACCCCAAGGTGACCATGAACTACAGATCTCATGGTGGAGGAGAATCAAGTTGAGCCTCTGCCCGTTTCCTGGTGAACCTCACCATCGCATCAGCCGGACCCTGGCCCTGTTCCAGATCATCCAGACACCCGTGCACACACACCCGCCTTCCCGAGCTCCCCGCTCTCACTGGAGAAAACAGACTGTGAGCAGGGAGCACACAGCTTTTGCACGGCCCCAGTACCCATGGGAAAAGCAGGCTTGAGGCCTGGGGAGTGGTAGAGACAAGGGCTGCTGCACCCATGCCGAGCTGCGTCTGTCCTGGCACCACTGAGTCATGGCCATGAGTAATCACTGCCGCATGGGGGACCCCCATTGGACAGTCCGTGTCACTCCTCCCCGTGTTCCTAGCAGCCTTGGGGCGGCTCTCCTCCGTTCATGGGCAGCTGGCCTGCCTCCTCTCCTGTGTTGCCGCATTGGTTAAGGGTCGCTCTGTTCCACGGCCTTGCTCCCATGTCCCCAGCCCTGAACACCTGCTCGTCTGGGAGCCTGCAGACGTTCACTGCCTGACGCAGGTCTGTGAGCTACACCAGTCATCCCCGGGGCCATGCGCCTTCCTTTTTTTTTGTTTGTTTTAAGAGATTTTTGCTACAGGGCGTGTACACTCACCGGAGAGAGACAGAGACAGAAAGTGAGAAATCACCCTCTAAGAGGGGTGGCCACACCACAGTCCCTTCTGCTCCATTCTCCTCTCAGGATTTTGGACATGCACACACATACACCTGGCGTGAGTTTCAAGCAGCCAGGTCCAGGACTCAAACCGTGTTCGAATACGTGGAGTCCAGCAATGTAACCATTAGGCCATCTGTTGGTCCCCATTCATCTTCCTTCTGTTCTTGATTCTCTGTGGTGGAAATCCATGTTTTTCAAATTGTAGGTTGCAATTTTTTTTTTGGTAGGTTGTGGCTAGCATTTTTTAAATAAATGAAATAAAAATGAAATGGAAAATACTCGAGGGCACTGTTCACAGCACAGGGAAGTGTGTGTGTGTGTGTGGTTGTGTGTGTGTGGTGTGTGTGGTCTGTGTGCGGTGTGTGTGTGTGGTGTGTGAGTGTATGTGTGTGGTGTGTGTGTGGTGTGTATGTGTGTGTGGTGTATGTGGTGTGTGTGTGGTGTGTGTGGTGTGTATGTGTTGTATGGTCTGTGTGGGGTGTGTGTGTGTGGTATGGTGTGTGTGTAGTCTGTGTGGTGTGTGTGGTCTTGTGTGTGGTGTGTGTGTGTGTTATGGTGTGTGTGTATGGTCTATGTGTGGGGGGGTGTGTGTCTGTGGGGGGTGTGTGTAGTCTGCATGGTGTGTAGTCTGTGGTGTGTGTGTGGTCTGTGGTGTGTGTGTGGTCTATGTGTGGGGTGTGTATGTCTGTGGGGTGTGTGTGTAGTCTATGTGGTCTGTGTGTAGTCTGGTGTGTGGTGTGTCTGGTGTGTGTGTGTAGTCGGTGTGTGTGTGTGTGTGTGGTCTGTGTGGTCTGTGTGTATGGTCTGTGTGGGGTGTGTATGTGGGGTGTGTGTGTGGTCTGTGCGTAGTCTGGTGTGTGTGGTGTGTGTGTGTCTGTGTGTGTGTGTGTGTGTGGTCTGTGTGTATGGTCTATGTGTGGGGTGTGTATGTCTGTGGGGTGTGTGTGTAGTCTGTGTGTGTAGTCTGATGTGTGTGTATGGTCTATGTGTGGGGTGTGTGTGTCTGTGGGGTGTGTGTGTAGTCTGTGTGGTGTGTGTGGTATGTGTGTGTATGGTCTATATGTGGGGTGTGTGTCTGGGGGGGGTGTGTAGTCTGTGTGTGTGTGTGTAGTCTGTGTGGTCTGTGTAGTCTGGTGTGTGTGGTATGTGTGTGTGTAGTCTGTGTGTAGTCTGTGTGGTGTGTGTGGTATGTGTGTGTATGGTCTATATGTGGGGTGTGTGTCTGGGGGGTGTGTGTGGTCTGTGTGTGTATGGTCTATATGTGGGGTGTGTGTCTGGGGGGTGTGTGTGGTCTGTGTGTGTATGGTCTATATGTGGGGTGTGTGTCTGGGGGGTGTGTGTGGTCTGTGTGTGTATGGTCTATATGTGGGGTGTGTGTCTGGGGGGTGTGTGTGGTCTGTGTGTGTATGGTCTATATGTGGGGTGTGTGTCTGGGGGGTGTGTGTGGTCTGTGTGTGTATGGTCTATATGTGGGGTGTGTGTCTGGGGGGTGTGTGTGGTCTGTGTGTGTATGGTCTATATGTGGGGTGTGTGTCTGGGGGGTGTGTGTGGTCTGTGTGTGTATGGTCTATATGTGGGAGTGTGTCTGGGGGGGGTGTGTAGTCTGTGTGTAGTCTGTGTGGTCTGTGTAGTCTGTGTAGTCTGGTGTGTGTGGTGTGTGTATGTCTGTGGGGTGTGTGTAGTCTGGTGTGTGTGGTGTGTGTGTGTCTGTGGTGTGTGTGTGTGTAGTCTGTGTGTGTAGTCTGTGTGGTGTGTGTGGTATGTGTGTGTACGCTGGGGCAGCGTCACTGCATTTCCCACTGCAAGTTTTCAGAGGAGTGTGGGGCCGTGGCTCACTATTCGCTGGCCCCAGTCAGGTGGGTCGTCCTGGGGCGGGGCCCACATCCATGCTCCCTTTCTAGTGCTGGCAGGGTAGGGGTCGTGCGCTGCGGAGGAGCAGGACTTGACTTGGGCTGGAAGGGTGGTGGCCACCCAGAGTGACCATTTAGGAGTCGGGACAGCTCCCGGGCAGCTCCTGGCAGGCGGGGAGGACGGCAGGGAAGGTCAGCAGCATAGAGAAGCGAGGGTTACTGGGACAGGAGCAATGGAACCAGGGCCTGCCTGTGGGCCCCGGGGCTGCAGTCGCCATGGCAGGGCAGGCGAGACTGGGAAGGCAGGGGCTGTGGGGCAGGGCATCCGCCCTGTCACCAGGGACAGGGACTCCCGCAGGCGCTGCAGCACGGACTCGGACACGTAAGTGGGCCTCTCCCCTCCCCTGGGGCAGGAGGGCTCCCGAGAAAGGAAAGGCAGGTGTGAGGGCAGCTCCGCACATCCTGGTTCTTCTCTAACCTAGCCCACCCCAGCTCAGGATTGGTCCCCAGTCCACGGTCCCTGTCCCCTGGCTCAGGTTAGTTACAGTCACCCCACCCCCATCCATGAGTTGAGAGACAGACCAGCCAGACACTCGGGGCTGGCTTCTGAGTGTTGGCTTTTCTCTTCACAGCGAAGTGACAAGAGCCTCTGTCTTTTTGCTTTGGCTCAGAGCCTGGCAGGGGATAGGCAGCCCCTGCCTCTAGGACAGGACACGGGAGGGGTACGGCAGCCACTGCCTCTAGGACAGGACACACCTGCGTTCAGGAGACCAGTGACAGGGGTAGGGAGATGGTCTAAGGGTGAAATAAAGCACAGGAGGGACCAGCAGATGTGTAATGATTACGTCGACTCCCACATGGTCAACCACGGTTTGATTCCTGGATCCGGCTGCTTAACTCAGGCCGGCACGTGCGCGTGCGTGCCCGAAATCCCGAGAGGACTGCAGAGGGGAAGGAATTGTGGCGTGGCCATCCTCCCAAGGGTGATTTCTTGCTTTCCATCTCTCGGTCTCTCCAGTGAGCTCATGCACCTTGTAGCAAAATTCTCTCTTAAAAAAGCAGGGGAGAGGTTCGGTCTGAGTGCAGGCAACCCCCACCTGTCCACATGGAGGGGTGTGTCTCTGCAGGGCTCGTCCACACACGCCCGTGGTTCAGGGCTGGAGCAGGCAGAAAGCAAGTGGAGGACTATCAGGAGGGGATCTGGAGGGACAGCCAAGGCTTCGCACGGCAAGGTCAGCCATACCTGGCTTCAGGAAGGGACTTGTGAGCGCTTTCGGCCTTCCGAGCTGCTCTCGGACCCCTCACTGCCTGGTATAGAATGACTCTTTCGCTTCGGGTTTCTCCAGGGGCCCGTGTACTCGCCAGAGACAGGGAGGGAGAAAACACGGCTCACGGGCATGGTCATGCCACGGCGCCTTCCGCGTTTCTCCATCCTGTCAGGACTTCAGACGCGCCACACATGCCTGGCACGGGTTTCAAGCTGCCAGGGGACTGGCCCTGTGGGATCCAGCCGCCTTAACTACCAGGCCACGGAGCCAGCCCTCTGCTTCTTCTGTTTAATTTCTCCCCCCACTTAACTGTGAGCAGGCGTGCACAGCATCTGAAAGGGTGGGGGCCAGGCTGGCCCACTGTGGGCAATGATGGCCCCCAGAAGGTAGGGAGACGGAGTAGGGGCAGTGAGTAGTGTTTGGGGTAGAGCTGGGGGCCAGGTGGGGACAGCAGCTGCTGTCCCTTAACTCCAGCCAGCTCCCTCCAGACCAAGGGCCAAGCCTGGAGCCCCTGTGCCTAGATCTGCAGTCCTGATCTGCCTGTGCGCTGCTTGGCTAGAAGGGGGCACCGGGCAGCCTCCCGGGAAATAGGACAGCTGCCGAGAAGCAGGGAGGACATGCGGCGGAAGTGGGGCAGGGGTCTGGGTGCTGAGAAGAGAGGCAGGCACGGGCATCCCACTCCCTGGCTCTGTGTCCCCGTAGCACTGTCCTGAGGCAGGGCGTCTCCCCCGGGGCCCGGCTGGACGGCGATCACTGGCCAGGCTCCTGGTGCAGAGGCAGGAAGGGCAGCTCGGAGAAGGGGGCTCTCAGCCGTAGCACGCCACGGTCCAGGTCGATGCAGCACTGCGGGGCGAGGCCAGGCACTGAGGCACCTACGGGCAGCCTGTGCCCAGCCCGCTGTCCTGTCCCAGTGAACCCCACAGCATCCGCCTGCCCTCTGCTCCTCCCCCTGTTCCATTTTCCTGGACCCCTGTCAGGAAGGGACCCGGTTTCAGGTTTTCCCTGTGGGCGGTGGGGCACCTCTAGGGAGGCAACGGGAAATGCACGTGTCCAGGTCTGTCATCAGACCCGACCCAGCCTCCACGCCATGTGGCTCCCGCCCTGCCCAGCACATGGGACTGAGTGCTGTGCCTTACCTTGAGGGAGAGCAGAGTCTGCAGTCCAAGGCAGAATTCAGGGCTCTCGGCATCTGCAGGGGCCGTGGGGACACCGCCGACAGGAGACGCTGAAGACGCCCTGGCGCTGCCCCTCAGCGCTCTTCCCTTCTGTCCACCCACCCCCAGGTCAACCCTGGCACAGTGAGCAGGGAGGGTCAGAGCATCTCTGGGACCCCCTGTGCCCCCGAAGGGAATGGCGGACGAGGGAGGGCTGCGGGGAGGGGAGCACTTACCCACCACCTGGGCCGAGCAAGCCACCGTCTCCTGCCCTAGCTGGAGCTCCAGCTGCTCCACCTGGCGTGGGGGCCCCGGGGCTGGGTCCCCACCGTGGGCTGTGAGGGCCCTCTTCGCTAACCTGCGGTTGGGAAGCAAGGGTCATGGCCACCACAGCTCCACCCGCCCTTACCGGCTGCTGTCCTTCTAGGGCACTGCCTTCCCCTGCCGTCCCTGTCCCCAGTGGGAGCTAAATCCTCGTCTTCTGGGCCAGAGCCTCCTGGCTACTCTTTTTCTTTTTCTTTTTTCTTTTTTTTTTTTTTTTAAGGTTTTTTCCATAGGGCCCACGCGCTTTTTCTGCTCAAAGAC
>NW_006210128.1:2920278-2941314 GCF_000334495.1 Tupaia belangeri chinensis | reverse complement strand
AAGGCAACAAACCCTTTTTTTTTTTTTTTTAATTTGCTATAGGGTGCATGCACTCACCAGAGATAGACACACAGAGACAGAAAGTGAGAAAGCACCCTCCAGGGGGAATGGCCACACTGTAGTCCCTTCTCCATTCTCCTCTCAGGATCTTGGGCATGCACGCATATGTGGCCTGAGCGATTTTTCAAGCCATTGGGTCTAGGATTTGAACCAGGGAGTTTTCCATGTGAGATCCAGCCACCTGAACCCCTCGCTGCCTGCTGGCCCTGTTTCTGTTTTGGGGTGTTCTTTTTATAGACATTTTTGTTGTAGGGCATGCACAGTCACCAGAGAGAAGGACAAAAGGCAAGAAATAGCCCCCCAGGGCGATGGTCACATCATAATTAAGGGTCCTTCCTCCCCTCGGGATTTTGGGCGTGCACGTGTGCCCGGCGTGAGTTTTAAGCCACCGGGACCGGGACACGAACCGCGGTCGACTACATGGGAGTCCAGCGGCATAGCCGTTACGCAAACTGCTGGTCCCTCCAGCGTGAGCTTTAAGCCACCAGGTCCAGGACGCGAACCACAGTCGACTACGTGGGAGTCCAGCGACATAGCCATTACGCTAACTGCTGGTCCCCCCGGCGTGAGCTTTAAGCCACCGGGTCCGGCACGCGAACCAAGATTGATTGTGTAGGAGCCCAGTGATGTCACCATTACACCGTCTGCTGGTCCCACTACTCTCGTTTTTGAAACAGCTTTATAGAGAGACAGCTCATAGCTATGAGATGCGTGCTTTGAAGCGTGCAGTTAGTGGCCTTCGGCTGCTCTCGGAGTCGTCCCCAGGAGAGAGCCCCATCCTGCGCCCCTCATCGGGGACACGCCTTACCCCAGGCGACTGAGGCATCTGGCCGAGATCTGGTTGTACTGGGTGCCCGTGTCCACGGCCACTAGAAGCAGCTGGTCCTGGCACTGAGAAAGGGACGAGGTGGAGTTGAGTCCCGCAAGAGCAGACTGGGGCTGGCCCCTTCAGCTCTCCCAGCCCTTGCAGAGATGAGTGGAGGGGATGAACGGAATCTTTTTTTTTTTTTTTTTTAAGAGCTATAGGGTGTGTGTGCTTGCTAGGGGGAGAGAGAGAAAGAGAAAGTGAGAGATCATCCCCCCGGGGGCCAATGGTCTCGCCACCATTCCTCCTCTTCCAGTCTCCTCGGGATTTGGGGCATGCAGGCACATACGCCCTTCGGATTTTAAGCTGCCAGGTCCAGGACTTGAACCGTGGTCAACTATGTGGGAGTCTGCTGATCCCTGAACTGAGTCTTTCAAAGTGACTTTATGATACTACTCCAACTGGAGTAGCACAGGGGGTGCCATGGGTTTGGGGGAATCTGAACAAAACCAGATCTGCTAGAGGACTCTCCTGGAGGCCGAGGGCCGCTGGCTAGAGGACCCTAGGCCAGAGTAGAGGAGGGCTGTGAAGACGGCATCCTTTGTGGGCGACCAAGATGTGGCTGACCAGTGGGCTCAGCTGGGACAAGGGCGTGAGCCCAGTTTCCCTGGGATGTACGCAGGCATTTCAGGGTGCACTTTTGTCTTTCCAAACATCTCTTCAGCATCTGTGAGTACAGTGTGATGCTGAGGGCCAGCGGGTGGTGTGGTGGTGAAGGCAGCTGCATCCCGCATAGCTGGCTGGCCAGTTCAAGACCTAGACCTGGAGGCTTGAAGCTCACACCAGGCATGTGTGCATGCATGCCCAAAATTCTGAGAGGAGAATGGAGGAGGAGGGACTGCAACGTGGCCATCCTCCCTTGAGGGGTGATTTCTTACTATTTCTCTGTGTAAGTCTCTGACAGGTGCACGCGTGCTATAGAAATTTAAAAAAAAAGAGAGACGCTGGAAGGCCTATCAATGAATGCTGTCCTTTAGAAGTTAAAGGGAATGGCCAGCAGGTGGCATGGTAGTTAAGGTGCTGGACTCCCACATGGCCAACCATGGTTTGAGTCCTGGACCTGGAAACTTGCTTTCTCAATTTCCCTCTATCTCTCCCTCTCTCTCTTTCTCTCTCTCTCTTTCTCTCTGGTCAAATTAAAAAGTAATAATGAATAAAATATTTTTTTAAAAGAAGTTAAAGAGAGTAAAAAATGTAACTGTCGTTCAGGAGAAAGTTTTAAGGCCGTAAAGAGGTTGAGAGTGAAGTGCCTTCAGAGTTAAGGACGAGGGTCCAGCCAGTGCCGAGGTGGTTAGGCTGGGCTCCCACGTGGCTGACCTTGGTGCAAATCCCAGACCTGGCAGCTTGCTTTCTCACTTTCACTCTGCTTCTCTGTGGGAAGCACATGTGCCCTCTAGCAAATTAAAATCATAATAATAAATAAAATAATTATTTTTAAAAAATGGTTGAGGAAGAAAGGTTGTTTCTTCTAGAGAAACCAGAGAAGGTTTCAAGGAGGAGGTACGTCAGAGCTGGGCCGGGAAGACTGCCGAGCGTGGACGTGGAGTGACTAAAAGGGCGCGAGCCCTCCAAGCAGAGAGCACACAACACAGCGGCAGGAGAGGGGCATCTCCCGGGAGCACCTGAGCATCCCCATCCACACACACCGCTCAGGCAGACCGGGCACGCACTCACTGACAGAGGGCGGGTGGGGTGCTGGTGGTAACACGGCCCTGCACCAACGGGAGGTAGCTCAGGACAGGCCCCGGCTGGGGGAGAGGTGCCTTTGCTCCTCCTCCTTCCTCCCTCGCCAGTCAGGGCAGGAAGGCCATTCCTGGACGCCACCCCCCGAGCTCTCTTACCTTACAGCTGACCAGAAGAGCTGGGGTCTCCGTCCTGCTGGTCCTGCCCTCCTGGCCGTGCAGCAGGGCCTGCCCCGGGGGCGGCTCGCCCTGGAGCCCCCTCTGGTTCCCCTCCGCCAGGCGTCTCTGGATCACGCTGTGCGGCTGCTAGCTCCACCACAGAACAGTGGGGGTAGTCAGGCCTGAGCCTAAGCATGAGGGCCAACTGGCAGCATGGTGGTTAAGGGGGCTGGATCTTACACGGCTGACTGATTGGTTCAAGTCCCAGACCTGGAAGCTTGAAAACCACTCTGGATGCTTGGGTGTGCGTGCCCAAAATCCCGAGAGGAGAACGGAGGAGAAGGAGTTGCACTGAGGCCATCTTCCCTGGGGGATGCTTTCTCACTCTCTCTCTCTCTCTGTCTCTCAGGCTAGTACATGCACACTATAGCAAATTACTCTTTAAGGACATGTATACAGGGGCCAGCAGGTGGCATGGCAGTTGAGGTGCTGGACTCGCATGTGGATGACCACAGCTCAGGTCGCAGACCTGGCAGCTTACTGTCTCACTTTCCTCCTTCCTACCTCTGTCTTTCTCTGGTGCGTGCATGTGCCCTATAACAAATTAATAATAATAATAAATTAAATAAAACATTTCTTTATCTATTGTGATTTTCAAGCCACCAGATCCAGGACTTGAACGGTAGTCAGCCATGTGGGAATCTAGCCTCCTTAACTTGCCACCCACTGACCCAGCAAATTAGGTTTAAAAAATAAAATAAACCCAAGCATCCTACTGGCCGCTCAGTCCCCTCACCTTTGACTTCCTGATGTCCTCCCAGCCCCACCCAGACCTGGCTCAGCAACGGGCCAACAGGAGCTGGCCACAGGTGGGAGCAGGTCCCTGCAGCAGAGGGAACCCTGAGAGTACCAGATCGTGCCGCTTTTCTGGGACCCAGCAGGTGGCTCGGCAAGAGGAAAAGTCCATTCTAGGTTAGATTGGCCGCCTGGCCAAAGGGACATTTCAGGAACTAGGACTGTGCTCGAGGACATTTTGTCTCAAATGCAAACACTTTTTTCTCTTTTTAAAAAAATCTTAGATTTTTGCCATAGGGCACATGCACTTGCTGTAGAGAGACAGAGAGAAGGAAGGTGAGAAATCACCCCCCAGGGAGGACGGCCATGCCATAGTCCCTTCTCCATTCTCTTGAGATTCTGAGCCACACACTGTCCGGCATGATTTTTTTTTTTTTAGAGGTTTTCGCTATAGGGCACTTGCGCTCGCCAGACAGACAGACAGAGAGAGACATAGAGACAGAAAGCGAGAAATCACTCCCCAGGGGGGATGGTCACGCCGCAATCACTTCTCCTCCATTCTCCTCTTGGGATCTTGGGCACGCACGCACACGCGCCCGGCGTGAGTTCTAAGCCTCCAGGTCCAGGACACGAACTGTGGTTGACTACATGGGAGTCCAGTGACATAGCCATTACGCTAACTGCCGGTTCCCTTTTGTGTGTGTGTGTCCAGCATGATTTTCAAACCCCCAGGACCAGGACTCAGACCACGAAGATAGCTCTGTGGGATCCAGCAGTTTAACCACCATGCCTGCCGCATGCCAGCCCAACCCTTCTTTTCTGATCGGAGGTATTTCCCCTTCCCTCTGACCTCGCCCTTCAGTGGCTGTAGACCGAGTGGATGGCGTGATGAGACCTAGGACTTGCCCCCCGCCCCGCCCAGCCGCTCCTCTCCACTCTGCCCTACTGCACCCCGCCACACCCCTCCTGCATCACTGCAGGCCTCCCGTGGGTCTGAGGGCTCTTCTCCATGCTGCTTTTCTGTTTTTGTGTCTTTACTGACATTTCTGCCATAAGTAAGGCACGTGTGCTCACCGGAGAGACAGCGAGAACGCCATCCCCGGGGGTGACCACGCCGCGGTCCGGTCTGATGCGCATTCTCTCGGGATTTGGGCATGCACGCACACAAGCCCAGCGTGTTTCAAGCCTCCCAGTCTGAGACTCGAACTGTGGTCGACCATGTGGGAGTCCAGTGCCTCAACCACCACGCCACCTGCTGGCTCCATGCTGTTGCCTTTGAAATACGGCAATTCAGCGCCTCCAGAGTGACCTGACTGAGCCCTTCCTTGCTACTCAAAATAGTTCTTGGATCAGCAGCTTCGGGTTTTTTTCTTTCTTTCTTTCTTTTTTTTTAGAAGTTTTTGCTTTAGGGTGCATGTACTTGGGGGTGGGAGTGGAAGGGAGACAGAGACAGTGAGAGGGACCCCAAGGGGGTGGCCATGCTGCAGTCCCTTCTCTGTTCTCCTCCTGGGAGCTTGGGCATGCATGTCTGTGTACCCAGTGTGACTTTCGAGCCATCGAGTCTGTGGACGGCCGTGTGGAAGCCCGGCAACGTAGCCGCTATGCCATCTCCGCCCCCCCCGCCCAACCCAGTGTGATTTTTGAGCCACTGGGTCTGCGGCCAGCCGTGTGGGGCCCCGGCAACAGAGCTGCTACACCGTCTGCTGGTCAGCAGCAGCTTTAACATCTGGAAGCCTGTTTGAATGCAGAACTCAGACCTACCGAATCTGGTCTCAGCAAGGTGCCCAGCTGACTCAAGTGAAAACTAAAACTCAGCCTGTTGCTGCCCTGTCTAAAACGCATAGGAGGCACCCCACCTCACCCCAACCCCCACCCGTTGCTTGAGTGACAGAGCCCAAGCTTTTTCGGGTGGTCCACATCCCAGACGACCTGGCTGCTGAAGTCTCAGCTCGACCTCCTGTCACCCTCTGTTCCTCTGCCCAGTGACCCCGCACGCTGCTGGTACCAGGCACCTGCGCCCTGCTCACCCCTTCCTGAAACTGCCAGCACCCTTCTCCAGGCCAAGCTGGATGGCCTGCGTCCATGCACCCGGCAATTACTGCAGGTCCTCCTCCCAGCTACCCGACGCCCGTGCCCGCCCCTCCACACCCAGCTGGGAGAGCCCTGCAGCGGACCTCAGTAAGTGCTGAAGGAGGCCTGGTCCCCAGGGCCACCCTCCACCTGCCCCCGCGGGAGCCTGGATTGTTTTCCTAGCCTCAGCCTAATGAGGCCCTGGAGGTTGTGCTGAGACCCAGCCCTGGGAAAGGGCAGCGAGCTCTGGGACTGGCCAGGAAGGGGGCACTGCAGTTTCTGGCTCCTTCCACCTTTCCCACGGTGGACACAGGAGCGGGTGTGGTTTGCTCCAGAGTTGTTGTAAGGAGGGGCTTCACGTGCTGCGCCTCAGCGCCCAGAGCCCCAGGGGTAACTAGGGGTAACTGAGAGCCATTCGGGAGGTGTAGAGGCCCTGGAGTGGAGGAGAGCGCAGGGCTGTCACAGAAGCTGGGCCTCCCGCCCTGGGACGCAGTGCTTCTAGGCCCAACAGGTGTCGGACGGCCCCAGTCCAGCCAGAGCCCACTCGCACCCACCACCCCAGCCGTGTTCACCGTGTTGGCAAGGAGGAGCCCGCCCCAGCAGGTCTCTACTGAAGCCCCAGTCAGATCACTCTGTCTTTGGGGACTGCCGGGAGCGATGGGGCTGGGCTCCTGCAGGGGTAACGTGAGGGGCGGGGCGTAGGGAAGGTAGGGCTAGTTAGGAAATCCCAGGGAGGTGTGGCTGCCCTGCGGGCAGAGGGAGCATGGTGCCCCAGGCCTTTCCCCTCTCCTGGGGGTCGAGGCCAGACAGTTCCAGGTTCTCTGGCCCCTCCTGAGCTGGCTCCATCGCTCACCTCAGGGCGACCGGGACAGTAGCTGCGGGACTCGCAGCAAGTAGACGGTCCTTCCTACAGCCAGGCTCCGTTCTAAGCGCGTCACATGTACGAGCTCGCGCAGTGACCCTACAGGAGGTTCCACTTAGCGGGGGAGAAACTGAGGCACGGAGACAGAGCACAGCGTGCCCAAGTCAGCAGGGCCAGGGGTCGGACCCTAAGCAAAGTGACCCTGAGCCCATGTACTGAGAGCTGCTTCCCAGGGCACAGCTGGGGGTGCCACTGTCCCCTCCTCACTGGTCCTCCCCTGTCCCTGGAGCTGGCACTGCTGCAGGGGGACGGCAGGAGAGGGGCCTGGAAGGACACTGACCTAGGAGGGAGGAGGTATGCACCCAGGGAGGCCGGGTGGTGTCCCCGATGTCCCGAGGGGATGGGGGCCCTCGGTGCTTTACTTCTGAGGGTCAGACCTGGGAGGAAGGAACCTGGTTTGAGAGGGGTGGGAAGCCAGTCCTGAACCAGCTGCCTCCCGGCCTGGAGAGGCCCCTCCAGGGGGCTCCTGTAAGGCTCACCCCAAACAGCAGAGCTCTTCACCCCAAGATCAGCCTAGGCCTCTAAGGGAAAGGTGAGGGAGACTGAGCAATGGCAATAGGGTCTCACGGCCCCCAAGAGAACCTGAGCACTGGAAAGGGGGGCCCCTCGAGTGGCAGGACCGTCTCCCCATCTCTGGAGGCTGAGGGTCTGCACTTTCAGTCCCCCCGCCACCTTGGGGGCTGGAGAAGTGGAGGAAAAGAGCTGGGGCTTCCCCGAGGGTGGGGAGGGGCTGCCTCACCAAGTCCTTGGAGGTGCCGAGCTTCTTGAGGCTGTCCAGGGGCAGCAGGTCGGCCGAGTCCTTGTGCAGGAACTGGGTGGCCTGTTTGAGCCGACGCTGCTGGCTCAGGTGGGCTCGGTCCCGGAGCTCAGCCTCCTGTCCCCTCCTGGAGTCTCCCCCATCTCTCCCGGCCTCCTGCCCGGCGCTCATGGCCCTGAGGGGGTGAGCGGGTCCCCTGCGCCCCCTGCAGCTCCCTGGCTGCCTCTGCCGGGGGCTGCAGCTCTCCTCCAGACAGAAGGGTCTCAGCAGGAGGGGAGGAAATAAATAGCGGGCAGAAGCGGCCACGTCAGACACCAGTTTCTAGAGGATGCAGTAGAGCGAGTGCGACTCCAGCTGGAAAATCCCAGCACCGGGAGAGGGAGGGTGGCCGGGCCTGCAGCCGGCAGGCGCTCCGCATCCCACGGTCCCAGGTCCTGATCAGGGTGGGTGGTGGGAGGGGCGTGTGTGTGTGTGTGTGTGTGTGTGTGTGTGCGCGCGTGTGTGCTGTAAACTGTCAGGGTGCCTGTGCCAGGAACAAGAAGCGCATGTCGTCGTGTGGGGGCGTCAGCCTGCGTGCTCTTGGGGGGGGTGTGCAGGCATGTGCATCCATGTGTGCATCCATGCACCTGCTCTGCATCTGGTCTGCTCGGCAGGCTCCTCTGTACGGTATTTTCTGCAGCCCAGGGGCCGGGAAGCAGGGCAGTAATGGGTTCAGAGCAGGCAGGGCCGGCAGGAAGGTGCCCTTCCCTCTTCTCGTCCCCTTACACCACACGCTCCAGATGCTTGGCCTTCCTGGGTCTCTCCTGAAGCAGATGTGGTCTTTGGCTAACCGACTCCGGGTTCTGGGATCCAGGGGCAAGAACTGCTCTGGATCTTCCCTGGCTTCTCCACTTCTTTTATGGCCTCAAATCATGGCTCTTGTTTTTTTGTTTTTGTTTTTGTTTTGGTTTGGTTTTTTTTTTTTTTTGAGAGGTTTTTGCTATAGGGCTTTTTTTTTCAGACAGAGACATAGAGACAGAAAGTGAGAAATCACCCTCCAGGGGATGGCCATGCCACAATCCCTTCAATCCCTTCTCCTCTGTTCTCCTTTCGGAATCTTGGGCATGCACGCACAAGCTCCCGATGTGAGTTTAAGCCACTGGGTCCAGGACACGAACTGCTGTCGACTACATGGGAGTCCAGCGACATAGCCATTACGCTAACTGCTGGTCCCAAATCATGGCTTTTAAAAAAAGCAAGCAAGGGGAACCAGCAGTTAGCGTAATGGCTATGTCGCTGGACTCCCACGTAGTCGACCGCGGTTCGCGTCTCGGACCCGGTGGCTTAAATCTCACGCCGGGCGCATGTGCGTGCGTGCCCAAGATCCTGAGAGGAGAATGGAGGAGAAGGGATTATGGCGTGACCATCCCCCCTGGGGGGTGATTTCTCGCTTTCTGTCTCTATGTCTCTCTCTGTCTGGCGAGCGCACGCGCCCTATAGCGAAAACCTCTCCAAAAAAAAAAAAAAAAAAGCAAGCAAGGGGCTAGCAGGTGATGTAGTGGTTAAAGCGCTGGACTCCCACATGACTGACTGCAGTTCGAGTACCAGACCTGGCAGCTTGTTTTCTCACTTTCACTTTCACTTTCTCTCTCTCTCTTGTCAAGTTAAAAAATAAATAATGATCTTAAATTAAGTAAGTAAACTTGTAAACAAACAAACAAACAGGGGCCAGCAGATGGTGTGGTGGTTGAGGCTCTAGACTCACGTGGCGAACTATGGTTCGAGTCCCAGATCTGTCAACTTGCTTTCTCATTTTCCCTCTCTCTGCATGTCTCTCCCTGGTTAGATTTTTTAAATAATAAATAAATAAATAAAATTTAATACGTATTTCTTTTTAAACAAAGATTTATTTACATCATGCAGAAGTTGTAAAGAGTAGTATAACCAATACACTTTACTCAATGCCCAATTTAAAAAAAACCTTGTGGGTCTGGCAGGTAGCAGGGTGGTTAAAGTGCTCCCTCTGCCGACCGCAGTTCGAGTCCTGGACCTGGTGGCTTGCTTTCTCATTTTCCCTTTCTCTCTCTCCCTGTCTCTCTCTCTGGTCAAATTAAGAAAACAATAACCGCAAATGGAATTAAATAAATAATTCTTTTTTAAAAGATGAACTTTTTCTCGGTATGGCTGGAACTCCCCGTGTGCTGCTTCTCCCTCCGAATTCACTGTTTACCACGCCATCCTTTGGTTTACTCTTTTTTGTACACACGTGTATACATTCTAAGCAGTGTGTCACTCAACTCTGCCTGGCCCACGGCATGCATTCTGCAATCTGTTCTTTTATGCCCAGTACTTACCAGTTGGATTCAACCACGAGAAACGCATAGCTATGGTTAGTTCACGTTAGATGCTGTAAAATATAGAACTCCACTGTACGGATACCTTACACTGGAGAAACTTAGGGGCCTGGTGGGTGATGTGGTTAAGGTGACTGGATCCCACATGGTCAACTGTTCGTTCAAATCCCAGACCCAGCAGCTTGAGAGACATGCCAGATGCACGTGCGTGTGCGCCCGAAGTGCTGAAAGGAGGGAGAAGTGGAGGAGAGATCGTCATGTGGTCAGGCCCATGGGGAGCGGGGCCAGCTTTCTCACTTTCCCTCTCTCTCTCTGTCTCTTTCCAGTAGGTGCACACACCCTATAGCAAATTTTGTTTTTAAGAAAGAAAGAAAAAGAAAAAGATTACTTTTTATCTTTTGTTCTTAAAAACAAACTGCTCCGCACACTTGTGCACATCTTTTCTGGGACAACGTAAGGATTTCTCTGCGTGTGCCTTGGGCAGGGTGCTGGGACATCAGATAGACGCCTTTGCTGCCGCGGTATATTGGCACATGGCCCTCCAGAGTGTTCGTACCAATGTGCACTCCGCATGCGTGTGAAGGGCTTCTCGAATTCCACATCCTCACCAAGAGGCAGAGTCACGGTTCTTACAGCCTGGGCCCCACTGTCACCGGACTGTCCTCTGTAGCCCTTTGTCTTCACCATCATAGAAATGCATTGGTGAGGGGACCAGCAAATGGCCTAATGGTTACTCCCACATGGCCGACTGCAGTTCAAGTCCTAGAACCCAGAGGCCTGCAACTCACACCGGGTGTGTGTGCGTGCATGCTCAAATCTAAGAGGAGAATGGAGAAGAAGGGATTACAGTGTAGCCATTCGCCATCCTCCCTGGGGAATGATTTCTTGCTTTCTGTCTCTATCTCTGGAGAGCACACACGCCCTATAGCAAACATCTCTCAAGAAAAAAAAAAAAGGGGGGGAAACCAGCAGTTAGCATAATGGCTATGTCGCTGGACTTCCATATAGCCGACCGTGGTTCGCGTCCCAGACCCGGTGGCTTAAAACACTCTGGGCACGTGTGCGTGCATGCCCAAGATCTCAAGAGGAGAATGGAAGAGAAGGGATTGCGGTGTGGCCATCCCCCCTAGGGGGTGATTTTTTGCTTTCTGTCTCTCTGTCTGTCTGTCTGGCCCTATAGCAAGCGCCCTATAGCAAAAACCTCTTCAAAAAATAAAAAATGAAATGCCTAGGTGTGGGCCAGCAGGTGACATGGTGGTTAAGATGGTGGACTCTGACATGATCCACCAAGGTTCAAGTCCTGGACCTGGCAGCTTGCTTTCTAAACACTTTCCCTTTCTATCTTTCTCTCCTTTCTCTGGTGAGCACACACACCCTGTAGCAAGTGAAAGAATAATCATAATGATAAATAGTTCTTTAAAAATTAAAACAATAATTTTTAAAAAGAAGCCAATAGAATGGGGCCTGATCCGGTCTGACGGTACTTAGGAAAGGAGCAGCTGGACACAGAGCGGTGCACAGGGAGAGAACACCCATGGGGCGAAGGCCAGCATCGGGTGACGCATGTGTCTCCAGACCAGATTGTCAGCAAGCCACAGGAAGCCCGGGGAGAGGCCAGGACAGACCCTCCCCACAGACCTAGAAGGAGCCAGCTCAGCTGACACCTGGCCCTTGGACTTCCAGCTCCCAGAACTGTGAGGTGACCCTGCATGTTGTTCGAGCACCCAGGCAGGCGATACCCGCTTATGGCAGCCACGGCAGCCCCAGGACACGGGCGTGCTGGGTCTTAGAGAACACGCCCCAAGGCTCCGTTGTTGAATGGCAGAGCTAGGAATCAAACCGTCATTCTCTGTCCCCCAAGACCTGTTAAATTCCCATGATGCCAAAAGAACAGTGGCGGAGATGATAAGAGAGGAAAACCAAACTATAGTATAATTCCATTTATCAAAGTCTGGCCCACCCAGATCTTGGCTTTATGTTTTTTCTTTTGTTTCTTTTCTGTTTAAGAGAAATTTTTGCTATAGGCATTTGCTGGAGACACAGAGAGACAGAAAGCGATAAATCACACACACACAGACACCCCCGGGGTGATGATTGGGGCCACGCCACAGTCCCTTCGTGCATTTTAAGCCACCGGGTCCGGAGCTCGAACCATGGTCAGCTACATGGGAGTCCAATGATGTAACTGTGACCTCATCCGCTGTTCCCATCTATAGTTTTTTCTTTTTTTTTTTTTCCCCCCTTTGGAGAGGTTTTTGCTATAGGGCACATGTGCTCGCCAGAAAGTCAGAGACAGAGAGATAGAAAGCGAGAAATCACCCCCTTCTCCTCCATTCTCCTCTCAGGATCTTGGGCACGCACGCACACACACCTGGTGTGAGTTTAAGCCACCGGGGCCGAGACTCAAACCATGGTCGGCTACATGGGAGTCCAGCGACATAGCCATTACGCTAACTGCTGTGCTGGTCCCCCCTATAGTTTGTTTTTAGTTCATGTGTGTGCATGAGGGAGAGAGGAAGAAAAGCGCTCTCCAGAGGGCTGGGTTAGTCTCCTTCCTGCAGTTCTCTGGCCCACCAGGCTCCTAAGCATGTGGGACCCTGGCATGTTTGCCGGCTGACAAGCCAAGGACTCGAACTGCGGCTGGCACGTGGCTCCCTGCTGCACAGTCCGGTGCCCTGCTCCTTGCACCGCGGAGACTGGGCCCTGGCTTCTGCAGAGTTTTCAGCTCCTCCCTTGTCTTGGCACCCGTTACCACCATGCATTGGCCTGAGATGGAGCAGGAAGTGAGTCCACGAGAACTCCTCCAACTCCTTTACCCCAGGGAGTTCGTCCCTCGGATTTGAAAATCCACGTCTTCAAGAGTCCCATATGAATTCTTCCTCTGGAGGGACTGCCGTCCGAGCACTTAGCCAGTTGCCTTGAGCTGCCTGACAGCATGCACGGGACATGCAGGTGAGGGTGGTGCGTCTGCAGGCCACACCCCGGGAGACTGGGTGGGGCTGCGGCAGAGAATGGAGACTTTGGAGTTTCAGATCTGGGTGGGGCTGGGAGCGTCAGCCTGCCCTCCTTTCCCCGTTTCTGACCCACTCGAGAGCCGCTCGTGCCGCTCCTGCTCGGGGAAAGGCCCTTCTTGGGCTGTGGCTGCGGAGTAGGGGGTCCGTGTTCTCTGCCTGAGCTAATGCGTCTGGTCTCGCTGCTGCCCGGGGCTCAGAGGCGGGCAGTCTCCTTTGCCTTTCTGTGTTGCTTGGTTTCTTTCTTTCTTTTTTTGTTTTGGAGAGGTTTTTGCTACAGGGCACGTGCGCTCCCCAGAAAGACAGACATAGAGACAGAAAGCGAGAAATCACCCCCCAGGGGGGATGGCCATGCCGCAATCCCTTCTCCTCCATTCTCCTCTCGGGATCTTGGGCATGCACGCACACGCGCCCGGCGTGAGTTTAAGCCGTCCGCTCCGGGATGTGAACCACAGCTGACTACGTGGGAGTCCGGCGGCATAGCCATTACGCTAACTGCTGGTTCCCACTTGGTTTCTTTCTTGATGAGGCATGGTCTCCGCTCCCCCCAGTTGCAGAGGGGACGGAAACGTTCTAGCAATACCAAGCTCTGAGAGCCTCCTTCTTGGGCTGAAGAAATCCCTCTGATTGGGGCCAGCAGGTGGCGTGGTGGATAAAGGCGCTGGACCCCCACCTGGCCGACCATGGTTCACGTCCCAGACCTGGCGGCTTTCTTTCTCCCTTTCCCTTTCTCTTTCTCTCTCTGTCTGTCAGGACAAATTAGAAAGTAATAATAACAAATGCAATTAAATAAATAAGTAAATGATTCTTTAAAAGAAAATAGAAACCCCTCTGATGTGCAGTGGAGAGTGCCAGGACGCCTGAGGCCAGTCTGCACCCTCGGCCGGGCTCCGTGTGTCTTTGCCGCTAACTGGCCTCAGCCCCCTCCCCTTGTCATGGTTTTGAGCTAACACTTACAGAATGTAAGAAACCAATTCATTAACGAGGAACACGTGGATCTCCCACGGTGAGACGTGCAGAGACGTCCAGGAGCACTATTTGGGAAGAGTAAGCCGCTCTGAATCCTTAGGGGTGCAAGGGAGGCCCTCCTCGCCCAGACCCTCGGGAAATGGCGGTTCTCTCACAGATGGTGAAGTGAATGGGCCCAAGTTGAGGACACTTGTGAGAGAAAAGTAGAAGTGTGTGACCCGGCTCCTTCCCCGCCCGGTTCTCCGAATGCTGTTTCCGGAGGGTTTACTACGCGCCTACTGTGCGCCAGACCGCGCTGGCTCTGAGCATATAGTGGCGAGCTAGGTAAAGTGCCACCCTCGTGGTGTTCACATCCGGGCCGAGAAGGCCACAGGGACAGCGACAGTCAGAATGTGGTGATGAGTGCTGGAGGAAGTGCAGGGGGCCAGTAGGTGGCGTGCGGGTTACGGCCCTGGGTCCTACCTGGCCAACTGTGTGGTGTGAGTACCAGTCCTGGCAACGTGAACAATAGTGTGCCCCAAATCCCATGAAGAGGGTGGAGGAGACAGGACTGCAGGGTGGCCATCCCCAGGAGCTCATTTCTCTCTGTCCCTCTTTCTCTCTGTCTCTCTCAGGCAAGCGCACATGCCCTATAGCAAACTAAAACTCCAGCAGGTATGCGAGGGCGGAGAGAGATGGACGTGGAGCGCCTCTTTTAAAGGTGACGTTACGAGAAATCTCTGTGAGGTCTGCAGATACCTAGAGGAAGGGCACCCCAGCCAAGGGGGGACAGCAAGCAAGACAGCTTGGCTGGGACAGCACAGTGTCCCCACACCAGACCCCAGCGGAGACCTGTACCTCTCTATGCTCTCTGACTGGCTTGGCTTCTCTGTGCCCAGCCACTCACCCCAGCAGGACAACTGACTGACGGGAGAGGGCAAGGCTTACCTGTCTACACCAGCACAGACCCTTCTCACTCTCCTTGGTGCAGACTCAGCCCACTGATCCCAGCAGACCCTCAGGAGCAGGGTCCCCTCTCTGGGACAGGCTGTGCATGTTCGGGATTCCCACAGAGCCAAGAGGCTTTGTGTTTCTAGCGATGAGAAGGTTGAGAAGAGCTCCAGAAAGAAAGATGTTCATAGGCCCTCAGGCTTGAAGGCCTTCTTTTTAAAAATAATTATTTTTTAATTAATTCCATTTGTTATTATTATTATTTTTTAAATTTGACCAGACAGAGATAGAGAAAGGGAAAGTGAGAAAGCAAGTCACCAAGCCCAGGACTCAAACTGTGGTCGGCCATGTGGGAATCCAGCGCCTTTACCCACCACGCCACCTACCAGCCCCAAGGCCTTCTGGAAAGCTTTCTGCCATCAGATGAAACCACACGACACCTTTTACTGCCCCGGCTGTACGTGTGCACTGTCCCATACTGTGGCCGCCAGCCGTGTGTAGTTAGTGAGCATTTGCCATGAGCCTAGTCTTTTTCTGTTTATTTTTTAGGTTTTTGTTTTGAGAGAGATTTTTGCTAAAGGGTACATGTGTTCACCAGAGAGACAGAGAGACGGAGGCAAAAAAAGTGAGGAATCACTCCCCAGGGGGATGGCCACACCACAGTTCCTTCTCCTCCGTGCTCCTCTTTGGGTATACGCGCATGCGCCCGGTGTGAGTTTTAAGCTACATGGAAGTCCAGCGATGGAACCGTTGCATCATCTGCAGGTCCCTATGTGAGAGTTATAAAACAATCCCCAAAACAATGTGAAACGTCTCATTAATTCTTTTCATATTGATTGTATTATATTAAATCGATGATCTTTTTAGTCTATTGGGTTAAATAGAATACATGATAGGGGCCAGTAAGGGGCGTGGTGGCTACAGCACTGGCCTCCCGACACGGCCTTCTGTGGCTTGAGTCCCGGAACTGGTGGCTGGGAAAGTGGAGACGGGAATGAGGTGTGGCCATCCCTCCGGAGGGGGATTTCTCACTTCCCCTCTGCTCTGTCTCTCTCCAGTGAGCAAACGTACACGGTGGCAAAAATCAAAACCAGAAAGCAAAGCGTTATTGGCTCTTTTTCCTTTTCTCATAATAGAGTTGTGTGCACAGGCGAGTGAGAGAGACAAGCACCCTCCACAGTCTGGTCTGCCATGATGCCACCCTCCGGCCCTCCAGCCCGCTGGATCCTGGGCAGCCACGCGCTGCCCTGTGTTTCAGGCCCCCAGGCCAGGGATTTGAACCAGAGTTGCCACGTGGGATCTGGCGTCTCTTGAACAGAACATTACGCTGTACCATGGAGCTGGCCTTAGCTGCATTTTTCTTTTTTTTAACTTAAAAACTTTAAAAAAAAAAAAAAAAAGGCAGGGGCTGGCAGGTGGCGCGGTGGCTAAAGGATGCTGGATTCCCAGATGGCCGACCAAGGTTCAAGTCCCAGACCTAGTAGCTTGCTTTCTCACTTTCCATCTCTCTTTCTCTCTCTTACACTCTGTCCCTCTCTGTTCAAATTAAATTAATTGTTTTAAAAATGCAAGGCCAACCAGTAGGTGTGGTGGTTAACGCAGCTGGATGCCACATGGCTGACTACATGGTTTGAGTCCTGAACCCGATGGCTTGAGAAACACGCTGGGCACATGTGCATGCACGCACAAAACCCCAAGAGGAGAATGGAGGAGAAGGGATTATGGCATGGCCATCTTCCCGAGGGTGATTTGCAACTTTCTGTCTCTGGTGAGTATATGCTCCCTATAGCAAATTATAAAATACAAAGTTAGAAAATGTTAGCTTGCATACATAGCTCTGTTATATTTCTTCTTTTTTTTTTTTTTTTTGAGAGGTTTTTGCTATAGGGCACGTGCGCTCGCCAGACAGACAGACAGAAAGCGAGAAATCACCCCCCAGGGGGGATGGCCACGCCACAGTCCCTTTTCCTTCATTCTCCTCTCGGGATCTTGGGCACACACACACACACGCCCGGCGTGAGTTTTAAGCCACCGGGTCTGGGATGTGAACCGCGGTCGACTACGTGGGAATCCAGCGACATAGCCATTACACTAACTGCTGGTCCCAAGTGGGGCCAGTTCTTATCGCTGTTCACAGGGGCGGGGGAGAGTCCATCTGCCCCTGTGTGCCCCCGTGTCGTCACCACCCACACGCCTTGCCACATAAGGAAATTCCCAGAATATTCTTGAAAGAATGGGTTATTCAGGGCTAGACAAACAGCTCCCCTGAGCCTGTCAAGGCTTAAGGGCAGCCAGCTCTATTTCAGGCTTTCTCCCCTGGGCCTGACAGATCTGCTGAAGACAGGCCTGAAGTCGCTTTCCGGAGTTCTCCTGCAGCCTGGGCCCGGGGAACCCTGCGCTGCCTTGGAAGTTTATCACCGGGAGAGGACTTAGCCCTCCACCCCCAAAATGGCAGATCTTCCCAAGACAACCAGGCTAGGACAGTTTTTTTAGGGGGAAGCTGTATTTTTAAAAATAATTATTTATTGGGCCAGCAGGTGGTATGGTGGTTAAGGTGCTAGACTCCCGTATGGTCGGCTGTGGTTTGAGTCCTGGACCTGAGCTTGGAAGTTTATCACCGGGAGAGGACTTAGCCCTCCACCCCCAAAATGGCAGATCTTCCCAAGACAACCAGGCTAGGACAGTTTTTTTAGGGGGAAGCTGTATTTTTAAAAATAATTATTTATTGGGCCAGCAGGTGGTATGGTGGTTAAGGTGCTAGACTCCCGTATGGTCGGCTGTGGTTTGAGTCCTGGACCTGAGGGCTAGCTTAATTTTATTTATTATTATTGTTTTTTTAAAAAATTTGACCGGAGACACAGAGAGAGAGAAAGTAAGAAAGCAAGCCGCCAGGTCCAGGACTTCAACCATGGTCAGCCACGTGGGAATCCAGCGCCTTAACCACCAGGCAACCTGCCAGCCCCAAGGCCAGGACAATTTTTTTTTTCTTTTTTTTTTTTTTTTTTTTTGAGAGACTTTTTTGTTATAGGGCATGTGCTCGCCAGACAGACCGAGAGAGACATAGAGACAGAAAGCGAGAAATCACCCCCCAGGGGGGATGGTCACGCCGCAACCCCTTCTCCTCTGTTCTCCTCTCGGGATCTTGGGCATGCACGCACATGCGCCCGGCGTGAGTTTTAAGCCACTGGGTCCGGGACACGAACCGCGGTTGACTACGTGGGAGTCCAGCGACATAGCCATTACGCTAACTGCTGGTTCCCAAGGCCAGGACAATTTTTCATGTTTGTGATACTGCCATGATTCTCTGACTTTATAGATGGCAGAATCGAGGCACAGAAGGTCCCGCAGTTTGCTTGTATTGACGAAAGCAGAGCGAGCGTAGGGTAGGTACTGAACGCGCGTGATCAGGAATTCCCACTCTGCGGACTCGTCCGAGGTGCAGCAGCAGAACAGGATACGTGTGTGGGCCCCGCAGCACAGTAGTCCAGCACTGTGCTCAGGGAGCCAGAACTCAGGACTGACCACAGTTCAAGTACCAGGCCTAGCAGCTTCAAAATCACCCTGGATGGGACCAGCAGCTGTCATAATGGCTGTGTCACTGGACTCCCATGTAGTCAATCGTGGTTTGAGTCCCAGACCCAGTGGCTTAAACTCATGCCGGGTGTGTGTGTGTGTGTGCCCAGGATCCCAAGAGGAGAATGGAGGAGAAGGGATTGCGGTGTGGCCATCCCCCTGGGGGGTGATTTCTTGCTTTCTGTCTCTATCTCTCTTTCTGGCGAGTGCACGCGCCCTATAGCAAAAACCTCTCAAAAAAAAAAAAAAAAAAACTAAAACAAACAAACAAACCAACAAAGAAACCATGCCGGGGGCATGTGTGCATGCATGCCCAAGTCCTGATGGTCTGGAGAAGTAGGGAAGAGATTGTGGCATGACCACATTCCATGGCGGGGGAGCTTTCTCCTTCTCTGGCAAGTGTATGTACCCTCTGAAAAAATAAATAGGGCCAGGGCCAGCAGGTGGCATGGACTCCCACACAGCCAACGGTTCAAGTCCTAGACCTGGTGGCTTGAGAATCACACCAGATGCATGTGTGTGCGTGCCCAAAATCCCTAAAGAGAATAGAGGGCATGGGATTGTGGTGTGGCCATCCTCCCAGGAGGGGGATTTCTCGTTTTCCAGCTCTGTTCTTCTCTGGTGAGCACATGCACCCTATGGCAAAAACCTAAAATAAGTAAATGAACAAATGAATAAATAAAAGAAATTGGGCCAGCCCATGGCACAGTGGCTAGATCTCAGCGCCAGCTGCGTGGTCCGAGTCTGGAACCTGGCAGCTTACAAACATGTGTATGCACGCCCCAAATCCCGGAAAGAGGGTGAGGTGGAGGAGGAGGGATGCGGCGTGTCCACGCCCCGCGGGGTGCTTCCTTTCCTACTCTGTCTGCCTCTCCTTGGCGAGCACCGCAGACTGAGACTTGGTGACAGGTAAGACACGGTGGTCCGTGAGGTGAAGCCATGTGGAAGTCAGGTTCTCGTCTTAAGACCTCCCTGTGTGTGGGGCACGCATGTGCCCATGACCCGGGCTGGCTAAGGCCAGGCGGGCTGTGCCATCGGGAGCTTGTGGGGGTTGCCCCTCCATCGTTCCGCTCACAGAATAAATAAATAAAACTTTGGGACCAGCAGTTAGCGTAATGGCTATGTCGTTGGACTTAGTCAACCGCGGTTTGAGTCCCTGCTCTGGTGACTTGAACTCACACCGGGCGAGTGTACATGCGTGCCCAAGACCCTGAGAGGAGAATGGAGGAGAAGGGACTGCGGCGTGGCCATCCCCCCTGGGGGGTGATTTCTCGCTTTCTCTCTCTCTGTCTCTCTCTGTGTGTCTGGCGAGCGCACGCGCCCTATGGCAAAAACTTCTCAAAACAAACAAACAAAAACCAAATAAATAAAACTTTTTTTTAAACTAAAAAAAAAAAATAGAATTCCAGCTGCGGGCCCAGCCTAGGTGGCAGTAGTGGCACGCTGGCCTGCTGCCTCCCCACTGCCCTCTCCAGCAGGCACCGGGAGGCCCCACCCCATCCCCACCTTAGCGCTTTCTGACCGTGCCTTTCCTTACCCCTCCCTCTCCCGTAGTGGGCGAGGCCTCTCCAGTGGCCTGCAGCACAGGCAGGCCCAGGCCCACTGGGAGGCCCTGGCCTGACCGCTGTTTCGTCTTTGCTGTGGGTGTGCATGCTTGCTGGAGAGGCGGCAGGGGGTGGCCAGGCTGAAATCCATTCTCGCCACTCTCCTCCTGGGATTTTGGCCACGCGTGCACACGAAAACCTAAAATAAATAGGCAAACCGACCAATGAATAAACAAAGTCCCGTGCTCCGTGGGATTTTCGAGCTGCCAGACCTGGGACGCCAACCACACAGCTGGCTGTGCGGGGTCCAGGCTCCTGACCTCACAGCACCTGCCGGCCCCGGCCGCTCTCTCACCGACTTGGCCTCCTGCTCCCCTGCTGAGGCCTGCTGCGCCCTCCTTCTGGCACCAGCGTGACCTGACCTCTCCTTGCCCAGTCCTCCCAGGGACTGCCCAGACAAGGTGACCTGACTTCTGTCGAGCTGTGCCGCACTGCCAGCTTCAGCCGGTCAGCCCTCAGGCTCGCGTGTGCGCCTGGCGTGCTGGGGGGGCCCTCGGGTGTGAATCCAAGCCCTTCCCATGTGGACCCAGCGTCACACAGCACTGTTACCCCGGGCCACCAGCTGGCCTCCTGAGAGGCTTCTGCACCCTGACCAATCCGAGTGTCGTTCCAGTGGGTCAGCGGGAACGCATCCGCATTTCTTACGGCCCCTCTGCCAGGTCAGTACGCACGCCCACGTGCGCTCACTCTCCTCTCCACCGCTCCTCTGACCCGGGGCCGGAACCCTTCCTAGGCTCTCCCCAGCCTCCCACCTGGGTCCTCCTCCTGCCGCAAGTCCTCCAAGGAAGAACAGAACAGAGCAGTTTCCACAGTCTCCAGAAGCCACGAACAGACTTTGGGAAGATGCTAAAGAGCTGCAGAAGCCAGGATCTTTAGGCCGCCCCAGGGGCTTCTTGCTGAAGGAGCAATGGTTGGGAACGCTGCAGCCTGGGCGTCCCTGTGCCACCGTGGTCCCCACCCATCTGGAGGCTCTTCTAGATGTGTCCGGGTCTTCTACTCCTCCTCTTCACTGAGGCTTGGCAGGGCCGTGCCTTGGAGGGGTGGTGGAGCGGCAGGGCCACGCGGTCTTCTATGAGAGCTTGGTATTTCCTTAGGAGGTCCTGGCTCAGGGGTGCGCTGGGGAGCAGGGCCAGCCTCTGCGCCTTCTCTTGGTAATGAGGCAGAGGGTTCGGGCAGGGCCAGCTCCGGGCAAAATCGTTGGGAATTGGATTGGGCATGAGCTGGAAGCCCTGGGGCTCTATCCTTCCTCCAGCCGATATGTGCTGGTACCTGGGGGGGGGGGGGGGGGGGGGGGGGGGCGGGGGGA
>NW_006210128.1:2919430-2920159 GCF_000334495.1 Tupaia belangeri chinensis | reverse complement strand
AGCGGATACCGATTTGGCCAAGTGGCCCCCACCCTCCGTGTGTGTTTAGCTAGCCTAACTTCCATCCTTGGGGCCAGCACCTTGGTGTGGTGGTTAAGGTGTTGAACCCCCAGGTGGCTGACCGCGGTTCAAGTTCCAGACCTGGCAGCTTGCTTTCTCACTTCCCTTCCCCTCTCTGTCTCTGGCGAGCACACGTGCCCTGAAGCAAACTTAAACCAATAATAACAAATTAAATAAATAAATATTTTTTATAAACCTATGTTCTTTTGACAGCGTGTACATACTGTCATTCTCCATATTTCTATCCAGAGTCCCACTGTCCTCCAAGCCCCAGCTCCCCCCCTTTATGTAGTGCTGGTGGGAAGACCCCCAGTCAGCAGCACTGGGTGACTCCCTTTGCCTGCAGACCTATCGCCCTGGGCTGAGCAGCAGGATGTGGCCTTAGTTCGTGAGTTGAATAGTGGCAATTTTCTGCTCTTCCACCCCTGTTTTCTTATTTATTTGGACAGGCTTTTGCTATAGGGCACGTGTGCTCTCCAGAAAGACAGAGAGAGACAGAAAGCGACAAATCACCCCCTGGGGGGATGGCCACACCACAATGCCTTCTCCTCCATTCTCCTCTCGGGTTCTTGGACACACACGCACACGCGCCCGATGTGAGTTTAAGCCACCAGGTCCGGGACTTGAACTGCAGTCGACTACATGGGAGTCCAGTGACACAGCCATTAT
>NW_006210128.1:2895552-2918499 GCF_000334495.1 Tupaia belangeri chinensis | reverse complement strand
GGGGGGAGGGTGTGCAGGGAGAACAGAGATCAAAGGTGAGATCTGGGCATGGTAGGGAGGGGTGCAGAAGGAATGAGAGATACTGCCTCCTATAGGCCAGCTAGTTGGCTGCAGGGAGCCCCTTTCTCCACTCTTCCTAATCGGATACCGACTTGGCCAAGTGGCCACCACCCTCCGTGTGTGTTTAGCTAGCCTAACTTCCATCCTTGGGGCCAGCACCTTGGTGTGGTGGTTAAGGTGTTGAACCCCCAGGTGGCTGACCGCGGTTCAAGTTCCAGACCTGGCAGCTTGCTTTCTCACTTCCCTTCCCCTCTCTGTCTCTGGCGAGCACACGTGCCCTGAAGCAAACTTAAACCAATAATAACAAATTAAATAAATAAATATTTTTTATAAACCTATGTTCTTTTGACAGCGTGTACATACTGTCATTCTCCATATTTCTATCCAGAGTCCCACTGTCCTCCAAGCCCCAGCTCCCCCCCTTTATGTAGTGCTGGTGGGAAGACCCCCAGTCAGCAGCACTGGGTGACTCCCTTTGCCTGCAGACCTATCGCCCTGGGCTGAGCAGCAGGATGTGGCCTTAGTTCGTGAGTTGAATAGTGGCAATTTTCTGCTCTTCCACCCCTGTTTTCTTATTTATTTGGACAGGCTTTTGCTATAGGGCACGTGTGCTCTCCAGAAAGACAGAGAGAGACAGAAAGCGACAAATCACCCCCTGGGGGGATGGCCACACCACAATGCCTTCTCCTCCATTCTCCTCTCGGGTTCTTGGACACACACGCCCACGCGCCCGATGTGAGTTTAAGCCACCAGGTCCGGGACTTGAACTGCAGTCGACTACATGGGAGTCCAGTGACACAGCCATTATGCTAACTCCTGGTCCCAACCTCAGTATTTTCTTAAGAGCTCCAGGTTATTCTATCGGGCTGCCAGTATTGAGAACTGGTAGGTTTATACATAAATGTTCTATTTCCCCAACAACATCCTGAAGACCTTAAAGCTTAGATCTCTAAGGTGTCTGAAGCCCTCTGATCCCCAGGGCTCCAAATGTGCATGCTGACTAGCCCACAGTCACGTTTAACGATTTTTAAAAGCCTGACAAAGCTGCCGAAAGGAACAACGGGACTAGAGGTATTTCTCTCATCGCTCTTTCTTGCTCCCACTGGTGAGCTTGCATGCCTTTTTCAAGGTACAGTTCACATAATGCGTTCTCAGTGAAACCTTGCCTAAGAATCGCTCTTTCTAGGGGACCAGCAGTTAGCGTAATGGCTATGTCACCAGACTCCCATGTAGTTGACCACGGTTCAACTTGAACCATACAGTGGGTTCCAGCACCTTAAGCACCGTGCCATCTGTCGGGCCCCAGCTCTTGGCTGAATAATTAAGTGCCTCCACTCGCTGTCCTCCCCGCCTCTGTCCTGCCCTCTAGCTATGCCTAATCGGATACCGACTTGGCCAAGTGGCCACCACCCTCCGTGTGTGTTTAGCTAGCCTAACTTCCATCCTTGGGGCCAGCACCTTGGTGTGGTGGTTAAGGTGTTGAACCCCCAGGTGGCTGACCGCGGTTCAAGTTCCAGACCTGGCAGCTTGCTTTCTCACTTCCCTTCCCCTCTCTGTCTCTGGCGAGCACACGTGCCCTGAAGCAAACTTAAACCAATAATAACAAATTAAATAAATAAATATTTTTTATAAACCTATGTTCTTTTGACAGCGTGTACATACTGTCATTCTCCATATTTCTATCCAGAGTCCCACTGTCCTCCAAGCCCCAGCTCCCCCCCTTTATGTAGTGCTGGTGGGAAGACCCCCAGTCAGCAGCACTGGGTGACTCCCTTTGCCTGCAGACCTATCGCCCTGGGCTGAGCAGCAGGATGTGGCCTTAGTTCGTGAGTTGAATAGTGGCAATTTTCTGCTCTTCCACCCCTGTTTTCTTATTTATTTGGACAGGCTTTTGCTATAGGGCACGTGTGCTCTCCAGAAAGACAGAGAGAGACAGAAAGCGACAAATCACCCCCTGGGGGGATGGCCACACCACAATGCCTTCTCCTCCATTCTCCTCTCGGGTTCTTGGACACACACGCACACGCGCCCGATGTGAGTTTAAGCCACCAGGTCCGGGACTTGAACTGCAGTCGACTACATGGGAGTCCAGTGACACAGCCATTATGCTAACTCCTGGTCCCAACCTCAGTATTTTCTTAAGAGCTCCAGGTTATTCTATCGGGCTGCCAGTATTGAGAACTGGTAGGTTTATACATAAATGTTCTATTTCCCCAACAACATCCTGAAGACCTTAAAGCTTAGATCTCTAAGGTGTCTGAAGCCCTCTGATCCCCAGGGCTCCAAATGTGCATGCTGACTAGCCCACAGTCACGTTTAACGATTTTTAAAAGCCTGACAAAGCTGCCGAAAGGAACAACGGGACTAGAGGTATTTCTCTCATCGCTCTTTCTTGCTCCCACTGGTGAGCTTGCATGCCTTTTTCAAGGTACAGTTCACATAATGCGTTCTCAGTGAAACCTTGCCTAAGAATCGCTCTTTCTAGGGGACCAGCAGTTAGCGTAATGGCTATGTCACCAGACTCCCATGTAGTTGACCACGGTTCAACTTGAACCATACAGTGGGTTCCAGCACCTTAAGCACCGTGCCATCTGTCGGGCCCCAGCTCTTGGCTGAATAATTAAGTGCCTCCACTCGCTGTCCTCCCCGCCTCTGTCCTGCCCTCTAGCTATGCCCTAGGAGAGCGCGGTTTTCAGATGACAGAGGGCCAGGTTAGGGTACCAGCCTAGACCTCAGAGCCAGGAGTCAGAGAGGAGGGGTCACCTGAGCACAGGCAGGCTGGTGCGCTCCCTGAGGAAGGGGCTCTCCTTACTTCCTGAAGTTAGGGGGGGGCAAGATGTTGCCGTGGGCGTCGAGCGGGGGTGCCCTGGCTTCACTCCTCAGCTTGAGCTTCTCCACCAGCTTCAGCTCCTCCTCCACTTTGAAAATCGCCTGGTTCTTCCTGCTGGAGTCCAGGAAGATGGGGGTAGAGCGGATGAAGGCCAGGAAGCTGTTGGGCCCCATGCGGGACGGCGGGGGGACGGGAGGGTCTGCCAGCGGGCCGCGGTGGGCCTGGGGGTTGGTCAGCCAGCGCCAGACGTTGCTGTCGTAGGGCTTGTCCGGGCGCGCGGGGAAGGCAGCAGGCAGCCGCCCCACGTCCAGCCAGGTGTGGAAGCCCCAGGTGTGCTGGGGGGCACTCCTGAAAGGGTGCACCAGCCGGTGGCGCACCTCAGACTTCACTTCCGTGCAGGGTGGCGGCTTCAGGGCCAGATGGTGGTAGGCCTGCCAGGTGAAGCCGGGCAGCTCCACGGGCTGGCCGGGGAGGAAGAACTCGCGCTCTGCCCGCGTCATGTTGGTGGGGAGGGACTCCTCGGCATGGACCATCTAGGGAGAGACAGAAGGAAGCCTGGGGACAGCTGCGTGGGCGGGGGCGCGGGCAGGTGGGGGAGGCGGCCTGTCCCTCCCTGGGTGGAGGCGTAGGCCAGCGTCACCCTCCCCTCTTCACCGCTGCTGTCCTCCCTCGGACACTGGCGGCTTCGGTTACTCCCAGGCAGCGCCCGCCTTCTGTTCTCCACGGCCACGTTGGGCTCTGATGGCCTCCCACGCTCAGCCTTCACCTGTCTCCTCCCATCTCCACTCTGGTGACCCCCCCCCCAGAAGGTCCCGCAAGCCTGAGGGAATCGGGAGGGACAGGGACAGGGCAAGAGCCCGTCTTCACTTGCTTCTGGTCCTGGTGACACCGCAGGAAAGCCCTTCCCAGGTGTCTTCCAGCCTGGCTCCTGATCGGCCATCTGGCCTTGGGGCCTGCCCCTCAGTACTGATGGGTGCGAGAGGCTCCAGCATGCCGGCTCCTGCCCTCCCTGTGCCCTGCCCCACGGTGGGGCTCAGGACAGGGCTCAGGACGCCCCCACACCACCTGTAACCCTCGCAGCCCTGGGAGCAAGAGTCACTCTAGAACGGGCTGGAAGATGCAGACGCGAAGTGCCCACGGCAGGGCCTGGTGCTGCCTGCCGGGCACGTCAGGCTGTGGGAGGTGGTCTTGGCGTGGCCAGGCTGTGGCCCTGCTGGGGCAACCACATATCTGTTTTAAAATGCTTCTCCCTCCTCTGCTCCCTAGGACCCGGAATTCCAAATCTCCCATCCCCCAAAAGTGACTGGGGGGCCTGGTCCCCTGAGTAATTTCTTTGTTTGAAAAAATCTACTTATGGCCCAGCTAGATGGCCTGGTAGTTAAGGTGGCTGGACCCTACATGGCTGACTTGGGCTTGAAAAACACGTCAGGCATGTGTGCATGTGCATGTGTGTGCGTGCGTGCCCAAAATCCCTAAAGGAGAATGGAAGAAAAGGGACTGTGGCATGGCCAGCCCCCTGGGGAGTGCGTTCTGACTTCTCTCTCCGTCTCTCCAATGAGCACATGCACCCTACAGCAAAACAGAACACCCTAAACTTACTTACCCATTCCGTGGGAGAGACACCGTAGCCCCCACAGGGGGCTGCAGTCCAGCCCGTCCCAAGCCCCGGCCAGCCCTGGGTCGTGGACGTCCCAAGACATATGCACTCGGAGTTCTCTGGGCATGAACCAGGAGCCTTTGCATGAAAGCAGCCTTTCAGGGCACCGCGTGTTCCGGCCGCACCCTCCTGCCTTGTCTCCACGAGCCCCCCAGCAGGTGAGCTGGGAGGGTGGCCCTGCCTGCGGAAGCCTCTCATCCTGAGCTCCCTGCTCCCAGCATCGCTCTCAGCATGGCGGGCCTACCGGGGAAGGCGGTGGGGACTTCACTGCCAGGGCGTCTGCAGTCCCAGTAAGCATGGCCTGTCAAGGGGAAAGCCTCGTGCCGTGAACAAGAAAAGGTCCCTGGAGATGGTCCGGCCCCTACCTGCAGGAGTGGTTCTCTGCGGTGCGAGTCACCCCGTCCCCTGAGCAACCTCTGCTGGTGACAGGCCATTCTCCGGCTGGGCCTCCGAGCCAGGAGCACAGGCTTTGTGGGGAAGCCCTTCCTGGCACCATTGTTTGCTGCTGGGGTTGCTATGGTGATGCTTCCTGAGCAGAGAGGCAGGGAGGAGGCCCTTACCTGTCCCTGGGGCTCTTCAGTCCCTGGGCCTCCCACTGCCCTTCAGGTGAGAAAGGCAGGGGCTGGGCTCTCACACATTCTGACGACAAAGGGTGGCTCTAGGAGCCTCCGCTGGGCAGGGCAGAATGGCCTCCAGGCCCCATCAACTCAGGGTGGTGTGCCTGACACCTACAGCCGGCCCACCCTCCCCTGGTGTTCTAGCAGGCCTGCCCCTCGTGGGGGGTTCTCTTCCACAGGAGCACCCAGAGGTCCCAAGGAACAAGACAGCAGGGAGACAAGGTGGCTAGGCAGGCCCAGCCCCTGGGAAAACTGGCAACTGGTCTCAGAAAAGGACATGGGTTTGTGCAGCATGGGAGGAGATTCATGCCAAACTCCCTGCCTCCCACCCCCAGGGGCAGTGTCCTCTAGGGACTTCCTCAGCCCTTGCCCCCTGTGACCTGCCCCCATAATCACCCTCTTCCTTTCCCACCCCGTCCCCAGGCCTAGGGAGCAGACAGCAGCAGACCACAGAGCATCCCCAGCCTGGTTTTATTGAGCAGGTAGTACAGTAGGTAGTGTCCTGCCGCGGGCTCATGCGTGCGGCCTGCCAGGGCTGAGGTCTCTCTGCAAAGCCAAGGTGGGAGCCAGGCCAGTCAGGCGGGTCAGGGCCCTTCAGCCTTCTCCAGCCCCTACCCGAGCTGCCTGCTGGTCTCGGTACGATCAGAGAACATTTCCTGGGAGCACACCCTGGACTCAACTCTTAACCAGGATTTCTTGCAGGATTTCCAGCTGACCTGGAAACATGGGGAAGTGGGAGGGAGGACAGTGAGCGAGCCTAGCAAGCAGATCCATTTGCCTGGGTGCCTGGGGTAGAGGCTGGGAGCCGCGTGCCCTGGGCCCAGAGGAAGCGTGCACTGCAGGACCCCCTTCTTCACACTGAACCACAGACGGAAGCCCCTCGCCTCCTGCCTACCTCCTACCTTCCGCAGTCCCGGAGGAGCTCTAAGGACACAAGCTTACATTAGATTTAGAAAACAACTGAGAGAATTTACAGTATTTACAAGGGTTCCCCAGCAAGGAGCAGAGCCTGCTGGGCGCGGAATGAGACCTCCTGGGGAGTCCCCAATCTCTTTTCACTGTTGCTTTTACCGTCCCCACCCTTCAGCTCCCGGCAGGGAGAGCAACCAGATGCTCCCGGGGAACAGAAGGCAGCCCAGACCCCACTGCTGGCCCAGGACCTGGGAGCTGCTAGGTGCGGCTGCGGCCTGGCAATCAGGTGGGGTGGAGAGAAGAGGAGCAGACCTGACCCTGCCAGCTGTCCTCGCTCAGGACCTCGGGGCACACGGAGCCCAAGATGCTCCCATGGGTGCCCAGGACAGCCAGAGCGGCAGGGGTAAGGCTGGGTCTCTACCGCAGCTCAGGGATGAACTGAGACCAGTTGATGTCGGGCCCCAGGGGGTCCTCCTCCAGGCCGGGGAAGCTGATGTCCAGCAGGACCTTGCTGAGGCTGTCATTCATGGTGTCCAGAACCAGGCCTTCTGTCAGAGAGCGATTGGCCAAGAGGCTGGGAGCCTGTGGCTCTGGGGAGCCTGGCTTGGGGCCTTCCATGTCTGGGGGAGAAGAACTGCTAAAGGGGTCAGAGGCGAGGTCGAAGGGCTCTGAGTTGAGGAGCTCTCGGGGTGAGTCGAAGAGAGGAACACTCTTCAGTGGGGTGGTGCTGAGCTCCATCAGCCCCAGGGAGTCAGGCAGGGGGCCAGACGTACCCTGGGGGGCTCGTACTGGGCTGAAGTCCAGGGCCTCCACTTTGGCTGGGGGTGTGAGCCTCCAGGACTCAGGAGTTCTGGGAAGAACAGATTTGCTTGGGGTGGAGGAGATGGGCAACGCCTCCTTAACGGGGGTCTTAAAAGGTCCTCCCTCCACCTGGGTGTGTCCAAGCTGGGCGGCAGGCTCCGAGGGGTCTGCCAGGAACGGGAGCTCTGGGGCTCGGCGCAAAGTCTCGGGGACCTCCGCGAAGAGCAGCTCGGGCTCGTCCACACAGGGAGGCAGGAGATGCTGTTTCCTTCGAGACCGGCTCGTCTCCCTCCTCTTCTGTTTCATCACGAGCATTTCAGAGACACACCGGGATGGGGACTTCCTGGGCCTCAGGGTAGGAGAGTGGGAGGACTCCTCCCAGGAGTGAGGCGGCTCCTCTTTGAAAGACGGGACCAGGACCGGTGAGGGCCACTCTTCCAAGTGGGGGCTCTCGACTTTGATAGGTCTCCCTGCATGGGGCGTCTCCTCCCCAGGCTGGGTGTCCTCCTCCTTGATGGACTGAGCGGGGAGCAGGGGAGACAGCCCTTCCCCAAGCAGGAGCTTCTCCTCTTTCACTGGTCCTGCAGTGGGAGCTGGGGCTAAGCCCTCGTCGGCCAGCAGTGCCTGAAAGGGAAGCAGGGACAAGCTGAAAGGGAGCCTCACGCAGCCCCGCGATGTGGCCTGCAGTCACCAGGCGGGACATAAAACCATGACCATGGTGCGTAACCTGCTGGTACCAACTCTCTTTTTGCCTTTTTAAATTCTTAGAAATAATCAATATGAAAATATAACATTCTGGGGCCAGCCAGTGGCTGAAGCCTCTGGATCCCATAGGGCAGACTTTGTGGTTCGAGTCTTGGACCTAGCAGCTTGAATATATGCTGGGTGGGGGCTGGCAGGTGGTGTGGTGTTTAAGGGTGCTGGACTCTCACATGTGCGACCACAGTTCAAGTCCTGGAGCAGGTGGTTTGCTTTCTCACTTTCTCTCTCTTCTCTGATCAAATAAATAAGTTAAATAAAATAATTTTAAAAAGAAAATCATGCTTGGCGTGTGTGTGTGCATGCCCAAAATCCTGAGAGGAGATTGGAGGAGGGACTGTTGTATGGCCAACCCCTCTCGGGGGGAGGGTAATTTCTCACATCCCCCCGCCCCGGCAAGAACATGTGCACTACTGAAAAAGAAAAATTGATGCCATCGGAGGTTCCATTCCAGGAGTAAAAGATGAGGGGATTTAATATGGTGCCGGCATAATTAGCACCCGTCCGAGAGACGGCGAAGCCGATGGCTCTTACACTGCATGCAGGGACGTAAACAGGAATTAACACCTTAAAGCCATACAAGTCCTGAATGAGAATCTAGGAGACCACATGTGCACCCGAGGGTGGGGAAGCCTTCTCAGCCAAGGCTGGACACCCAGAAGCTGTAAAAGAGCAGACAGACAGATCTGGCTACACATAAATTTAAATATTACTGCAGTTAGGAACTCCATCGACAAAGTTTATAAAAGCAGAAAATACCTTCAGCATAAAGACAAAAGGGTAATAATTTTAAACATTATTTTATTTATTTATTTTGGGAGAGTTTTTTGCTATAAGGTGTGTGTGTGTGCCAGAAAGAGAGAGACAGAGAGACAGAAAGTGAGAAGTCACCCCCAGGGGGGATGGCCACGCTGCAACCCTTTCTCCTCCATTCTCCTCTCAGGATCCTGGGCACACACGCACACGCACCCAGTGTGATTTTAAGCCACCGGGTCCGGGACTCGAACCGCAGTCGACTACATGGGAGTCCAGCGACATAGCCATTATGCTAACTGCTGGTCCCTAAACATTATTTTATTTTAAGAGTAATTATTATTATTTTAAAGAGGTTTTTGACAGAGGGTGTATGTGCTTGCCAGAGAAAGAGAGAGAGACAGAGACAGTGAGAGAAAGTGAGAAATCGGAAAGGTATCTGGCCCCAGAAGGGTAATTTTTTTTGGGGGGGGGAAGGTTTTTTCTATAGGGTGTGTGCACTTGCTGGAAAGACAGAGACAGAGAGACAGAAAGCGAGAAATCACCCCCCAGGGGGGATGGTCACACCGCAATCCCTTCTCCTCCATTCTCATCTCGGGATCTTGGGCACGCACGCACACACGCCCAGCGTGAGTTTAAGCCACCGGGTCAGGGACTCAAACCGCGATGTCCAGCGGCATAACCCTTATGCTATCTGCTGGTCCCCAGAAGGGTAATATTTTAATAAAAAGGAACTCTCACAAATAATAAAACCCTTTAGGAAAATAGGCATCCCAGGGGGTGGTTGTGCCACAGTCCCTTCTCCTCCATTCTCCTCCTGGGAGCTTGACATGCACACATATGCACTGTGATTTTTAAGCTACTCAGTGCAGGACTTGAACCGTGATCGGCCATGTAGGAATCCAGTGACGTAACCAGTACGCCATCTGCTGGCCCAATTATTATTTTTTCTAAATTGACCAGAGACAGAGAGAGACAGAAAGGGAAAGGGAGAAAGCAAATGACCAGGCCTGGGACTCGAACCACTGTCGACCATGTGGGAGTCCAGTGCCTTAACAACCACGCCACCTGCTGACCTCAGAAGGGTAATATTTGAACAAAAAAGAGCTCTCACAGATAACAAAAAGCCCTATAGAAAAATAGGCAATATCCATAAATAAGTAGTTTTTACAGAACAAGTCCAAAGTGACCACACGTCGGGAGAAGATACTTAAACTTATCAATAAACAAAGAAAGATACAAATTAAACAAGGAAATATGTATAAACATTAGATTGGCAACTATTCACAAGTGTATAATACCAATTGCTGGAAAAGACCCGGGTCTTGGCATATACTGCCGGCTGAAGTGTGAATTAACCCTAGCAGTACTTAGTCAAATTAAAAATTCCTTTCCACTGAACAGTCTTGTATCTGAGAGTCTATTCCTTAGAAATAAAAGCACAAGTAGGACAAGCACTGGCAAGGGTATTTATTACAATGCCGTTCAGAGTGAAAAGCTAAATGTGCCCACGAGAGTGAAATAACGGGGCCAGCAGGTGGCGTGGTGGTAAGGCGCTGGACTCCCCGGTGGCTGACCATGGTTCGAGTTCCGGGCCTGGCAGTCTGCTTTCTCACTTCCTCTCTCTGTCTCACGTTAGTGAGCATACATGCCCTACATCAAAAATTAAAATAATAACGAATACACTTACATAAATTCTTTTTATTAAAAAGTAGGACGGCTGAAATTTTTGTTATTCCCATACTACAAAATATTATGTAGGTGATAAAAACCAGCGAGAACCATGGCAAGTGACGTCAAAGGATCGCCAAGTGGAAACGCTGAGTTAGGAAAGGACAGCGGGAGTCAAGTGTGCACGTGACAGGCTCGCACCGTCAACATTCTGCGCGTTGTGTGTGTTCTCACCCGGCCAGCAGGTGGCGGGCCGGCTAAGAAGCTAGAGTCCGGGGACCAGCAGGTGGTGTGATGGTTAAGGCACTGGACTCTGTTCTGTTCAAGTTCCTCTCTGTGTGTCTCTCTCTGGTCAAATTAAAATTAATTAATTAATTAATAATAATAATAAAAAAAAGCTGGATTCCACATGGCCAACTCGGAGGTCTGAATCTCAGACACGTCAACATGCCAGGGACATGTGTGTGTATGCCCAAAATCCCAGGAAGAAAATGGAGAAGGGATTGTGGCGTGGCCATCTGCCTGGGGGGAGACGTGATTTCTCACTTTCCCTTTCTCTCTGCCCCTCTCTCTCTCTAGTGACCACACACCCGCTATGGCAAAAAAAATTAAATAAAAGCTAGAATAAAGTTAATGATGATCTCTGCATATATGTATATTATATCAAGAGCATGAATAAAATATAAAAACATACTCAAGTGTCAACCTATGTTGTCGTCTGGGAGCAGGGATGACGTGGGTGAATGTGGGAGGGGAGGTGAAGATGGGGAGACTCCATTAAAGCCAAAATGGTGGGGCCAGCAGACGGCATGGCAGTTCTATTGCTGGACTCCCACACGGCTGGTTCAAGTTCCGGACCCAGCACCTTGAAGATCACGCTGGGCATATGTGTGTGCATGCCCAGAATCCCAGGAGAAGGGATTGAAGCATGGCAATCCCCAAAGTGATTTCTCACTTTCCCTCTCACTGTTTCTGTCTCTCTCTCTCTCTGGAGAGCACATGTGCCTTAAGGCAAAAACCTCTAAAAAAAAAAATCCCAAAACCAAAACTGGTATATATACTACCATCACATAAATAATGCATACAAAATTATATGTGATATATGTGATATGTATAATTTTATGTTTTTTTTTAAAAATATATACATGTTTTTTTTTAATTTGCCAGAGGGCACATAGGCTCACCAGAGAGAGACAGAGAGGGAGATAGCATACCCCTCTCTGGTCACATCTCAGGCCCTTCTCCATTTTGCCGTCCTGTTAGGATTTTGGGCGCACACGTACACATGCCCAGTGTTTTTCAAGTCACTGGGCTGAGAATCGGACTGCATACTTGGCCATGTGGAATCCAGCTTCCTTAACCACAAGGCCACGGAGCCAGCCCTTATGTGTAATACACATATTTTTTTTTTTTTGAGAAGTTTTTGCTATAGGGCACGTGTGCTCGCCAGAAAGACAGAGACAGACAGAGAGACAGAAAGTGAGAAATCACCCCCCAGGGGGATGGCCACGCCGCAATCCCTTCTCCTCCATTCTCCTCTCAGGATCTTGGGCATGCACGCACACATGCCCGGCATGAGTTTAAGCCACCGGGTCTGGGACTCAAACCATGATCGACTACATGGGAGTCCAGCGACATGGCTGTTATGCCATCTGCTGCTCCCTGTGTAGTATATTTTTAAATTAAGAAAATAAAGCAGGAGCCAGCAGGTGATGTGATGGTTAAGGTGGCTGGATCCTACATGACCACCATGGTTCAAATCCTGGACCCAGCGCCTTGAAAATCACATAGGGTGCGTGTGTGCCCAAAATCCTGAGGGGAAAGTGGAGAAGGGACTGAGGTGAGGCCATACCCCATGGAGGGTGATTTCTCACTTTTCCTCTTCTGTCTCTCTGGTGAGCACACATACCATATGACAAAAACCTAAAATAAAAAGTAAGGCAGGAGCAAACCCAAGTCTCCCCGAACCTCGGAGCCTGGGCTATGCACACCTCGCTGAAGGGCTGGGGGAAGCCCCTTACTCTGGTTTCATGTTTTCACAAAGCTGTCTCGATGGAGTTAAATCCAGACTTGCCGGCCCATCAGCACGGTCCTAACTTCTTCTCTCCTTCCCCTTAAGCCTGACCAGTGATCTCAACCAGGGGTGATTCCCCTCCCAGGGGACACTTGGCAATGTCTGGGGACATTTTCATTGTCTTACCTAGGGGTGCTATTGGCATCATGGGGAAAACAAGGGATCGATCAACACCCTCTAGCACACAGGACAGCACCCCTTCACACCAGCGACAAACCGTCCAGCCTAGACGTCAGGAGTGAGGTAGAAACCCTGAGCCAGACCCACCCACTCAGGCTACCACTGCCGGGAGCGAACCGGCAATCCGCCCTGCGTGGCCTCGCCTGCTGCCTGCTCTGTCCACTCCTGTTTGCTCACCAACCCGCTTTGTTGTAGGGACTGCTACCCTAGAGCCAGCAGGGCGCACACAGGTTAGGGTGCTGGATCCCGCATGGCTCAGTGTTTCGAGCTCCAGACCTGGAGGCTTGAAAATCACACTGGATGCATGTGTGTGTGTCCAAAATCCCGAGGAGAGTGGAGGAGGGACTGCAATGTGGCCGTCATGCCTCGGGGGTGATTCTCACTTTCTCTCCCCCCCCCCCCCCCCCCCCCGTCTCTCTCTAGCTAGAGCATGTGCCCTATAGCAAAAGTTAAAACAAAAACAAACAGAAATGAAACAAAACCCAGCAAACGACGACCTGAGAACTCTCCCTGACTGCCCCAGCCCAGCCCATTGGGCGCAATCCCTTCAACTGCCCCTGGTGTCTCATGGACGCATCAGGTGTTTACAGCCTTCTGAAACCACCCTTGTAATCCGGATGCCTTTTCACCCAGAAGACACCGGGAACGCAAACGGCTTACCCGAAAAAAATGATTAACTCAATAAAAAATGGGAAAAGAAACTGAATAAACAATTTTCTAAGGAAGACATATGAATGGCCAAAAAGCATATGAGAAAATGCTCAGCATCCCTCATCATAAGGAAGATGCAGATTAAAACCACAGTGAGGGAACCAGCAGTTAGCGTAATGGCTGTGTCGCTGGACTCCCACGTAGTCAACCACGGTTCACATCCCAGACCCGGTGGCTTAAAACTCACGCTGGGCGCATGTGCGTGCTTGCCCAAGATCCCGAGAGGAGAATGGAGGAGAAGGGATTGCGGCGTGACCATCAACCCTGGGGGGGTGATTTCTCACTTTCTGTCTCTGTCTCTGTCTCTGTCTGTCTGGCGAGCGCACGTGCCCTATAGTGAAAACCTCTCAAAAAAAAAAACACACACACACACACAAAAAAACCACAGTGAGATACCACCTAAGGCCAGTCAGAATAGCGAAGATTAAAGAAAAAAAAAAAAAAGATAAGTGCTGGGAGGGGTGTGGTGAAAGGGGACCTGTCCTACAGTGTTGGTGGCAATGTAAATTGGTCCAGCGACCATGGAGGTTCCTCAAAGACCTTCGAATAGAACTACCATATGATCTAGCAATCTCACTCCTGCGTATCTACCCAAAGGTCAGGAGAATGCTCAATCAGAAAAGCACTTGCACATCAGTGTTTATTGCAGCATTATTCATGATTGCTAAGACATGGTACCAACTCAAATGTCCACAAACAGATGAATGGATTGAAAAAATTGTGGCACATATTCTCCATGGAATACTATTCAGCCATAAAAAAGAGACGCTGACATTTGATAGAAAGTGGACGAATATGGAAGATTTATTGCTCAGTGAAGCAAGTCAGTCCATGGAAGAGAGACATTGTATGTCTCCACTTAACATATACCGACTGTCCACACTCTACGGTAGAGAGTCTGGAGGACACATAAGCACTGAAAATAGTTATGGACCCAGGGGACAGTGTGGAAGGAGGTGGGAGAAGGGAACAGTATACGTAAGGTAATTAGGGAGAACAAATACGAGAGGCGAGACACCTGCGGGACACAGAGCTGGTTTATTACCTGTTGATGACATGTACAGTATTCTCAACTGGACTAGTCTGAGGTGTATTTTATGTTGGGTAAATTCTGTATGAAAGCTAAATGATGTATAGTGATTGAATGTCTAAAATAATGATTAACTTTTTAAATTTCAAAAAAAAAATTCTAAAAACCCCCAAAATTCCCTTTCAGTTCTTATGGTGCTATTAAATTCTGTTTTCATGCCTGGTCCCCCCGACTGGATTCATAAGCGTCCCAAGGAACATAGAGCCGAGTGCTCTACAGGTGTAGACCCACCTTTTAGTCAGATGGAGTCTCTTTTCCAAGAAAAAGCAGAAGACGCTCACCTTGGGGGCAATGCGGACTCGCTTGCTATGGCGGGCGAGCTCCGAGCCCATGAGTGAAGCGGCCAGGGGCAGGGGCAGCTTCACCGAAGGCTGCAGCACCAGGGGCTGGCTCGCTGGGAACTGGACAGGGACCAGGTACGAGCTGACCCGGGGCAGCAGTCTCTTCATCTTCCGCCCTGGGAGGGACAAGAGAGATCAGGCGCGGGGACCAGGGGAACGCCCTTCTCAGTCCCAGCAACTCCCTGGACGCAGAGCCCTTCGAGCTGGGGGCAGAACCCAGAGCCCAAGTCCCTGCAGGCTGGCCTGCAGCACAAGCACCAGGCCCATCGCCTTCCCATACTAACGTGCGCCCAGCGGGAGTTCCGATTTCAGGCCCACATTCCGACGGAGCTCAGGATGGGGTCGTTTCTGCTGCTGTGTAGCATTCGGGGAGAGAAAGAGACCCGGGTTAGCAAGGTGAGCGGGGAGGTAGAACCCCCCGCCGCTCTGGCACCGCGCACTCCAGCTAACGACAGCCCAGAAAGAGAGCTGACTTCAGGGGACGCAGGGGACTTGATCTCCACAGCCTGGGGCAGCAGACAGACAGGGAGGACAGTCCTGCCACCGCAGCCCTGTGTCCACCCCACTCCCAGGGGTGCTGAAGCACAAGCGGCCTATGCCACCGTGGGTTGTGGCTGCAGCACGTCCCTGCCACCTGCCATGCAGGGCGCACCTGTCCGAGGCCGGGGCGAGGAAGAGGGAGCGGCCCCGCGGCAGCCCCGAGTTCCTCGCTCCCAGACTCCTCTGGTGTCTGCGGTTAGGGCTGGCAGTCACGTGGCCCAAGGCGCCCTTCCCGCACCGCGTCTGCCTCTGTCCACTAAAGCCAGGCTGAGCAAAGAAAGGAAACCAGGGCCAAGCCCCAGCCAGAGGGAAAGAACCTTACTGATTCCAAACGCTCGGGCAGCTGTGGAGACCCTGGGTCCAGTGGCTGGTGGCGGTCAGGCATTGTGGGAAAGAAATGACATGAAGTTACCACCAGTGTGGCCGGTCTGATTGGTCTAGGGGACACCCTGGACAGCTGTCCCTCCCGGGAGAACGGCTAGGTCTACCAGCAGCTGTGCGGGCACCTCCAAACCCCCGGCAGTGCTGCTTTCTGAAGAGGTTCTGGGCTCAGCTTCTCGTCTCCAGCCCTAAGGCTTTTTAGAGCAAGACTTCCTCTGTGAGAGTCACCTGAGATGCTTGTTAGAAACACTAACTGTGGGGACCAGCAGTTGGTGTAATGGCTATGTCGCTGGACTCCCATGTAGTCGACCGCGGTTTGTGTCCCGGACCCGGTGGCTTAGAACTCACGCCGGGCGCGTGTGCGTGCGTGCCCAAGATCCCGAGAGGAGAACGGAGGAGAAGGGATTGCGGCGTGGCCATCCCCCCTGGGGGGTGATTTCTCGCTTTCTGTCTCTCTGTCTGTCTGGCAAGCACACGCGCCCTATAGCAAAAACCTCTCCAAAAAAAAAAAAAAAAAAATTGTGAAAATAAATAAATAAATACAAGTCTGGGGCCAGCAGGTGGCATGGTGGTTAAGGTGCTTAATCCCACAATGCCAACTCTGTGGTTTGAGTCCCAGACCTGGTGGCTTGAAAAGCATGCTGGGTGTGTGTATGTGTGTACCCAAATTCCAAGGAGAATAGCAAAGAAGAGACTGCAGTGTGGCCAGCCCCACTACGGGGTGATTTCTCATTTTCCCTTTCCCTGAATCTCCAGCAGGTGCACGCGCCCTGTGGCAAAAATCATGTGGTGGCCGAGAGAGCCAGGTCCCACATGGTCAGCTGGGTTTCCAGGTGCTGGCCCCAGTGGCTTGAGACACATGCTGGGCATTGCCCGAATCTGGAGACGACTAAGAGATGGAGAAGGGACTGCAGTGTGCCCATCCCCTGCCGGGGGGTGCTGCCCCCTCTCCTCTGTCTCTCTCTAGCAGGGGCATGCACCCTCTGGCAATTCAAAAATATATAACCAACTCCTGAGCCCACCCTGGGCCCACCCCACCGGAGTCCTGCGGGGAGGGGCTGGAAAGCTGTATTGGTAACAGGGATCCCAGGCAATTTTCGTTCACAGGCGAGTTAGGGAAACGCTGCCCTGGGAAATCTAGTTTGGATCGGAACAGGCCTTACTATGCCCTGGTATTTGTCCACTGCACTTAATTCACCGAGGCTATGCAAGTCACTAATTGGCTGGCTGGCTTCTAATTCTTCACAGGAAGCAGCACGGGGACAGCTAGTTTCCTCCAGAGACGGCTAGCACGACCTCCGTGTCTGGCCCTATTTAGACAGAATCGGGAAACTCACCTTGAACACCTGGTCCAATGTCAAGTAGCGGTTGGCACTGGGGTGGATGGTCCAGAAGGAGACCTTGCTGTTGGCAGATGTCTCCCGAACAAACATGTCGTGGAGAGAGAGGTTGTGGCGAATGGAGTTCTGAAAGGAAGGAACGGAACCGTCGGCAGCTGCTTAGCTGCAGAGCATCATCCCAGAAACTCGGACAGACGCCTCGGGCCTGTCCCGCCGTGCTCAGCACAGGCTTTGCCGTGTCCTTGGAACCTGACTCACCAGCACATCTCCCTGACCACACCGCGGAGTCAGTCTCGGCCATAGGCCCGTCTATTCTGCGGGGATAAAGACTAGGGCCGCTCCTTGGATTGGGACCCTGGTGGCTGTCAAGGGCTGGGCAAGCACGGGAAGACTGAAGCATTAACTAAAAGTTAAATGAGGTAGGAGCCAGCAGGTGGCATGGTGGCTAGGTGCTGGACTCCCACATGGTTGACTGTGGTTCAAGTCCTGGACCTGGAGGCTTGAAAATCACACAGGGCACGCGTGTGCGTGCCCAAAATCCCAAGAAGAGAATGGAGGAGAAGGGATTAGAGTGTGGCCATCCCCCCGGGGGGCCGATTTCTCATTTTACCTTTCTGTCTTTCTCTGGCAGTATATACACCCTATGGCAAAAACCTTAGAAAAGGAAGGAAGGAAGGGAAGGGAAGGGAAGGGAAGGGAAGGGAAGGGAAGGGAAGGGAAGGGGCAAGCTGGGTGATTGGCACAGGCGGCAGGCACCACTGCACGATACTGGGCCCTAGGGAGGCTGGGGTTAGTGAGCCTGGACTGGTCTGGGACACTCCTTGTGTGCATGTGATCCTGGCTGGGGGGCAGGTGAGACTCTGGCAGGGCACCTCTCTCTCCCACATGAGAGACAAAGATGAAATAAAATATAAAAGAAAAAGAAACTAGGAAATTATGTTGACCTAAGAGTGCGAAGTGAAGAATTCTACTGTGCAGGGGCTGGCAGGTGGTGTGGTGATTAAAAGCACTGGACTCCCACATGCCCGACCTCAGTTCAAGTCCCAGACCTGGCAGCTTTCCCTTTCTCTTTCTTTGTCTCTGTCTGATCAAATAAAAAAAAATAATAATAATAACAAATGGATTTAAATACATAAATCTTTTTTTTTTCTTTTTAAAGTGTTCTACTGGGTAAAAAACAAAGTAAAATAATTTTTTAAAAAGTTTATTTTTTATTCTTTCATGAGAACGAGAGAGGAACACCTGGCAGGGTGTGGTCACACTGATTCTCCTCCACCCAGGCCTCCGGCTCACCCATGTGCATGCCCGCTGTGTTTCAGGTCAACTGGGGCAAGGATCCGAACTCGTGGTCAGCAACGTGGCTTCCATCACATAACTACCGGCTGCACCGCCAGGGCAGGGCCCAAAGCGAAACGCCTCGGCGTGGTGGAGCATGTGTCAGCAGCCCGCACCGTGACGCTGCCGTTAAGCGGCTGTGAGTTACACTCCCAGGCACCTTGGTGTTCCCATGAATAAAAGGAAGAGGGACGCCCTGCCCACTAGAAACGGTGAGAGGCGTGGGCAGCCAGCAGGCGGGCCAGTGGCTAAGGCCTTGATGCCCACTCGGTCGGCTGCAGTCTAGTCCCAGACCCAGCAGCTTAAAACTCACGCCAGCCATGTGCATGCGTGCCCACCCAAGATCCCGAGAGGAGGATGGAGGAGAAGGGACTGTGGCATGGCCACCTCCCTGGGGGGTGATTTCTCGCTTTCTGAGTCTCTGTCTTTCTGGTGAGCACAAGTGCCCTAGGGCAAAAACCTCTCAAAAAAAGAGACATTACAGAGATAAATCTGGGGCCACGAGGCTCACAGAATTCTTTTTTAAATTCAGATCTTTTGGGGACCAGCAGGTAGTGTGGTAGTTAAAGGCACTGGACTCCCACATGGCCGACCATGGTTCGAGTCCCATACCTGGCAGCTTGCTTTCTCACTTTTCCTGTCTTCTGTTACTCTATCTTTCTCTGGTAAGCACATGTGCCCTATAGCATTTTTTTAAATAAAATAATTACTTATTTAATTAATTCCATTTGTTCCTTTAACCACCATGCCACCTACTGGCCCACCCTGTAGCAAATTTTAAAATAATAATAAAAATAAATAAAATAAAATAATTAAATTTGCTTTAGGGTACATTCTCTCAACAGAGAAAGAGAGAGAGAGAGAAAGAGAGGGAGAGAGAAAGTGAGAAAGCAAGCTTCCAGGTCCAGGACTTGAACCATGGCTGGCCATGTGGGAGTCCAGTGCCTCAACTACCACGCCACCTGCCAGCCCCAAATACATATTTTTTAAGAGATATTTTTGCTATAGGGCGTGTGTGCTCGCCCGAGAGACAGAGAGGGACAGAAAGCGAGAAATCACCCGCCGGGGGGGTGGTGGTGGCCATGTTACCATCTCTTCTCCTCCATTCTCCTCTCGGGATCTTGGGCACGCATATACTTGTGCCCTAGGTGAGTTTTAAGCCACCAGGTCCAGGACTTAAACAGCGGTTAACTATGTGGGAGTCCAGCAACATAACCATTACTTCATCTGCTGGTTCCAATAATTCTTAAAAAAAAAAATCTTGGGGGCTGGCAGGTAGCGTGGGTATAACAGATGCTAGATTCCCACATGGCCGACTGCAATTCGAGTCCTGGACCTGGTGGCTTGCTGTCTCACTTTCCCTCTCTCTCTCTGGTCAAATTAAAATAAATAAATTAATTTAATTGAATAGTTAATTCTTTGTTTTTATTTGAGAGATTTTTGCTACAGGGCACGTGTGCTCACTAGAGAGATAGAAATGAAAAAATCAGGGACCAGCAGTTGGCGTAATGGCTATGTCGCTGGACTCCCACGTAGTCGACTGTGGTTCACGTCCCGGACCCGGTGGCTTAAAACTCATGCTGGGTGCATGTGGCTGCGTGCCCAAGATCCCGAGAGGAGAATGGAGGAGAAGGGATTGCGGCGTGGCCATCCCCTCTGGGGAGTGATTTCTCGCTTTCTGTCTCTCTGTCTCTCTCTGTCTGGCAGCGCACACGCCCTGTAGCGAAAACCTCTCAAAAAAAAAAGAAATTAAGAAATCACCCCCCAGGGGGATGGCTATACCGCGATCTTTTCCCCTTCATTCTCCTCTTGGGATCTTGGGCACGCACACACATCCCCAGTGTGAGTTTTCAGCTGCCAGGTCCTGGGCATGCACACATACACCCAGTGTGAGTTTTCAGCTGCTGGGTCCAGGACTGGAATTCCAGTTGACTAGACTGGAATCCAGCGATGTAACCATTATGCCACCTGCTGGTCCAATTAAATAATTCTTTATAAAAAAAAAATCTGGGCCAACTCTCGTGCAGCAGTAGTGACTGCTTGAGGGAGGCTGTATCCCAACAATGACATGGTTCAAATCCCCTGTCCGGTCAGCCTTAAACACACTAGGCACGTGCATGCAAGCGCAGAATGCCATGGCCGGAGGACTGGAGGGAGGGGATCATGGCATGACCAGACCCCCTGGAGGCACCTCCCTCACTCTCACGTACATGCAAATGTACTGTCACAAACAAAACAAGGAGCTTTTCATAAAATGTCTTTGTTCCTTTTTTCTTTTTTCATGTTTGCCATAGGATGCATGCTTTTGCTGGAGAGGGACAGAGGGAGAGGGAAAGTGGACAAGCAGCGGGGACGGCCGGGCTGCAATCCCCTCTCCTCCACTCTGCTCTTCGGAATGTGGGGCACAGAAATGTACCTGGTGTGTTTTCACGTTGCCAGGTCTGGGCACAGCCAGCCGGGTGGGATCCAGCTGCCGTAACCACCACGCCAGTGCTGGCCATGCAGCTCCTCCGGCCAGGACCTGCCAGGACTGCTGCTCAGCGGCACGAAGGTGGGCGTGGTGCTACATGAGGGCTCTCCACGCACCCAGGCAGTGACAGACGCGGGGCTCCACTAGCGCATTTGGCCCACGTCACGACGTCTCCGGTTCTCGCACCCTCTGCACTTGACTGCGGCCCCAGAGCAGATACGAACCGCAGCGCGGCTCAGAGCTCAGCCAGCAGCCGGAGCGACCCAGCTCTGGTGGTTACGGGACACGTTACCTTCCAGCCTGGCTTGGCGATGTGCTTAAAATAGGGGAAGTGGTCCTCGATCCATGTGTAGATGTCCTTCAGGGTCATGCGCTTCCTCTCCGTGCTGTTGATGGCGAACTGTATCATAGCCATGTACGAGTAGGGTGGCCGCTCGGACACGGAGTCCGGCCAGGACGTCGGCGCTCCAGAGGGCCGCTCCACCTGCATGGTGTGAGAGCCGAAGGAACGAGACGGGATGGCAAGGCAGAGTGCACAAGAGCCCCCCCGTGCTGGCCCTTGAGGAAGCCTTCCCCTAGAACTGTACTGAACAAACTCCGCTGGGAGCACTAATCCACACAGCAAGATCTTTTTAAAAAATATTATTCTTTTGATACTTCCCTTTCTATTATTATTATGTTTTTATTTAACTCTATTTTTTTTTAACTTGACCAGAGACAGACAGAGTGAGAGAGAGAGAAAGAGAGGGAAAGTGAGAAAGCAAGCCACCAGGTCCGGGACTTGAACCGTGGTTGACCATGTGGAAATCCAGCGCCCTTAACCACCACACCACCTGCCAGTCCCCATAGAGCACAATCTTATGACTGGAAAAAAGCTTAGATGTGATCAATTTGAGACCCTAGCTAATAAGGAATTGTTTCCCTGTCATCATTTTGTTAAAGATACCATCCAGTAATAAGAGACAATTCTGGGACCAGCAGATTGCTTAGTAATTACATTGCTAGAGTCCCACGTGGCCGACCACGGTTTGAGTCCTGGACCCAGCGGCTTGAAAATGACACCAGGCTCCTGTGCATGCGTGCCCAAGATCCTGGGAGGAGAATGGAGAAGAATGGATTGTGGTGTGGCCATTTCCCCTGGGGGGTGATTTCTCACTTTCCCTCTCACCGTCTCTGTCTCTCTCCGTGTGAGTGCACATGCCCTAAGGCAAAAACGTCTTTAAAAAAAAGAAAAGAGAGAGAAAGTCCTTAGCCCTTTCTAGTTGGAACTTCTCAGGACGGTTTCGGTGTATGGCATGACTCTCGAAGTATTTATCTGTGCAACTAAAACTGTCCCCATTCTTCAGGCTCAAAGGTCAAGAGACCTAGGTCTTAGTCCCATTTCTGCCACTCAAGTGATGTGAATCAGCCCCTCATTTCTAGGTTTGTATGAAAGAAACAGTCCCAAGAGTACGGGACAGAAAAATGTCAGCAAAGCACATACTTAGCCAAGTCTTAGCAAATCTGATCAGGCAAATTTTAAAAAACTGAGCTGGGACCAGCAGGTGACATGGTGGTAAAAGCATTGGACTCCCACATGGCCAGCTGCAGTTCGAGTCCTGGACCTCACGGCTTGTTTCCTCACTCTCCGCTCTCCCCGTCTTTCTCTGGTGAAAACATGTGCCCTATAGCAAACTTTAAAGTAAATAAATAAAATTTTTAAAAAATTGAGCTATAACTTTATAAAGTATATAAATTTTATGTTCACAGCTCGGTTAATATCTACTGTGTACACATCCATGTAAACCTTCACTTTTAAGGCTTGTTAAATTAGTGATTAAAGGGTTTGGCTATACAACAGAATCTACAGGGGCAACTGTGGGGAAAACAATACTCACACCCAGACTACACGACTGAGCCAGATCAACCCCGATCACTGGGCACGTTTCTAAAATTCCTATCTAATGCAACTGTATTCACTCCTAATAGCATGTCTTCTAATAACACCACTGGGCTATCGAAAAAGTCATGAAGTATTTTTCTGTCTTTCTAGGCAAAACTGCATGACTTTTCCAACAACCCAATATTTTGTTAAAGATGGAAAATGGTTTTGCTCTTCAAAGCTCAAGTGGCTTCCTGAATGAATTTTTTTTTTAAGGATTACTTTATTTGGGACCAGCAGCTAGCATAATGGCTATGTCACTGGACTCCCATGAAGTCGACCGCAGTTCGAGTCCCGGACCCAGTGGCTTAAACTCAGGCCAGGCAGGGAACCAGCAGCTAGCATAATGGCTATGTTGCTGGACTCCCACGTAGTCGACCGCAGTTTGCGTCCCGGACCCGGTGGCTTAAAACTCACGCTGGGCGCGTGTGCGTGCGTGCCCAAGATCCCGAGAGGAGAATGGAGGAGAAGGGATTGCGGCGTGACCATCCCCCGTGGGGGGGG
>NW_006210128.1:2894181-2895517 GCF_000334495.1 Tupaia belangeri chinensis | reverse complement strand
CGCCTTATAGCTAAAATCTCCCCAAACAAACAAACAAACAAACAAACAAAAAAACTCAGGCCGGGCACATGTGCATGCATGCCCAAGATTCTGAGAAGAGAATGGAGGAGAAGGGATTGTGGCATGGCCATCCCCCCTGGGGATTTCTTGCTTTCTGTCTCTGTCTTTCTGGTGAGGGCATGCGCCGTATAGCAAAAACCTCTCCAAAAAAAAATAAAAAGAATTACTTCATTTAACTTTATTATTTTTTTCCAGTCTGATCAGAGAGAGACAGAGAGGGAAAGTGAGAAAGCAAGCCACCAGGTCTGAGACTTGAGCCGCAGTCGGCCATGTGGGAGTCCAGCACCTTTAGCCACCAGCCACCCCCATCAGCCCCAAAGACTTCTTAATCATTTTCTGAAGATCCACTGAGGGCAGGTCTGAGTATCTAAAGCCAGTGCTGAAGGGAATATAGAGTGAGTCAAGGAACGGGCCCTCAGAGCAAGCCCACAGACAGGGAAAGACCCCAGGCAGTAAAGCAGCTCCAGGGACTGGGGACTTCCCTCCCGCAGCCCGCCCGACCCAGTTCCCTCCCGGGACTCCCGTTCTGAGTGCCCACCTTCACCTGGCTGTGCTCCGGGTGGCAGTTCTCCTTCTCCTCCAGCTCTGGCTTGGTGCTGCAGGAGCCCAGCCCACCACCGGCCATCTTCTTCCCCAGCCACTGGATGTTGGTCAGGCTGCTGTCCAGGGTGCAGCCTGCCGCCTCGCTGCCGGCTGGAGGGGAGATAATCCAAGACCCCACGAGATTGCCTGATCAGGTGCCTAGTAAGCCCCGCAAATCGGTGTTTCGGGACCAGCCCCCTAAGACCTCTAGCTCTGGGGACGGACCCTCGTGCCGAGTCAGCCTACTGCGGCTCTACTACGGACTTGAGGAGAAATTTGGGGACGTGGTGCACCTCGCACTTCGGCTGGAGCCACGCTGACCCGCAGAGGTCAGTCAGGGCGACTTGGTGCGATACTGAGCTCAGGTGCCACAACGGTCACCCTTCCTCTGCGCACTTCCGTTCTCTCCTTTACTAAGATGGAGAATGAGGAGGGCCGGCAGGTGGCTAAGGTGCTGGACTCCCACATGGCCCACTACGGTCTGAGTCCTGGACCTTGTGGCTTGAAACTCACACCGCGTGCATGTGTGTGCATGCCCCAAATCCCGAGAGAAGAAAGGAAAAGGGATTGCGGCATGGCCACCCCCCTAGGGGGTTACTCTCACCCCACCCCTCACCGATGAGCATAGGCACCCTATAGCAAAAATAAACCAAGATGGAGAATGATTCCTCCTCCTTTATAGGGCCTAGGGAAA
>NW_006210128.1:2893710-2894004 GCF_000334495.1 Tupaia belangeri chinensis | reverse complement strand
CGGCGAGGACAGAAAGCTCCTCAGTGCAGACCGGGTGCCTGCCTGCTGAGAGCACAGCCACCCCTGGCAGACCTCGCCACCGAGGGGCAGTGCCCGGCCCGGCCTCACAGCCCACGTACCGCGGCTCTCCCGTCTCTGGCCAGGAAGGGCCCCGGGGGGCGTGTGAAGATGCGCGTCTCTGGCTGCAGGTTTGTGTCCCAGCGTCTCGGCGCTCACTTCTGCCCTCCTGGGCTCGTGGCCGGCTTGGCCTTGAGGCTGGGGCCCTGCCGGGTGCGCGGGGGGCGCCCCACAGCT
>NW_006210128.1:2880649-2881073 GCF_000334495.1 Tupaia belangeri chinensis | reverse complement strand
GGCAGAAATCATAATCCTTTTCCCATTTAATAAAGGTAAGTGCTAAGTTATAACTGTGACCCCTCAGCAAAAGGCCCAGAGGGCCTGGGTCAAGCTGTCCGGCGAGGACAGACAGCTCCTCAGTTCAGACCGGATGCCTGCCTGCTGCGAGCACAGGCACCCCTGGCAGACCTCGCCACCGAGGGGCAGTGCCCGGCCCGGCCTCACAGCCCACGTACCGCGGCTCTCCCGTCTCTGGCCAGGAAGGGCCCCGGGGGGCGTGTGAAGATGCGCGTCTCTGGCTGCAGGTTTGTGTCCCAGCGTCTCGGCGCTCACTTCTGCCCTCCTGGGCTCGTGGCCGGCTTGGCCTTGAGGCTGGGGCCCTGCAGGGTGAGCGGGGGCTGCCCCACAGCTGACGAGGATGAACTTGTTGGGCCCACTGCTG
>NW_006210128.1:2876927-2880618 GCF_000334495.1 Tupaia belangeri chinensis | reverse complement strand
CTTTCCCTTTGGCCGTCAGCGCGGTGATGATGCTCTGGATGTCAGCGTGGCTGGGGACGGCCACCACTTGCGTGTTGGGCATGGTGGGGTGGTTGATCATCCTGATCCCAGCTGGGAACTTGCATGCACTGCGCTGTGCCACCTCCTCGGACGCCGGTGCCTGACGGGCCTCCTGCTGGGCAGGGGGGCCCGTAGGTGTCTCCTCGGATGTGTCACCTGGGGCATTGTGAACAGGAAGGGGCAGCCTCCGTCTCTTGAGAATCAGGGGTCGACGGGGGCTGGTTTTCATCATGAAGCTGTGCTTTTACTCTCCATTGAGGAGCTCAAGCATGGACTCTGGAACATCAAGGCAGTGAGACGTCAGAGATGTGTTAGGCTGGAGCTGGAGAAAGGCTGCTTTTATAGACAGGCATTCCCCTTCATATGGCCAGGAGAGCATGTCAAGAGGCTCAGGTGACGCTCCCTGGGCCTGAAACGAGCTGGGACAGCGAGACGTGCTCCCTGACACCAGCACCGCAGCACACCGAGATGCGAGGTCTCCTTCCAAAAGCTCGGGACGTTTGGCTACAGAGACAGAGGGTCAGCTATAGAAGATGTGGACAGCTCACGACTGCCTACTGTAATAGACAGATGGTAGTTACAGAGGTGAAAGGCAGCAAGCAGGTGGTGTAGTGGCTAAGGCGCTGGACTCCCACAAGGGCGACCACGGTTCAAGTCCTGGACCTGGTGGCTTGAGACACGCTCTGGGAGCGTGTGCGTGCGTGTCCAAATTCCAGGAGAACGGAGGAGAAGAGACTGTGGCATGGCCATCCCTCCCAGGGGCATGATTTCTCACTTTCCCCCTCTGTCTCAGTCTATCTTTCTTCTCTGATGAGCACATGTGCCCTATGGTAAAACCATTGGGGGAAAAAAAAGGCAGACACCAGGAGAGGCCAGCAGGTGATGCGGTCGTTAAGGCCCTGGATCCCACAGAGCTAAAGCCACAGTTTGAGTCCTGGACCCGGCGACTTGAGAAACATGCCGTGTGCGTGCATGCCCAAAATCCTGAGAAGAAAATGGAGAAGGGACGGCAGCAAGGCCATCGCTCTTGAGGGGTGATTTTTCACTTGTCCTCTCGCTCAGTCTACTGTGAGCACATGTGTCCGTGGCTAAGAATTTTTAAAATTAAAAAAATTTAGGAGTGGGCAGGTGGTGTGGAGGTTAAAGGTGCCGGACTCCCACGTGGCCAACTGTGATTCGAGTTCTGGATTTGGTGGCTTGATTTCTTACTTTCTCTCTCTCCCTTTCTGTCTGTCTCTGATCAAACTGGAAAATAATAATGGTAATAATGAAATAAAAATAATTATTACAAAAAATTAAAATTTTTTAAAAATTAAAAAATTGCTGCCATTGGAGGACATATGGTAATGAGTTCCCATAAAATTCTTTTTTCTTTTTTTGGAGAGGTTTTTGCTTTGGGTATGTGCACTCGCTAGAAAGACAGAGAGAGACAGAAAGTGAGAAATCACTCCCCAGAGGAGATGGCCACACCACAATCCCTTCTCCTCCATTCTCCTCTCAGGATCTTGGGCACACATGCACATGCGCCCAGCATGAGTTTAAGCCACTGGGTCCAGGACTCGATCCACGGTTGACTACGTGGGAGTCCAGTGACATAGTCATTACGCTAACTGCTTGTTCTCCAGTTCCCATAAAATTCTGATCCCATAATCAATTGTAGAATAAAGTCTTTATATTTTTATGTCATCCTACTTCGTAAATAGTAGGCTCAGTGTCCACAGATTGACGGGAGAGATGCAGACTGGACCATTACGCTACTACCACGCTCCTGGAGAGATTATCTCCCAGCTCAGAAGACCTTAGAGAAAAAGAGAAACTTGGTAGTCAAGGCCCGGGCTAAGCTGGACAGGCTGTGCACTGCACAGCTCTAGGGAGTGCCATTCGTTTCTACGCGCTACTGGCCCTGCACTAATATTCCAGGCACACTCTCTTTCACCATTTAAAAAATTTCACAGGGTAGGGGACCAGCAGTTAGCGTAATGGCTGTGACGTTGGACTCCCATGTAGTCGACCACAGTTTGCGTCCCGGACCCAGTGGCTTAAAACTCACGCAAGGCGTGTATGCTTGCATGCCTAAGATCCCGAGAGGAGCACGGAGGAGAAGGGATTGTGGCGTGGCCAACCCCCTTGGGGGATGATTTCTCGCTTTCTGTCTCTCTGTCTCTCTCTGTCTGTCTGGCGAGCGCACGCGCCCTATAGTGAAAACCTCTCCAAAAAAAAATTTTACAGGGTAATATTTTAGTATCTGCATGTGTTTATACACACTTTCCTAAGGATGCTACTTGACTCATCTCTCTTCCGGAACCAAAACTATAACCCTACCTTCTTTTTTAAAAAAATTATTTTACTTAACTTTATTTATTTACTTATTTTAATTGGATCAGAGAGGGACAGAGCACGAGAGAGAGCGAGAGAGAAAGCAGCAAGCCACCAGTTCTAGGGTTCGAACCGTGGTCAGTCACGCGGGAGTCCAGCAACCTTAACCACTGCACCGCCTGCTGGCGCCTATATCACCTACCTTCTAACAACTGGAATGTGCTACCATCAACCTGCTGAGGTGCTTCTGAAATGCCAAGTAGTCTGATCTTTTAGGAAAAGTGCTTTGCTGATTTTTTTTTTTTTTGGAGAGGTTTTTGCTATAGGGCATGTGCACTCACCAAGAAGACAGAGACAGAAAGCGAGAAATTGTGGGGGTGGCCACGCCGCAATCCCTTCTCCTCATTCTCCTCTCGGGATCTTGGGCACGCACGCACACGCGACTGGCATGAGTTTAAGCCACCGGGTCTGTGACTCAAACCATGGTCGACTACATGGGAGTCCAGCGACATGGCCGTTACGCCAACCGCTGGTCCCTGCTTTGTTGACTTTAATAGACACACAGACTACTCTACCATTAAGTAAAATGGTCTAATGGCATTTTCAGGTACTTTGGAGACAGAGCAGCTGTGTCTTTTAGGAGATCTGCTATCTCTCTAAAAAAACACTGCACTTTTTGACCCTTGTCACCTGCCTGAGTTCACAGGCTCTCCCACCCTGCCACCTCCCTCTCCTTTATATCCAGGTTTCCTCTACCTTCAGCTGTGTACTTCTGTCTCAGCTCTTCCCAGGCCTCTCCGCACACGCTGCCCTCGCTCAGCCATAGATACTGTTCGTCTTGGGCCAGGGATATGTCTGCTTTTCTCCCACTCCCTGATCCTGCCCAGTTATTGCCACCACTTCCCTGCCAGGGAGACTTCAGAGTGGCTCCTGCGACCTCGCCCTATCCTGAGCAGGGAGACCTTGCTACATTCTCTAGAACCAGGAGAAGGGCCTGCAAAAGGGTACGGTGGAGGCAGTGCCGCCCAGTGGTGAGAGCGCCTGGGAGGCCCGGCTGCTTGCCGCTCTCGTGGGCTCCACGCAGAACAAGTTCAGTCCTCTCCCCACCGCAGTGCGCGCTGAGAAAACGGGCCACCCCAGCCTCCCCCGCCGTGGGCAGGGTGCACGGGTCCCTCGTCCAGGTCGGGCCAACAGGGGCGCTGAGAAAGACGTGACGGCCAGGCCCGGAGGCAGGATGCAGAACAAGTGTGCACTCCCGCTCGGCCCCGCTTCCTGTGCGGCCTCGGCTTCCACTCGTGCCCCGCGCCCCGCTGCC
>NW_006210128.1:2859052-2862645 GCF_000334495.1 Tupaia belangeri chinensis | reverse complement strand
CCGGGCTACGGGCAGGCGGGTTGGGGCGGGCACGCGGGCTGGAGTATCCGCCGGGTGCAGGGGAGGCCCGCAGGGAGCGTGCTGGGAGCTGGAGCTGGAGCTGGAGCCGGAGGAAGCAGAGCCCCAGCCTCACAGGGACTTTGTCCTGATCCAAGAAGTGGAGCAAGCCAGTCGGAAGATTTAATGGATGTGAGTCGAGGCTAGATTTGTATTTTTAAAAGCCTCCCAGCAGGGGCTGGAGCGGATTAGGGCAGGCCAGTTAGGCTACTGCAGTCGTCCTGGCAGGAACTGTTGGATCTTGAAGAAGAGGGATCGGGCCAGAAAGGGAGCATGGGGGCAGAGGAGGAGCCACAGAACGCCAGGAGGGACGGGACCGAAGAGGTAATACGGCAGGGCAGGGCGTGATGGCGCGCGAGGGGAGAGGGACGGGGTGAAAGTTCTGGCTCCAGACCTGGATGGATGGCGATGCGGTGCCCTGGCCGAAGGCCTGGCAGCTCTCCTTGGCCTGGGGTCGGGGGTGGAAGGGCTGCTGTCCCCTTTTAGTGGGTCAGTTTGAAGTGGATCTGAGCCGTCTGGTTGCTGGCAGGTGGGCAGCCGGATACTGGCGTCTGGGGCCAGGGCATTCTAAGGTGAATGTGTAAGGAAGGAAGGCGGCTGCTTCCAGGCGCTTTCGGAGTGTAGACATGAGCTTGCCGGAGAGCACAGGGTGAGCAGGGCCAGAGCAGCCTAGAAGGGGAAGGCCTGCCAGCTACCGCAGGAGGGTGAATGCAGAAATATCCAGGTTTGTAGGTTTGATTTCTGGAAAATGAGAGCATTCCTGTGATCCTTCTTTATTCTTGGTCAAGTAGGAAATAAGGTGATTTTTTTTTTGAGAGAAAAGGGGTGTCCTGAAGTTGTGTTTCTTGCTTTGTTTTGTTTTTGTTTTCTGGAGAGGTTTTTGCTATAGGGCTCGTGCGCTTGCAAAAACAGAGACAGAAAGAAAGACAGAGACATAAAGCGAGAAATCATCCCCCCAGGAGGGATGACCACGCCTCAGTCCCTTCTCCTCCATTCTCCTCAGGCTCTTGGACATGCACGCACACGCGCCTGGCGTGAGTTTAAGCCACCGGGTCCGGGACTTGAACTGCAGTCAACTACATGGGAGTCCCGCAACATAGCCATTACGCTAACTGCTGGTCCCCTGAAGTTGTGTTTTGTTGTTGTTGTTTTAAGGTTTTTACCATAGGACTTACACTCGCAGGAGCAAGATAGAAGGAGGGAGAGTGAGAAATCATCTCCCTGGGCAGGGCCACGCCACACTCCCTTCTCCCTTCTCCCGGGAGTTGGAGCAGGCATGCACACCTGCCCGTTGTGATTTTCAAGCGGCAGGGTCCAGACTCGAACAACGGTTAGCCCTGTGGGAATCCAGCACATTAACTACCATGCCAGTTGCTGGGCCAGGGCCTGATGCTTTAACAAAGTGGACAGGTTTTAAGAAAACCTTTGTGGAGAATGAGTTATCAAGGGACCATGGGGCAACTGCTGAGTGAGGAAAGGTCCACTTGAGGCTGGTGACTTTCAGCAAGTGGTGAATTTCAAGATGGCTGCCATTGTCACCTTTCCACTGGCCTCCCAGGGTAGGCTTCGCCCTGGGTCCCTGCTTCCTTCCTCCATCCCCCCTCCCTAGTCCAGCTTTTCTCATGAAGTGCCTAGAGTTGTTTTAGAGAGATTTTTCCTATAGGGCGTGTGTGCTTGATGGAGAGACAGAGAGAAATAGCCCCCTGTGGAGATGGCCACACCACAATCCCTTCTCCCTTCCTCTTTCGGGGTTTTGGGTGCGCGCATGCACACATGCCCCCAGCATGCATTTCTTTTTTTTTTTTTTTTGGAGAGGTTTTCGCTATAGGGCGCGTGCGCTCGCCAGACAGAGAGAGACAGAGAGACAGAAAGCGAGAAATCACCCCCCAGGGGGGATGGTCACGCCGCAATCCCTTCTCCTCCATTCTCCTCTTGGGATCTTGGGCACGCACGCACACGCGCCCGGCGTGAGATTTAAGCCACCGGGTCCGAGACGCGAACCGCGGTCGACTACGTGGGAGTCCAGCGACACAGCCATTACGCTAACTGCTGGTTCCCCACCCAGCATGCATTTCTGGGTACTCGTCCTCTCCTTTCTGTTTTTGGAGAGGTTTTCGCTATAGGGTGTGTGCGCTCACCAGAAAGAGAGAGACAGAGAGACAGAAAGCAAGAAATCACCCCCTGGGGGGATGACCACGCCACAGTCCCTTCTCCTCCATTCTCCTCTCAGGATCCTGGGCACGCGCACACACACACACACACGCCCGGCATGAGTTTAAGCCACTGGGTCTGGGACTTGATCCGCGGTTGGCTACATGGGAGTCTAATGACGTAGCCATTACGCCATCTGCTGTTCCCATCTCTCCTTTCATGTTAGTGCCCAGATGATCTGTCTAAAAGACAAACAACTAAACAATTAGGAGGTTTTTTTTCTTCTTGGTTTTGCCATAGGGCACATGCACTCTCCAGAGAGACAGAAGAAAAGTAAGATAAAAAATCACCCTCTTCCCTTCCATTCTCTTCCTGGAATTTTGGGCATGCATGCACATGTGTCCAGGGTGATTTTCAAGCCACCAGGTCCAGGACTCAAACCATGGTCTTTCATGTGGGAATCTAGTGTCCTAACCACTATGTCACCTGATGGCCCCCAGTTATGTCCTTTTTAATAAAACGGTTGAAAAGTTCAACACCAAATGTATAGTGGATGATATTAAGAAATTTATGGGAAGGGGACTTCGAAAATTTCATCAAAAAATGGAATTAAGGGACCAGCATTTAGCATAATGGCTATGTCACTGGATTTCCATGTAGTTGACCGTGGTTCAAGTCCCAGACCTGGTGGCTTAAACTCATGCCAGGTGCGTGTGCTTGCGTGCCCAAGATCCCGAGAGGAGAATGGAGGAGAAGGGATTGCGGCGTGACCATCCCCCCTGGGGGGTGATTTCTCACCTTCTCCCCCTGTCTCTGTTTTTCTGGCGAGTGCACACGCCCTATAACAAAAACCTCAAAAAAAAAAAAAAAAAAAGAAATGGAATTGAAGTAGGAGTTTATTTTGGTGCAAAAAATGTTGAGATTCATTTGTGCTTCTTTTCCTAATACGCATTTTCATGAACCTTTGAGAACCCCTCGTGTGTGTGTGTATAGATAGATAGGTCGATAGATGTATCTATGTGTTTATATTTTATCTAGTTGTGCTGAGGGGACTGCTCTATTGACTGAGAATATATTTTCTTCAAAGTAGGGGAGGTGGGTGGGCTAGCGATGAGTCAGGCTTGGCCATAGGCTGATGGTTGTTGGAGCACTAAGTGAGATCACATCTTCCTACTTACAAATATTCAGTGATCACTCAGGCTAAAGTCTAAACTCATAGACCTCAGCTGGCTCTTCTGACCTGGCCCTCATACCATGTGCAGGCTCAATTCTTGCCCATTCATCTTTTTTTTTTCTTCTTTATTTTTTAGAGGTTTTTACCTTAGGGTGTGTATGCTCCTGGAGACAGGGAAAGTGAGAAATACCCCCCCCCCCCGCCCGGGGCA
>NW_006210128.1:2850696-2859021 GCF_000334495.1 Tupaia belangeri chinensis | reverse complement strand
AAGCCCCCATCCCAATCCCTCCTCTTCCGTTATCCTATCAGGATCTTGGGCATGCATGCACATGCGCTCTGTGAGTTTCTTTTTCTTTTTGATTTTATTTAACTGTATTTACCCATTTATTTATTTACTTATTTCAATTTGACCAGAGAGGGACAGAGTGAGAGAGAGAGAGAGACAGAGTAAGAGAGAGTAAGAGAGAGAGAGAGAGTGTGAAAGCAAGCTGCCAGGTCCAGGACTCGAACCGTGGTCAGCCATGTGGGAGTCCAGCGCCCCTAACCACCATGCCACCTGCCGGCCCTAATACCCAGTCTGAGTTTTGAGCCACCAGGTTTGGGACTCGAACCACGATCAGCCATGTGGGAGTCCAGCGACATAACTGCTACTCCATCTGCTGGCCCCTCATCTTTTATTTTTCTTTCTTTTTGCACAGGGCACATATGCTCGCCAGGGAGAGACAGAGAGAAAAAGAGAGGGATAAGTGAGAAATCCCCCCTATCCCCTCCCGGGGTATGGCCACGCTGCAATCCTTTCTCCTCTATTTGGGGCATGCACACACATGTGCCTGGCGTGTTCTCCAAGCCGCCCGATCCGAGTCTCAAACCGTGCAGTTGACTGTGGGATCTAGCCACCTTAACCTCCGTACCCCTTGCTGGCCCAGCCAAGGACTTTGTTATTCCTGAATTCCCGGCACTCCTCCTTGGGCCTACCCCCTGGAGGTGCTGCTCCTAGAGCTGGCGTGTTCCCTGCTGTCTGGCTTCTCCCAGCCCTTCCCTACCTGGCTGGGCATCTCTGCAGGGAGCCTCCTCCGAAGTGAGTGGAAGCACACTGCATTCTCCGATCACATTGTAATTCTCTCTCGGCTCATTAAAAAAGGGCCTTGTTATCACTCCCGGGACACTCAGTGATCGTGGGAGGGATGGATCTTTCCACGTCCACTCCTGCACCCCAGGTGGCACCTACACGTAGTCTACAGAATGGGCACAGCTGGGGGCAGTCAGGGTGCTGAGCCTGCTGGGTGTGCCCATGCCCTGGCTGGAGAGGGAGGAGCGAGGCGTGATGATCCCGGACGGTCCCTGTCTCTGTCTTTCTCTCATGAAGGACATAAATAAATGTGTTTATTGAGTGAATGTCATTGAGTATGAACATGGTTGGCTCCACATCTGCAGAAGCAACCAAGCACAGATTGGAATTACTGGGAGTGTGTGGGGGGGGGCAGGGAACAGTAAAAAATACACCAATAGGGACCAGCAGATGTCGTCGCTGGACTCCCACGCAGTTGACCTTGATTTGAGTCCCGGACCCAGTGGCTTAAAACTCCCACTAGGCACGTATGTGCGTGCCCCAAATCCTGAGAGGACAATGGAGGAGAAGGGATTGCGGCCTGGCCATCCCCCCTGGGGGTTGATTTCCGCTTTCTGTCTGTCTTTAGTGAGTGTGCATGCCCTATAGCAAAAATCTCTCTTAAAAAAATAGTAATACCGGGGACCAGCAGGTTGCGTGGTGGTTAAGGCGCTGGACATTCCCACATGGCTGACCATGGTTCAAGTCCTGGAGCTGGTGGCATGCTTTTTCACTTTCCCTCTCTCTCTGTGTGTCTCTTTCTGGTCAAATTAAAATAAATGAATGAATAAATAAAATTAAATAAATAATTCTTTATAAAAATAGTAATACCAATAAAAACAATACAGGTATACCAGTAACAACTATTACATCACATTCATGTGGTATTAGCTATTATAAGTAATCCAGATCATTTAAAGGACGGGGGGGGGGGGGGGGGGTGTGGGGGCAGCTGGTGGCGAGGTGGTTAAAGCAGTTGGATCCCACATGGTTATGTGGTTTGAATCCCAGACCCTGCAGCTTGAAAAACATGCTCGGTACATGTGTGTGCCCAAAATCCCAGGAGGAGAGGCCAGCAGGTAAGGCACTGGACTTCCACATGGCCAACCGTGGTTCGAGTCCAAAATCCCAAGAGGAGAATGAAGAAGGGATTATAGTGTGGCCATCCCCCTGGGGAGGTGACTTTTTTTTCTTTTTTTGGAGAAGTTTTTGCTGTAGGGCGCGTGCGCTTGCCAGAAAGAGAGAGAGAAAGTGATAAATCACCCCCCAGGGGGATGGCCACGCCGCAATCCCTTCTCCTCCATTCTCCTCTCGGGATCTTGGGCACGCACGCACACGTGTCCAGTGTGAGTTTTAAGCCACCATGTCTGGGACTCAAACCGTGGTTGACCACGTGGGAGTCCAGCGACATAGCCATTACGCTAACTGCTGGTCCCAGGAGGTGACTTTTTTATCTATGGCAAGTTCACACATTCTATAGCAAAAGAAAGGAAAGGAAAAAGAGAAGAAAAGAAAAAGCAAGGAAGGAAAGGAGGAAGGATGGACAGGCAGGGAGGATGTGTAGGCTGTGTGCAAGTTTCAGGCCATTTTCTAGAAGGGACTTGAGCATGGGGGTGCTACCTGCGAGTCTAGAAGCAATCTCATGGACACTGAAGGACGACTGTACTAGGGTTTTTTTTTAGTTAGTTAGTTTATTTGTTTTTTTTTTTTTTTGCCACAGGGTGTGTATGCTCACTGGAGAAACAGAGAAGGAAAGTGAGAAATCACCCCTGAGGGAGGGGTGGCCACACTACAGTCTCTTCTCCAGTCTTCTTGGGATTTGGGGCACGCTTGCACACACACCTAATGTGATTTTTTAAAGATTTAATTTAATTCATTTTTTATTACTATATTTAACTAGAGAGAGACACACAGGAAGAGTGAGAAAGAAAGCCACCAGGTGTGGATGCAAACTGTGGTTGGCCATGTGGGAGTCCAGCACCTTAACCACCACGCCACCTGCCGGCCCCAGTGTGATTTTCAAGCCGCAGGGTCCAAGACCTGAACCATGGTTGGCCATGCGGGAATCCAGCGCCTTGGCCGCCACCCACCTGCAGGCCACCACCCTGTCTGGCCCTGCGGTATAGGTGTGGGGAGCTGTGCCTCTCAGCCCGAGGCGGGGCGGGAGCTTCAGCCGGAATGGCGGGAGCACAGCTGACTGCCCTCCTTCCAGCCTTCCCTTCTTCTCTGCAGGCGTGGGTCGGACCTGGAGCCTGTGCCCCACCACGAAGACAGCCAGCACCATGTGGTCACTAACTGCTCCTCAGTCACCCATTGATGCCTCCCAGGAAGAAGCGCCGCCAGTGTTCCCAGAAAGCCCAGCTGCTGTTCCACCAGCCACCACTGGAGGGGCCCAAACACCACTGTGCCTCGCCGCGGCGCCCTGTCACTCACACCCGGCAGGTGCCCAGCAAGCCCATCGACCGCAGCACCGTCACGTCCTGGGTAGGCCCCGGGTCTTACCTTGGCTTGTATTCCCTTAGGCCTTCCAGAATGCTGGCTCTCCTGCCCCTCGAGTCACGGCCTCCAGAGAGTAAGGGCCCAGGAGGAAGCGCACCCTTTCAGGTGTGGTCAGCCGTCTTCCCTGGTAGATCCTTTCTCAGTCAAATGGGGGAATGCGTGGAGTTGGGGTCTCCTTCCCGACATGGCTCTGAAAGAGCTGAGTGTTTAGTGTCACTGTCCTGTGAGGTGAGAAGGCCAGATGGCAGAGGAGGGAAAGTACACTGTCCCCTGAAGTGGTGCACGATGGAGTATTCGGAGGGACTCTCTCCTGCGTAAACTGAGCCTTGAGAAGTCCACCGCAATGGCAGGGGTCATATTTGACAGCTCCCACGCCCAGAGAAGAGAAGACAGTTACTACGTGACGGGAAGTAACAACGAAGGGCCAGACAAGCACAGGAGCTGCTTTAGGGGCTGAGAGATATACTGGGGTGGGAGGGGCAGCGGGCGTGGTGGTTGAGATGCTGAACTCCCACATGGCCAGCGACGGTGTGAGACCCGGATCCAGCAGCTTGACATTCATGCTGGACATGTGTGCTCAGAGTCCCTGAAGGGGGAAGGAGGAGAAGGGGCTGCGTCATGGCCATCCTCCCAGAGGGTGATTTCTCACTTGTCCTCTCACTGTCTCTCTCTGTCCCTCTGGTGAGCGCTCGTACCCGATGGCAAAAACATTAATAAGACGGGCTGGCAGGTGGTGTGGTAGGTGGGGCACTGAATTCCTACATGGCTGACTGTGGTTTGAGTCCAGACCCTAGCAGCTTGCTTTCTCGCTTTCCCTCTCTGTCTCACTATGGTCAAATTAAAATAATAATAATAATAAATAAAAATTAAATAAATCGTTTTTTATAAAAGAAATATACCTTGGGGGGACTAGCAGATGGCATGGTGGTTGGGGTGCCAGACTCCCACATGGCTGACTGGTTTGAGTACTGGACTTCGTGGCTTTCTTTCTCACTTTCTCTTTCTCTCTCTCTCACTCACTCTCTGTTGAGCGTGCATGCCCTATAGCAAATTAAAATAATCAAAATGAAATAATTCTCTTTTTTTGAGAGAGAGATTTTTGTTACAGGGCTTGTGTGCTTGCTAGACAGAGATAGAGAGACAGAATGCAAGAAATCACTCCCCAGGGGTGTGGCCATGATGCAGTCCCTTCTCCTCCACCATCCTCTTGGGATTTTGGACACACACACACACACACACACACACACACACACACACACAGAGCATGAGGTTTAAGCCATTGGGTCTGGGACTCAAACCATGGTCAACTATGTGGGAGTCCAGTGACGTAATCATTATGCCATCTGCTAGCCCCCAAATTAAATCATTCTTAAGAAAAAGAAAAAGAAAGAAATATACCTTGGACCAGCAAGTGGTGTGGAGATTAAGGCGCTGGATCCCACATGGTCACTGGCGTGCTTTGAGTCCCAGATCTGAGCCTGTGCATGTGTTCGGCCTGCTCCAAATCCAGAGAGCAGAGAGAGAAGAGATTGTGGAGTGGCCATTCCCCCAACGTGGGGGTGATTCCTCACTTTCCCGCTTGCCCAGTGCTCTCTCTGGCGAGCACATGCACCCTATGGCAAAATCTAAAACAGAGGAAAAGAAACATACTTTGTTAGGAATCGTGGAAGAAACCATCATTTGAGCCTTGTGGCCGAGACCAGGAAGCACAGGCTGGCCACTCGTCATGCCCGGGCCTGTGCTAGTAGCCCCACACACGGCCTCTCTCAGGGCTGCATCATCCGTGCATTGTTTGCTGAGAGCCTTCTCGCACCGGGCACTCTGCTGGTGTGGGGGTCAGTGGTGAGCAAGCTGCCGGCCGCTGCCCTCGTGAAGTTTAGAGGCCGGCAGTGACACAACTGCAACCATACGGTGTGATGAAGTGAAGGCACTGTCCCCTCTCTTGCAAGAAAACGAAAACCGAAAGATTTTATAACTTGTCCAAAGCTTATAGGTCTTTTTATTATTAGCTCATTGAACAGTTCATTTTTTTAATTGCCAGAGGGTGTGTCCACTCACCAAAGAGGAGAGAGAGCATTCCCCCCAGTAATCCCTTATCCCCCATTTCTCCATCCTGTCGGGATTTTGAGTACACGTGCACACACATGGGCCTGGTATTTTTCAAGCCACCGGGGCTGGGATTTGAACTATGATGGGCCATGTGGGATCCAGCTCCCCTTAACCACTAGGCAACAGGGCCATCTCCATACAGCTATTTTTGTTTTGTGTCTGTTACTACAGTGGACCCACCTTTAAGATTCTCGTCATTAGAGTCAGTTTCTTCCTGAGATCAGCCGATGGTATAATGGTTTCGTCACTGGACTCCTATGTAGTCAACTGCAGTTCAAGTCCCAGACCTTGCGGCTTGAAACTCATGCTGGGTCTGTGTGTGTGTGCGCCCAAAATCCCGAGAGGAGAATAGAGAAGAGACAGCGATGTGGCCATCCCACTGGTGATTTCTTGCTTTCTGTCTCTGATGAGTGTACATGTCCTAGAGCAAAAGTCTCAAAAGGTTTTTGCTATAGGGCATGCACTCGCCAGAAAGACAGAGACAGAAAGCGAGAAATCACCCCCCCGGGGGATGGCCACACCGCAATCCCTTCTCCTCCGGCATGAGTTTAAGCCACTGGGTCCGGGACTCAAACCATGGTCGACTACATGGGAGTCCAGCAACATAGCCATTACGCTAACTGCTGGTTCCCCCCCAAAATTTAGTTTCATCTTCTAGGTTAGTGCATGGTAGTTGGCCTGCCTACTTTTTTTCCTTTTCCTCTATCCTTAGGTATTGCCGCAGTTTGACACAACAGCTGAAAGCTGGGTCCCAGCCCACCGGAAACAGCACCGCGACCAGGCCAGACGATCGTGCCGGAAATCTAGCTCCTCCAGGTTTCCACACCTAGCCTTCGAGAGTCCACAGTCTGCTTGCAGTTCAGAGACACCGAGGGTTCCCTTAATCAGGGGACACCCCAATCCGTCGGTCAAGGACGCTTCCAGAAGGCCGCTGGTTCCCATGCTCAGTCCGCAGAGTTGTGGGGAACTGTCGGAGCAGCCACTTCCGAGCTTCCCCTGCCTGCTCATTCCCCCGGACATCCAGACCCCAGGGTCGTCGCCAGCCACGAAGTCCACCCCAGACCAGAGAGAGAACAGGCTTCCGAGCTGCTCCCTTCACATCCGTGCCCCCAGCAGCCCAGAGCCTGGACCAGTGCTGGTGAAGGACACCCCGGAGGAGAAGTACGGGCTGAAGGTCACTTGGAGGAGACGACAGCACCTGCTCACCTACCTCAGGGAGAGGGGGAGGCTGAGCAGAAGCCAGTTCATTGTAAAAGATTGACTAAAGACTGCGTTTCGCAGACATCAGCCTCCCGCCCCAGCGTCTCGGAAACTGACCGCTGGTTTTCATGAACGGCCAAAGTCACTCTTCTGGCTCACCAGAGTGTGTCAGAATCAGGTGGAAATGACACCAGTGAAAAAGAACTGGAGCCCTGGCGTCATGGGGAATTCAATGCCTAGGTTTGCTTTTCAGATACCGGATGTCATAAACAATTGAGTTTGGTGTCATGAACTGTTCGTAGTTATCTTATATTAACTCTTGACATTTTAAAGTATCTCGTAGTGACTGTTTAAATAAATGCAAGTAAACAGTTGCAGAAAGTTTTTAGAGAACCCCATGGCTGTCAGCGTGTCTGTCAGCTAGGCAGCCATATGACCCTGTCCACTCAGGGCCCTCATTTCCATTAACCACTACTCATTAATCCTTTAATCACCACACTCGAGCTAACGCATCCCACATTTTTGAGTACCAACTTTGTCGGGCTCCGTGGTGGCTTCCTCTGTGACCCAGTGGATGGAAAACGTCAAAGCAAACTGGGATGGTAATTCACTGCTACCTCTGCAACCTTGATTCCTCTGCTGAAAGAGGGGGAGGCGATGAAGGGCAGCCAGGCTTCAGTGACTGCAGAGGCCCTGGGGAATTAAAGGAGGACATAGAGGAATCACTTCGGTTTGCTTGTTTTGGGTTTTGTGTCCATGGAAGAAATCTGTAAATATTCAGTGGGGTGGGAAAGTGGTTTCTTAGAGTAAGTGTTTAAACTGCGTGTAAATAAATGTGGCAAGTTGGAAGAACACTGCTTACTGTAATTAATGCAGAACTGCCCTTTGACTTTCTTACAAATAGCATCTCGTTCAACCCCATTAGCTCACCATTTAAGAGTGTGCTGTGTCAGGTCTAGCCCCAGTCAGATCAAGCAGAGATTATTCTGCTTACTTTGCAGACAGGAATTTGAAAGAGAACCAGCCATTCTCAGGGGCACAGACCTGTGAGTGCAAAGTTCTAGTCTCCTAAGAAACCTACTTCTGGGTTCAAACCAGTGAGAAAACGATTTGGACCTCAGAATGCAGAGCAGGTCCTGAATGTCAGAACCGCCTGGGTCGGGCAGGGGAGGCTGAGGGAGTGCCGGGCAGCTGGAGCGCGAGGCCAGGCCCTGAAGGATGCGTTTCCCTGGGATGACTGCCGCAGCAGGTACGGGTGTGGAGGCGCTGCAGAAGCCTTCGGATCCGCACACGAACTCTTGCAGACGCCCTGTGTGGTCTCGGGGATACGGAACCCGCGTTCCGGAGCTGCTCTGTACTTGGCAGCTGACGGGGGATGGGCGGTCCCCCCACCGGACAAGCCTCCAGCTCCGATAAGCGCCGTCACCCCCCACCGGGCCGCGCTTCCAGCCCGGGGAGCCGCCGGCGCAGACTGGAGCTCCTCCTCCGGTTCCAGTCCCTGCCCGCGCCCCGCGGCGCTCCAGGGGACCAAGCCCGGGCGAGTCAGCCGGCCGCGGCGCAGGCGCCCGGGACGCTCGGCTCTGCCCGCCCCTTAGGAGCCCCCGCACCGCCGGGGCCGAGATAGCCAATGAGAGCGGAGCGGCGGGGGCGCCGGGCGCAAAGGGGGGGCGCCCCGCC
>NW_006210128.1:2834641-2850385 GCF_000334495.1 Tupaia belangeri chinensis | reverse complement strand
GGCGGGGGCTGCTGGCCTCCTGCGAGCCTGGCGTCGGCAGGCGGCGCCGAGTGCTGGAAACACCAGGCTCTTGCTTTCCTCCGCCCCGTTTCGGGTGGCAGCCCTCACTGAGGGTGGTCTGCGCGTTTGCAAACGCTCGACCCCGTTGCGCTCCCCCTCGTCCTCTGCGGGAGGGACAGCCTGCATCAGAACGGCGGAGCCCAGCTGGCCGCGTCTCCCTGCGGGAAATTTCCCCGGCACCGCGGGGACCCTGGACACGGTCCGGAGTGAAAGCCCGCTGTGCCAGCTTGTTATTCCGATCCTGCAGCGAGGAAAGGCGTGTAAGGCTCTCGGCTTGGGATGGTGGACTTGTAATGTTCTAAACAGTGAAGTTGTCATCACGCGCTTTCCTCTTCATCAGATTCTACTTACGGGATAACTCACCTTTCTTTCCACTTGCCCTCTCCTTTTTTTCCATGTGCAGAAAAATCAAAATCACCTACAGAAGTGCTAGGGGAGTAAAGTTAATATTCAGCGTTTCTGGTTGAATTCGGATGGTCCTTGTTCAGTTATTAGTATTCACCTTTTTTTTCTTTCCTGGATGGCTCGTGCACTTTCCGGAGGTGGGGCCGGAGAAAGTGAGAAAGCATCCCCTCTCAGGGATGGTCTCACCTCCCTCCCCTCCCCTCCACTCTCCTTTCCAGATTTTGGGCAGGCTTGCACAGCATGCTGCTGGGAGTGTTTTTCAAGGCCGTGGTCCAGGGAATCGAACCTCTCTGTAGGCCATGTGGGATCCAGCTACCTTAACCACCATGCCGCCGACTGGCCCACATACAGTACATTTGAATGGATTGAATTTAAAGTAGTAAATCTCATGGGTGTGAGTGTTTGAAATGACTCATGATTTAAAAAACAAAAATAGAATAGACTTTGAAATTGGAATCAGGAGGCAAAATAGTTTTTAATTTATTGGACTGGAAGTTTAAAGATACTACATATTTGAAAGATTTTGCTTCTGAGAGGCCAGCTCGTTAGTGTTCAAAATTGATGTCAGGGACCGGCAGGTGGCGTGGTGGTTAAGGCACGAGGTACTCCCACATGGTCGACTGGTTGGAGTCCTGGATCTGGTGGCTTGCTTTTTCACTTTCCCTCTGTCTCTGTCTCTCTCTGGTCAAATTAAAATGAATAAATGAGTAAATAAAAATTAAGTAAATAATGTTTAGAAAATAAATAAATAAAATTGACATCAAAGGGGAATGTGTGAGTCACCAAATACATCTCCTGCCTTAGGTAATGTTAATTTAACTTCTAGCACTGTTTAGTTCATTTTTTCCTAAGAGGAAGTGAATGTCGCTTGGTTTTTTGGCTTCTGGTTATACGTTTAATGTTTTTGTGAAATATTGATAGAATTTTGGTTTTACTGTCATTCACTGTGAGGATAACGTCTGACGTTGTCTCCTGTAATTTTTCTCTTTGAACTAAGTGTTGTTTTACCGTGACACAGATTTATTTTCCACACATTAGGAAAATTACTAACAAGTAAACTTGAGGCCGCTCTCCAACATCCCAGATATTTGAAAATTTGAGACAGCATTTAGTTTAAAGTTTATTGGTTCTGTAAGGGAGAGTGACAGTACCCCACAGGGTCATCACTGCTGTGCGCCCCCGCCCAGTCCTAGCCTGCCCAGACCACGGGCATACGTGGGTGCCTGGTGTGCACAGGGGGCCCCAGGAGGCGAGCTCAGGATTCTCCCTGTGGGCCCATTTGCACCACTGCCTGGCCCTGGAGATGGAAGTTGGAATAACCCTCAGGCCCTTTGTCAAGGCTGAGTGTTTACAGAGTAGATTCCCTGGAAATGATGGACAGAGGCCGGCCCGCGCTGGAACTCAGCCATACCTGGCCCGTTGGTGCCGTCGAATGCCGGTGCGGCTCCTGATAGGATGTAGCTTTGGGACTGACAGCTGCCCATGCAAGTCCTGCCTTGGGGCTGGAAGTTACGTCCTGGCCGCCTCTGCGACTCTCTCACGGTGGCCTTTTTCAGACGTTTCATCAGAGCATCAGGTTGCCGACAGACTTACGTGACTTTGGTATTTTTGGTAAATATCAAAGCTACTGTACTGGCCTAATTATAGTCCTTCCCACGTGAAGGGTACATACCAACCTAGAAAGGAAAGAATATCGCCGTACCAACTTTGTCTTCTAAGGGCCTTCTGTTCCAAGCAGGCACACTCAGACCTTTATTTAAGAATAGTTTTTCTTTTTTCTTTTCTTTTTCTTTCTTTTTTTTTTTGCTTTTTTAAAAAAAATTTTGCTGTAGGTCAGGTGTACTAGACAGGCAGGAAAAGAGGGAAAGTGAAAAAGAGAACCCTGCCCCTCGAGGAATGACCAAAAAGCAACCCCTTCTCTGTGCTCTGGGTTTGCAGCACGCGTGCACACATGCTGCGTGCGTTTTCCAGCTCCCAGGGCCAGGACTCACATCGCAGCGTCGAGGGGCCAGCAGGTGGTGTGGTGGTGGAGGTACTAGACTCTTATATGGCCAACTGCGGTTTGAGTCCCAGATTCAGTGGCTTGAAAATCAGGCCAGTCACGTGGGCGTGCATGTGCAGAATCCTGGGAGGAGACTAGAGAAGAGATTGCAGTGTAGCCCCCAACCAACCCCCCCACACACAGTCGACCATGTGGGATCCCGCCGCTTTAACCACCACGATACCTCACTGACCTTTTTTTTTTTTTTAAGAGGTTTTTGCTTACAGGGTGCATACGCTCGCCAGAAAGAGAGAGACAGACGGACAGAAAGCGAGAAATCACCCCCCGGGGGATGGCCATTCCACAGTCCCTTCTCCTCTGTTCTCCTCTTGGGATCTTGGGCACACATACACATGCGCCCAGTGTGAGTTTAAGTCACCGGATCCAAGACTAGAACCAAAGTCGACTGTATGGAAGTCCAGTGACATAGCCATTATGACAGCTGCTAGTCCCTGGTTGATCCTTTAAGAATAATTTTTTTGTTTTATTTTTTGGTTTGTTTTTACTTAATTTTATCTATTATTATGATTTTTTTTTTTTTTTTTGACCAGAGAAAGAGAGAAAGGGAAAGTGAAAAAACAAGGTACCAGGTCTGGGAGTTGAACCACAGTCAACTCTGTGGGAGTCCAGTACCTTAACCACCATGCCACCTGCCAGCCCCTCTATTAGGTTTTTGTCATAGGGTGTGTACACTTGCCAGAGAAAGACATAAAAGGGGAAGTGAGAAATCACCTCCCTGGGTGATGGCCACACTGTAATCCTTTCTCCTCCAAACTCTTCCCAGGGTTTTGGGCCTGCATGCAAACCTCGGCATGATTTTCTGGTTGCAAGGTCTGGGACTCGAACCTCGGCTGGCCTTGTGGAGTCTAGCACCTCAATTCTCTTACTGTTCCTATGGAAACTTGGCTCTTTTCCCGGCATTTGTCCCCATTAAAGCACAAGGTCAGTGTGTCTTCTTACCAAGAGGAAAAGAATGCCTGGGTTACTCAGTGGAAGAGTGGAAGAGTTGAAGTTTCCTTGCTTTTTCGATATTTAGCAATCCCTTCTCCATTCTCCTCTCGGGATCTTGGGCACTCACACACATGCGATCGGCGTAAGTTTAAGCCACCGGGTCCAGGACTTGAACCACGACTGACAATGTGGGAGTCCAGCAATGTAATCATTACACCATCTGCTCCCTGGACTAACGCTCCTAAAGAGTGTTATCTCGATCATGAAGATTGGACTATCTGTCACTTTGCAAGAGCATCGGTGATTAGTGTCGTGTGGGTCACCAGGAACACAGGACGACCACATTTCTTTTCTTTTCTTTTTTTTTTTTTTTGGAGAGGTTTTCGCTATAGGGCACATGCACTCGCCAGACAGACAGAGAGAGACAGAGAGACAGAAAGTGAGAAATCACCCCCCAGGGGGGATGGCCACGCTGCAATCCCTTCTCCTCCATTCTCCTCTCGGGATCTTGGGCACGCATGCACACGCGCCCGGCGTGAGTTTTAAGCCACCGGGTCCAGGACGCGAACCACGGTCGACTACGTGGGAGTTCAGCAACATAGCCATTACACTAACTGCTGGTTCCCCGGACAACCACATTTCTGAACAGAACTGTGGTACTGGTCTTACTAGGCACGAGATGGTACTTGCCGTTTTACTGCATAGCATTGTGGGAGAGGAAACACTGGGTCCTGACCTGGTTCTTGAGTTCAAGTCCAGCCTTTTCACTGTCTACCAGTGTCATCAGGGGCCCACTTCTCTGGCCTCAGTTTCCCCCCCTGGAGATGAGGCCTTCTTGGATCCCCTAAGTGATTTATAAATAATAAGGGCCAGCACGGGGCATGGAGGTTAAGGTAGCTGAATCTCACATGGCCAACTGCGTGGTTTGAGTCCTTGACCCGGTGGCTTGAAAGATGCTGGGTGCCTGCGTGTGCTCCAAACCTGAGTGGAGCATGGAGAATGCACTGCAGCGAGCACCCCGCGAGGGCTGTCTCCGCACGCTCTCCTCTCTCCGGTCAGCACACGTGCCCTTTAGCAAGTCTAAGACAGGAGGAAAACCACGTGTGCACGTGTGTGTGCGCCCCAAGTCCTGACAGGTGGAGACACGGAGAAGGGGTTGTGGAGTGCCCACACACGTTAGGGCCGCTCCTTCCTTCTGCCTCCACGTCTCTAGCGAGCGTACCCAGACTCTGGCGATTAGAAAAAGAAAGAAGAAGGTCGAAGTGTCAGCAGTCATGGCTGTCAGCAGTCATGGCTTATGTTTGTGTCTTTCGCGGCCTCTTGTGTTTTCATGTATTGAACACTTTTGAGCTTTGTAACTATGAAGAAAGAAGGGCATGTGGCTTTATCTGCATTTTTAATTTAAGTTTTTTAGAGAGAGAGATTTTTGCTATAAGAAGCATGTGCTCACCAGAGAGACAGAGACAGAAAGTGAGAAATCACCCCCCCACGCGGGGGATGGTCACGCCACAATCCCTTCTCCTCCATTCTCCTCTTGGGATCTTGGGCACGCACGCACACGCGCCCGGTGTGAGTTTTAAGCCATGCCACAATCCCTTCTCCTCCATTCTCCTCTCGGGATCTTGGGCACGCACGCACACGCGCCCGGCGTGAGTTTTAAGCCACCGGGTCCGGGACTCGAACTGCGGTTGACTATGACATAATCATTACACTGGACTCATATCTACATTTTTTAGATGGGGAAATAAAGTCAGAAGGGTGTGTGTGTGTGTGGGGGTGTATATGCATGTATATATGTATTTTATTTATATATTTTTAAATAATTATTTTATTTATTATTGTTTTCATCCTTTCAATTGCCATAGGGCATGTGCACGTGAGAGAGAGAGAGAAGAGGGAAGAGGGAGAGAGAAAGCTGCCAGGTCTGGTACGTGGGAGTCCATTGACCCAGCCACCACAGCCAGCTGCTGGCCCCAGGGTGATACAGTTTAAGATTACACGGCAAGGGACCAGCAGTTAGCGTAATGGCTATGTCTCTGGACTCCCACGTAGTCGACAGCGGTTTGTGTCCCGGACCCGGTGGCTTAAAACTCACGCCGGGTGTATGTGCGTGTGTGCCCAAGATCCTGAGAGGAGGATGGAGAAGAAGGGATTGCGGCGTGGCCATCCCCCCTGGGGGGTGATTTCTTGCTTTCTCTCTCTATGTCTCTCTCTCTCTGTCTAGCGAGCGCACGCGCCCTATAGCGAAAACCTCTCCAAAAAAAAAAAGAAAAAAAAAAAAGATTACACGGCAAGTTAATGATGCAGTCAAAACTAAAAGCCAGGTTTGGACTTGTCGTTTTCGCGTCTCTTTATGTCTTATCAAGACATCCTTCCTTGGGAACCAGCAGTTAGCGTAATGGCTATGTCGCTGGACTCCCACGTAGTCGACCGCGGTTCGTGTCCCGGACCCGGTGGCTTAAAACTCACGCCGGGTGCGTGTGCGTGCGTGCCCAAGATCCCAAGAGGAGAATGGAGGAGAAGGGATTGCGGCGTGACCATCCCCCCTGGGGGGTGATTTCTCGCTTTCTGTCTCTGTGTGTCTCTCTGTCTGTCTGGCGAGCGCACGCGCCCTACAGTGAAAATCTCTTAAAAAAAAAAAAAAAAAAAAGACATCCTTCCTCCTCCAGCCTGGGTGGCACGGCTCGTCGTGCACTGACTGGGTGGTGTGCTGGAGTCCACATGACCGACCGCGGTTCCCACAGCCAGGTCTGCCTGAAATCAGCCGGTGGGCAGGGACCTTGTCGTGCGTGTGTTTCTTCTCTTTCCGTTGCTTTCATTCTTTTATTTGCTTATTTGATTCGCTATTTATTTGTTGTCATTTTCAAGCCACTGGGTTTGGGACTTGAACCATGGCTGGCCATGTGGGAATACTTCATTCTCCTCTTTGAGTTAGGGCACACACGTGCACACACATGCACCCGGCATCTTGACGTGATTTTCAAACTGCCAGATCTGGGGCTCGAACCGTGGTCGGCTGTGTGGGAGTCAGCATGTTAACCGCCCTGCTGCCCGCTGGCCCAAACTTAGACATTTTAGCAACCTACAAATGAATATTAATTTCATCCAAAGACAGAAGAGTGGAAATATTTACTTGGCATTGTCAGAGAAGGAATGTACTTTCATTTTTACACAGGAAAGAGCAGGAAAATAACATTCCTGAAGGGAGAACGTCACCCCGGAGGAGGGAAGACTCAGGCAGAGGTGGAATGAGCTTAGGTTCTGAGGAATGCCCGTTTTCATACCTACAGGAAACCAGTGCATCTAATCACACTTTAAAGTCACCTTTCTGTCTGGTTCCCGTGAGAGAGTGCTGTCTGCCCTCGCTCTGTGCCACCTGCCAGGCCAGGAGGGTGCTGGCTGGGAAGGATGTCCCCTGCGTTCTCGGAGCTGCTCGGCTGCTCCCAGCTTTCCCTCTCCCCCCTTCCGGAGTGCTCCCAGCTTGCCCTTCCCTCTCTCCCCTCCCGGAGTGCTCCCAGCTTGCCCTTCCCTCTCCTCCCCCTCCCGGAGTGCTCCCAGCTTGCCCTTCCCTCTCCCACCTCCCAGAGTGCTCCCAGCTTGCCCTTCCCTCTCTCCCCTCCCGGAGTGCTCCCAGCTTGCCCTTCCCTCTCCTCCCCCTCCCGGAGTGCTCCCAGCTTTCCTTCTCTCTGCCCCCTCTTCTGTACACTTGGCTCTCAGGTGCAGAGACCCTCTCGGGAGGTGGGTTTTCTGGCTGCTGTTGAGTTAGTTCCTGGTCAGGGCAGTCTTTCAGGACAGCAAGGACCAGAATGCAGGCCCCTCTTCCATGAGGAGGAGGGTCCAGAGCAGTCTTTTCTGCCAGTTGGAAGTTGGTCTTCTGGTCTGTGAGCCAGATGTGTTCTCCCGACTCAGTATGTGTGAAAACATGGCCTTCCAGTAGTGTTTTGGACGAGAAACATCTTATCAGTTAACTTAGGAAGAATGCTCCACTGCCAGCCAGTGGCGTGGTGGTTGAAGGGGCTGGATCTCACATTTCCAACCAAAGAGTTCAAGGCTCAGGCCAGCGACTAGGGAAATATGCTGGGCACGAGCGTGTGCCCCACATCCCGGCAGAGTGGGGAGTGGAGGAGGGGAGTGTAGCGTGCCCATGCCCTCCTGGGGAGTACTCACTCCCTGTCCCCACTCTCTTTCTCTGTGGTGAGCACACACACTCGCTGGCAGTCAAAATAAAAATCATACTTTCTTCTGAAAGGCTTTCCCTTTTTAAGGATTTTGTTTTGTTTTGTTTTTGTCACAGGGCATGTGCACTTGCTGGAGAAGGGGAAAGTGAGAAGTCATCCCTGCAGGATGACCACAGCTCAGTCCCTTCTCATCCATCCATCGCTGAGGATTTGGGGCATGAGCACACATATGCCCGGTATAATTTTCAAGCTTCTGAGTCTGGGGCTTGAACCATGGTTGGCTGTGTAGGAATCTAGCCCTGTAACCACCATGCACCTGCTGGCCCAATATATATATATATATATATATATGCCCTATATATATATATATATTTTTTTTTTTTTGGAGAGGTTTTTGCTATAGGGCGTGTGTGCTTGCCAGATAGACAGAGAGACAGAGACAGAAAGCGAGAAATCACCCCCCAGGGGGGATGGCCATGCCGCAATCCCTTCTCCTCCATTCTCCTCTCGGGATCTTGGGCATGTATGCACACACACCCGGCGTGAGTTTTAAGCCACCAGGTCCGGGACTCGAACCGCGGTCGACTACGTGGGAGTCCAGCGACATAGCCATTATGCTAACTGCTGGTCCCAAATTTGGTTGTGTTTTTAAAATGATAAAGAGAGATAGATACATATTTTTGACAGGGTCTTGTTATATGCTGCTCTGCCTGCCCCGGCCTCATAGTTAGCTAGGGTGACAGGCACCTGGCTGTTGTGGCTGTCTGCAAACCAAACCTGGGTCTCGTAGGTGCTCCCAGCCTCCTGCAGAGGCACCCTATTGCTGTGCCAACACAGCTGGGTGAGTTGCTTTTATATTAAAACAGATCCAGTTACATTGTGAAAAAAAGAAAAGTCCAAACTTTATTTTTCAACATAAAACATAGATTCAGGGCTGGCAAGTGGCATGGTGGTTAAGGGCGCTAGACTTCTACATGGCTGACCGTGGTTCAAATCCCAGACCTGGCAGCTTGCTTTCTTACTTTCTCTCTCTCTCTGGTCAAATTAAAATAAATACATAAAGTTAAATAAAATAATTATTTTTTTTAAAAAATGTAGATCCTAGGGTCAGCCAGTGTTGTGCTGGTTTTAGCCGGCTGGATCCCGCATGTCTGACAGCACGGTTTGACTCCCAGATGGGGTACCTTCAAAAACACACAAGGCATGTTGCATACGTATCCCAGATCTCGAGAGGAGAATGGAGAAGGGACTGTGGCACGACCATACCCTCGGGGAGTGCTCTCACCCCACCCTGTCTGTCTCTGGCTAACGCATGCACCCCAAGCAAATGTGAAACGAGAGATCCAACCAGGCGAGAAATGGAGAAAGGATCCTCGCTTGACTATGCCCCACATCTCGCTCTCTGGCGAGCGCACGTGCCTCCGGCAATTATAAAGCTAAGTAAAGCGGGTGCTGAAGGTGTTCTTGCACAGAGGGTCTCTGGGCTGTATGTGTCTTCTTTCTCTCCAATTCCCCGAAACGTAAATCTCTCTCAGGCTCTTAGAGACACTGTTATGGAACATTTGCCTACAGTAACTCAGATCAACAGCAGTGCCCAGGATCAGCAGATGGAGTAGTGGTTACAATGCTGGACTTCCGCATGGCCGACCACAGTTCGAGTCCCAGAGCTGGCAGCTTGAAACTCATACCAGCTGCCTGTGTGTGCCTGCCCCAAGTCCCAAGACGACAGTGGAGGAGGGGGCGATTTCTTGCATCCTGTTTCTCTGTCTCTGTCTCTCTGGTGAGCACAAGGGCCCTATAGCAAGAAAATCTCTCTGAAACAAATAAGTAAATAATAAACAGCAGTACACTGGTAACACATTATTTGGTGCAAAACCAAAATTCAAAGACTATTTAAATGCCCGTAAGCCGAAGGGGGCACAGCTACTGGTTGGTTGTGTGGACTTGCTGAAGTAATACGCTTGGGCATGGGGAGCTTTGCTGTTCTAAATTCAGCTCTTTGACTTAAAGCAGCTGTCCTGGGATAATTACTTACTATACTTTTTTCTTACTCACAAAAATGTGTTTTAAATAATAAGCAGGTTTGGGGACCAGCAGTTAGCGTAATGGCTATGTCGCTGGACTCCCATGTAGTTGGCCACAGTTCAAGTCCCAGACCTGGCGGCTTAAACTCATGCCGGGCGCACGCGCCCGATAGCAAAAAACCTTCCCAAAAAAAAGATAAGAAAAAAGAGAAAAGAAACAATAACAACAATAAGCGGGTTTTTTGGACACCCTCCTTTTGCGTAGCTATTGTTAACGTTCTGTGTGTGTCCTAGAATTTTTCTGTCTATAAATGTCCGTGATCTCTTTCCCCCACTTCCATTTATGTCTTGGAAACACAGTGCATATACTGAACCTTGTTTTTTGCAACTATACGAAGGTATAATATACTTAGCAGGTTTGGGGACCAGCAGTTAGCGTAATGGCTATGTCGCTGGACTCCCATGTAGTTGGCCACAGTTCAAGTCCCAGACCTGGCGGCTTAAACTCATGCCGGGCGCACGCGCCCGATAGCAAAAAACCTTCCCAAAAAAAAGATAAGAAAAAAGAGAAAAGAAACAATAACAACAATAAGCGGGTTTTTTGGACACCCTCCTTTTGCGGTAGCTATTGTTAACGTTCTGTGTGTGTCCTAGAATTTTTCTGTCTATAAATGTCCGTGATCTCTTTCCCCCACTTCCATTTATGTCTTGGAAACACAGTGCATATACTGAACCTTGTTTTTTGCAACTATACGAAGGTATAATATACTTAGCAAAAAATTCACTTATTTCTTTAGTGTTTGCTGTAGGGCCTGGCCTGTACGTTCACCAGAAAGAGAGAGAGGAAAGGGAAGCGAGAAATCACCGCGGCAGGAGCGGTGGCACGCTGTGGTCCCTTCTCTGCCATTCTCCTCTCAGGACTTTGGGTGCCTCTGCATAAGTGTGTGGTGTGACTCGCAGGCCGCTGTCCAGGACTCCACTGTGCGGTCGCCCTGTGGGGTCCAGGGCCTGAGCTCCGGACCTGCTGGCGCGGAGTTCGCCCGTGTTAAGTGTGCAGTTCGGCGGTTCGCACTGTCGCGGTTATGCAGCCATCAGCAACATCTAGTCTTCGAACGTTCTACCCCCGGAAAAGCAGCCCATTCGCAGTCATCCTCTCCCCGCTCCTGCCCTTGGGTGCCTTCTGCTCTCTCCTGTCCCTCTAAATTTGCATATTCTTTATATTTCATGTCAGTGGAATCGTGGGGTCTTCAAAAAGGTCATGGGAAAATGCACATTTCGAAGAAATTATGCATGGGTTCCCAAGTTTTGCAGCAAAGTAAACTCATACTTCAGTTTCATTTCCCACCAACTTTCTGTCCTCCCCTTGTACGATCCAGGCTCCCCTGTTTTGGGGTCATCTGCGTTGTTCATTCTTTTCTTGCTGAGTAGCATTCCACTGTGTGGATAGAGCGTATTTCATTTCATCCGTTAATTGGAAGACAGGTGATTTCCACTTGTTCGCTATTACGGGCGACGTTCCTCTGAGCGGTCGTGTCCTAGTCTTTGGACGTAATGTCCCATTGTTCCTGGCACGTACCTCGTAGTGGAGCTGTCACGCCAGGGGTCACTCAGGCCGCCGGCAACTGTTTACAATGTGAAGAACTGCCAGCCTGCTTTCCAGAGTGGCCGTTTACATCCCTGCTAACAGGGTATGAGTTCCGTTTTCCACAGCCTCGCCGACACTTACTGTCTCTCTCTCTCTTTTTAGATTTGCTGCAGGGCACATGTGCTCACCAGGGAGGGGGAGAGGAAGTGAGACGATGCCCTTCTTTCCTCAGGACTCTGGGCGCACACACACGCACTCAGTGTAGTTTAAGCTGCTGGGCCCGGGACTTGAACCACAGAGCCAGCCATGTGGGACGCAGCCACTTCCTCCATGCCACTCGCTGGCCCGTTATCTCCATCTTGATTCTTGAGTATGGCCGTCTGGGAGGTGCGCCGTTCCGTCTCGGCGTGGCTGTAACGGCTTTCTCCATGTATGGCCGTCTGGGTGGTGCGCTGTGCCGCCTTGGCGTGGCTGTAATGGCTGTCCCGATGTATGGCCGTCTGGGAGGTGCGCCGTGCCGTCTCGGTGTGGCTGTAACGGCTTTCCCGAGGAGTGATGCTGTGTATCTCGTGCTCATCGACCGTCTGTCCTCTTGTTTACAGAGATGCCTGTTGGTGTACGTGGCCAGTGTCAGGGCTGTTAGTGTGCCCATGTCCGACATCCTCATTCTAGTGCACCCAGCCATGGTGCACGTGTTCCTGGCACCCTCAGACACGGCTCAGCCTCTCCTCTGGCCCCTGACGGGCATGCTTTATTTTCTTTAATAGACTTCATTTTGTTTTTTTAAGAGGTTTTTGCCTTAGGGAGCGTGCACTTGCCCGGGAGAGAAAGAGACAGAGACAGTAAGAGAGAAAACGAGAAAGTGGGGGGATGGCCACACCACAGTCCCTTCTCCTCCATTCTTGGGCGCATGCACACATGCCCAGCATGAGTTTCAAGCACTTGGGTCAGGGACTTGAACCGCAGTCAGCCCTGTGGGAGTCCAGCGCCCTTAACCACCATGCCACCTGCTGGCCCAAGTTTCCTCCACATCATTAATGACTTGATGGCATCTTATTATTGTTTTTAAGAATTATTTTTTAGGGGACCAGCGGGTGGCATGGTGTTTAAGGTGCTGGACACTCCCATATGGGCGACCATGGTTTGAGTCCCGGACCTGGTGGCTTGCATTCTCACTTTCTCTCTCTCTCTGTATATGTGTCATTCTCTGGTTAAATTCAAAATAAATGAATAAATAAAGTTAAATAATTTTTTAAAAAGGGTTATTTTTAAAATTTTATTTATTGTTGTCATTACTATTTTTAATTTGCTACAAGGCATGTGTGCTTACCAGGGAGAGAAAGAGAGAGAGGGAAAAATGAGAAAGCTAGCCGCCCAGGTCAAGGACTCAAACTGTGGTCAGCCGTATGGGAGTCCAGTGCCTTAACCACCACGCCGCCTGCTGGCCCCCACGCCTTTACTGCCAAATAATATCACACCCTAGTTTATTTATCTGTCCACTTTTTAAAAAGTTATTTCAGAATTATCAATTTTATGAATTATTATTCTGTTTGACCAGAGAGAGAGAATGGGAGAGTGAGATCGCAAGCTGCCAAGCCTGGACTCAAACTGTGGTTTATTTATTTTGTTGAAAGATTTTTTGCTATAGGGTGCGTGCGCTCACCAGAAAGACAGAGAGGGACAGAGAGACAGAAAGAGAGAAATCACCCCCTGGGGGGGATAGCCACGCTGCAATCCCTTCTCTTCCTTTCTCCTCTTGGGATCTTGGACATGGCATGCACACACACCCGGCGTGAGTTGAAGCCACCGGGTCCGGGACTTGAACCGTGGTCGACTACGTGAGAGTCCAGTGACATAGCCATTATGCCAACTGCTGGTCCCGTGATTACAGCACCTTCACCGTCCTGCCGAGGTGGAGGCAGTGGGCAGTACTCCCTGGTGGTTCTGCGCCTCAGACTCTTCCTGTCACTGGGAGAATCTCCTTCACTGCTGTTGCTGCTGGCCGAGAGAACGTGACAGGAATGTCGCCTGTGTAGCGTGATCACAGAATCCAGTGGGCCACGGACGGTACTATTCAGTGCCTCAAGCTGCGTGGCAGCCTGGTCTGGTGGCCGCTCAGGCGGCGTGGCAGCCTGGTCGGTGGGCCGTAGGCCTTCGCTCTCGTGCAGTGAGTAGTGCTGTGAAGTAGGCGCCTCGTTCTCTGTCCTCTGAGAAACTCGGGCAGGTTTCGTCATTGAGTGATGCTGTGTATCTCGTGCTCATCGACCGTCTGTCCTCTTGTTTACAGAGATGCCTGTTGGTGTACGTGGCCAGTGTCAGGGCTGTTAGTGTGCCCATGTCCGACATCCTCATTCTAGTGCACCCAGCCATGGTGCACGTGTTCCTGGCACCCTCAGACACGGCTCAGCCTCTCCTCTGGCCCCTGACGGGCATGCTTTATTTTCTTTAATAGACTTCATTTTGTTTTTTTAAGAGGTTTTTGCCTTAGGGAGCGTGCACTTGCCCGGGAGAGAAAGAGACAGAGACAGTAAGAGAGAAAACGAGAAAGTGGGGGGATGGCCACACCACAGTCCCTTCTCCTCCATTCTTGGGCGCATGCACACATGCCCAGCATGAGTTTCAAGCACTTGGGTCAGGGACTTGAACCGCAGTCAGCCCTGTGGGAGTCCAGCGCCCTTAACCACCATGCCACCTGCTGGCCCAAGTTTCCTCCACATCATTAATGACTTGATGGCATCTTATTATTGTTTTTAAGAATTATTTTTTAGGGGACCAGCGGGTGGCATGGTGTTTAAGGTGCTGGACACTCCCATATGGGCGACCATGGTTTGAGTCCCGGACCTGGTGGCTTGCATTCTCACTTTCTCTCTCTCTCTGTATATGTGTCATTCTCTGGTTAAATTCAAAATAAATGAATAAATAAAGTTAAATAATTTTTTAAAAAGGGTTATTTTTAAAATTTTATTTATTGTTGTCATTACTATTTTTAATTTGCTACAAGGCATGTGTGCTTACCAGGGAGAGAAAGAGAGAGAGGGAAAAATGAGAAAGCTAGCCGCCCAGGTCAAGGACTCAAACTGTGGTCAGCCGTATGGGAGTCCAGTGCCTTAACCACCACGCCGCCTGCTGGCCCCCACGCCTTTACTGCCAAATAATATCACACCCTAGTTTATTTATCTGTCCACTTTTTAAAAAGTTATTTCAGAATTATCAATTTTATGAATTATTATTCTGTTTGACCAGAGAGAGAGAATGGGAGAGTGAGATCGCAAGCTGCCAAGCCTGGACTCAAACTGTGGTCCCCAACCCCCACGCCACCTGCCAGCCCCGAAAGTTTATTTTATTTATTTATTTTGTTGAAAGATTTTTTGCTATAGGGTGCGTGCGCTCACCAGAAAGACAGAGAGGGACAGAGAGACAGAAAGAGAGAAATCACCCCCTGGGGGGGATAGCCACGCTGCAATCCCTTCTCTTCCTTTCTCCTCTTGGGATCTTGGACATGGCACGCACACACACCCGGCGTGAGTTGAAGCCACCGGGTCCGGGACTTGAACCGTGGTCGACTACGTGAGAGTCCAGTGACATAGCCATTATGCCAACTGCTGGTCCCGTGATTACAGCACCTTCACCGTCCTGCCGAGGTGGAGGCAGTGGGCAGTACTCCCTGGTGGTTCTGCGCCTCAGACTCTTCCTGTCACTGGGAGAATCTCCTTCACTGCTGTTGCTGCTGGCCGAGAGAACGTGACAGGAATGTCGCCTGTGTAGCGTGATCACAGAATCCAGTGGGCCACGGACGGTACTATTCAGTGCCTCAAGCTGCGTGGCAGCCTGGTCTGGTGGCCGTAGGCCTTCGCTCTCGTGCAGTGAGTAGTGCTGTGAAGTAGGCGCCTCGTTCTCTGTCCTCTGAGAAACTCGGGCAGGTTTCGTCATTGTTTGTACCGTCCACGTGCCCCCAAATGCCGTGAGTGTGATTTAAGGGCTAGATTAAAGGGCAGAGCGGCCTGGCAGCGGTGTGGAGGTTGAGGCTCTGAATCCCACCCACATGACTAACCGTACCTCGAGTCCTGGACTCAGCAGCTTGGGGAAGCACACCAGGCGCGTGTATGTGTGTGCCCCAAATCCAGGAGTAGAATGGAGGAGAAAGGGTTGTAGTGCGGCCATACCCCTGGGGGTTGCTTTCCCATATTCTCTTTCTCCCCCGTCTCCAGCTAGAACACGTACCCTATGGCAAATGGGAAAGAAGGGGGAGGAGGGCAAAGTATATAAGTATATAAGTATATAAGTATAAAATATATTTATATAAGTATATTAAAATATATTTTATAATATTTAATAAAATGTCTATCTTTATCCTCCTCTCATTTTTTATTTTGAAAAAAGTAAAATTTGCCAAAAAGTAGCAAGAAAATATGATTGATATTGTATACCTCTCAGCTAGATTCACCTGTTAGTATTTTAGTATCTCCCTTTGAAAGAATTTTTAAATTAGAATTGCAAGAA
>NW_006210128.1:2830090-2834517 GCF_000334495.1 Tupaia belangeri chinensis | reverse complement strand
CAGCAGTTAGCATAATGGCTATGTCGCTGGACTCCCACGTAGTCGACCACGGTTCGCGTCCCAGACCCGGTAGTTTAAAACTCACGCCGGGCGTGTGTGCGTGCGTGCCCAGGATCCCGAGAGGAGAATGGAGAAGGGATTGCGGCGTGACCATCCCCTCTGGGGGGTGACTTCTCGCTTTCTGTCTCTATGTCTCTGTCTGTCTGTCTGGAGAGCGCACGCGCCCTATAGTGAAAATCTCTCCAAAAAAAGAAAACCACACTGGTACAAGTGTGTGCATGCCCAAGATCCCAGGGAGAGAATCTCTGTCTCTCTTTCTGTCTCCAGCAAGTGCACGCACCCTATGGCAGAAAGCTCTAATTAAGAAAACTAAAGTGAGAGGACTCCTAGACACCTTTCTTCGGTCTTGCCTAACTCATGTCTTATATATGCATAGCACAGGGATCAAAGCCGGAAGATGCATACCGATTCGGGGCTGCTCGCCAGCTCCAGGCCTGTGACCCCCGTCAGTCTCCAGGGTCCCTTCTAGCCCAGGATCCCAGTCGGGCCCCTGTCCCGGCTCTGTAGCTTCCTCCCATCCACTCCTCTGCCGTTCCTGACTGGCCGTGGGTTTTGTAGTGTTTCCCGGTTCGGGTTTGTCTGGTGCTGCCCTGTGGTTCCGTTAGGTTCTGAAGTACTGAGTGCTGGGCCCTCTCCTGACTTACCATGTCAGAGGGTGTGGTGTTGCTGTCGTAGTCAGTCCCCCCACCGGGGAGAGACAGAGTGGGGAGATGAGAAATCACCCCCCAGGTGGGATGGCTACGCTCCAATCCCTTCTGCATGTTTTCAAGCTGCCGGGTCCAAGACTTGGGCCATGGTTGGCTACGCAGGAAGCCAGCATCTTAACCACTGTGCCGCCTGCTGGCCCCGTCGCTATTAGTTTGTTTTTTTATTTTTTTAAAGACTTTGTGCCATAGGGCACATATGCTCTCCAGAGAGAAAAAGGGACAGAGGCAGAGGCAGAGAAGTGGAAAGTAAGAATTCACCTCCTGGGGGTATGGCCACACCACAATCCCTTCTTCTCCTCTCAGGATTTTGGGCATGCAGGCACATGTGCCCAGCATGGTTTTTGAGCTACTGAGTCCAGGACTCAAATGGTAGTCACCCTGTGGGAGTCTGGTGCCTTAACCATCATGCCAAATTCTAGCCCCTGCTGGAACCTTTTTTTTTGAGAGAGAGAGATTTTTTGCTATAGAGACTCTGCACTCACCAGGGAGAGAGACAGAGAGACATGAAGTGAGAAATCACACCCCAGGGGGGGATGGCCACACCACAGTCCCTCTTCCTTTCTCCTCTTCGGACTTTGGACACATATGCACACATGCCTGGCATGTTTCAAGGTGCCTGGTCCGGAATTTGAACCATGGTGGGCCATGTGGGAGTCCATCCGTGTGGGAGTCCGCAGTGTAGCCTTTCCACCCTCTGCTCATCCTCCCCTGCTGTCAGTCTTGATCACTGGGAGGTGGTATCTCCCAGCGTTCTCTGGACTGTTACTGCTCTTCCCTTTGTGATCATTATCTCTTCACAAGTGCTGTGGTCTGGATGTATCCCCCCCCCCATTTAAACATTGCATCTGATCTTGCACCTGATGGCCAAGGTCTTAGAAGGTGGAGCCTTTGGGAGGTGATCAGGTCTTGAGGGTGGAATTAGGGCCCCTCTCAAAGGGGCTCCAGACAGCTCTCGTGTCCCCCACTCAGTGATAAGTGACCGCACGGTGAGGAGTGCCGCCTGTGGAGAGCGAGCCCTCACCAGACACCAGATCTGCTGGGCCTTGATCCTGGACTTCCTAGCCTCTAGAACCGTGAGGAGTGAGTCTGGTGATAAGCCACCCAGTCTGTGCTGCTTTGTTACAGCGGTCCGGACAGACTCGGCAGAGACTTCCAATTTTATGATCTGCCAGGGGGTGTGGGCTTGTTAGAGAGAGGGGATACAGGGAAAGACAAGAACCCCTCCCCATTGGGTAAGGTCACAGCACAGTCACCTCTTGTGTTTTGGGGTTTGGGACATGCACGCACGCGCGCCTCGTGTGTTCCTCAAACTGCTGGGTCCAGGACTTGGGCCACACGGTTGGTAGTATGGGACCCAGCCACCTGCACTGACGGGGCTGGCCTAACAGGAAGGAACTTTGACAAGAGCAAACACTTTCACCCACTACTTTACTATCCACTTGATAGTTCTTTCTTATAAGGACCATCTCAGTGTTGTTTGTCTAATGGTTATTCATCCATATCATCGTGGACTTGTGGATACTCAGAGAAGTGGGGCTCCCCTCAGTTCGTGCTGCCCTGTCCCTACCCCATTCCTATGCACGGAAGCACCCAGCATGGTCCCCAGACCTCCAGGTCTGGGACTCCAACCATGGTTGGCCAAGTCTAGCGCCTCAACTGCCATGCCACCTGCTGGCCCCAGTATCATGTGTTTTTAACCAAGATAAAAATAATGCATAAGGGACCAGCGGATGGTGTAATAGTTACGTCACTGGACTTCCACATGGTTGACTGTGGTTCAAGTCCTGGACCTGGCGGTTTAAAACTCAGCCTTGGCACGTCCTCACTCACGCATGTGGAGGAGAAGGCATTCCAGCGTGGGCATCCCCCCTTTCTGTCACTTTCCGTCTCTCTAGCAAGTGCATGCACCTATAGCAAAAATCTCTCTCAAAAAAAGAGGAAAACTGTATGAAATGCACGTGCGATAGAAGGCCGCATAGTCATTTGATATTGTAGTTAAACTTTTCTTCATAAAACTTTGTTTTAATGGCTTTCAAAATTCTGTGGCAGATTTTTTATTACCATTACTGCTTATGGGGTGTGCATGCTTGCCAGAGAGAGGGAAAGTGAGAAGTCACCCTTCTGAGGGGGTGGCCGTGCCGTAGTCCCTTCTCTTCTGTGCTCCTCTCAGGACTTGGGCACGCACACGTGTGCCTCGTGTATTTTTCAGGCCGCCAGGTCTGGAACTCAGGCTGCACAGTTGGCCCGTGCGGCCCAGCTGCCTCCACCTCCGTTCTGTCTGCTGGCTCACTGACAGATTTTTGGTCAAGTTGTTTTCATTTAAAAAGTACTGGTTTTAAAAACTAATCACTTAGAACTCACACACACACACACACACACACGTGCGTGTGCACACACCCCAAAATGGCCACCAGTCTCGTTCACTGGTCTGTCACTGCTGAGCTTAAACGGCAGTTGGGACGCACAGATCTGAGGCCGTTCCCCCTCCACTGGTTGAGGCCGGCGCGCAGGGGTGGGCCCTTGACTCAGCTTTCTGTGCTTGCTTTTTCTTTTTCTTTTTTCTTTTTTTGGAGAGGTTTTCACTATAGGGCACGTGCGCTCGCCAGACAGAGAGAGACATAGAGACAGAAAGCGAGAAATCACCCCCCAGGAGGGATGGTCACGCCGCAATCCCTTCTCCTCCATTCTCCTCTCAGGAGGAGGCACACGCACCCAGCGTGAGTTCAAGCCACCGGGTCTGGGACTCGAACTGCTGTCAACTACGTGGAAGTCCAGCGACAAAGCCATTACACTAACTGCTGGTCCCCATCCTTCTGTGCTTTCTGGGCTGTCTGTCAGCTTGGGTGGCACCCATAGCCACTGTCGCTCTCTCATCACCAGCAGCCAAACGACCTGCCAGGATCCCACCAGCAATGGCGGCACCACGAGATTTCGGTCATGTGGGGCCGTCTTCCAGCTTCTTACCGCAGCGACTGGGTCCTGTTCTCAGCTGGGCAGACGTCAGCCACCGTGCGCTGTGCCATGATCCAGTGCAGTGGCGTGACCAGCACTGCTCGGCCTGAGCCCTCAGGACAGTCACCTGAGCGTGGGTCATTTTTTGCCGTCACCAGCAAGGTTGCCATGTTTTGGACATCGAAGCCTACATCATCCCCAGAAAAGCAGTATGCAAAGCTTTTTGGTGCCTCCTAATGTCAACAGGCTTGACTTCCGTTGTCATGTTGACTGGTACAGAGGTGACCTTCAGACTGGGTTTGAGCATACCAGCCTCCACCCGGCCCACAGCGCAGCGCTGATACCCCAATTCCATGTGCACCCTGGAGAGGCAGACGCGAGGGCATGCCAGCGGGATGGGTGGGTGGCAGGATGCAGCCCAGAGCTCAGCCCCATCCGCGGCACCGCCGTCTGTGCAAGGCCTTCCCATCCTGGAGCCCAGCCACGTGAGCACTCAGCTCCCGCGTTGCTACCTCAGGCAGTCGGCACAAGTGGACAGACGCTGCCGTGTGGAGTGGTAGCCAGCTTTCTAACTGTGGGTGCTGACATCCATAATGACTCCCTCATGTCTCTTCCGGCTGTAGGGTGGCTCAGGAGAATCCATTTTTTTTTTAAATAATTATTTTATTTATTTATTTATTTATTTATTTATTTATTTATTTATTTATT
>NW_006210128.1:2819747-2829535 GCF_000334495.1 Tupaia belangeri chinensis | reverse complement strand
CTTTCTTTCTTTCTTTCTTTCTTTCTTTCTCTCTCTCTCTCTCTCTCTCTCTCTCTCTCTCTCTTTAAATTTGACTACAGAGAAAATAAAGCAAGCCGCCAGGTTCGGGACTTGAACCGTGGTCAGCCATGTGGGAGTCCAGTGCCCTTAACCTCCACGCCACCTGCTGGGCCCAACTCCAGTTTGGAATTTTATTTTACATCCGTCCCCTCTGTATCTTTACAGCATACGGCATGAGCTCCCCCGGCGTGGGTGCGTGCTGTGTGAGTGCAGTAACGGTGCTGCCATGCACATGGTTGACAGAGCCCGTCTGGTTACCACCAGCAGTCAGGCGTCCCACACCCTGTGGAGGCCAGGAGGGCTTGCTCACGGGCCTGCCTGCTTTCAGAGATACCAGCTTCAGATTTACCAGCGCCGACAGCAGAATCAGGACAGCACAGTCGACTGAGGCATGTCTGTGATGGTCCTGATAAAGTCTCTGTGTCCCGGGGCATCAGTGACAGTCACATAATACGTACTGGCCTCGGATCTCCACAGGGAGGTGTCAGTGGCGATTCCACACTCACACGCTCACACTCGGCTTTCGTTTCCCAAAGACCCAGGCGCGCTCCGGGGAGCCCTTCCCAGCCCAGCAGCCTCCTTCTCAGGTCCTCCGATGGCCCCCTGTCAGCCCCGCCGCCTTTGCAGCTCACATGGCCAGGAGTGGTGGCCTCGCCTGGACCCCAGCCAGAAACAGCCGTGTCAGCGCGAGCCTTCTCCTTCTCTGTCTTGGCTTTGACGCGACGGTGGTTTTCATGACACTTGCATTCTGGTGACAAACCTGTTGCAAGGAAAAAGTTAGACAACCTTTTAATAATTTTAAAAGATATTTATGGTATACTCTTGGGCTGAAAATGATTGAAATATGGTGTTGTGGAGGTTAAGGTGGCTGGATCCCACCTGGCCAACTCTGCTGTTCAAGCCCCGCACCCTGCGACTTGAAAATCACACCAGGCACCTGTGTGTCTGTACCCCAAATCCATGGGGAGTGGAGAAGGGGTTGCTGTGTGGCCCCCACCCCTGGGGGGTTCCTCTCTCTGTCCCTCTGCCTCTCCAGCAAGCACATGCGTCTTATGGCAAAAATGCTTTTAAAATTCAAATATATAAAAAATTACAGAAATATTTAGAAAGATGTTTGCTGAATGTTAGCAGTGCTGATCTGAAGTTGGTAGAATTATGAAAAGTAATTTTTCTTTATACCTTTTTTACAAAATTTATAAAACGGGCACGCATTATTTTGAGTGGTTTATTTATTTATTTACATTCGCTATAGGCCACATATGCTCACCAGAGACGGCAAGCCACTAGGTCCAGGACTTGATCTGTGGTTGACCACGTGGGAGTCCAGTGCCTTAACGACCACACCACCTGCCAGCCTGGCGTGCATTGTTTTTAGAATTAGTGACAACCCTGTGTTTCTCCACGTGTGTGTTTAGGTTTTCCTCTTTGTACCAAGTAAATAGGAAGTTTTCTGTGAGAACAGAAATGTCCTTCCTTTTACCCTGTGGGGTGCTCTGTGTCATGGAGATTTGCTAGCAGGCTCAGCAGGCTTGCTGAGCACCCGAGCTGGAGAGGACCGGAAGAGTGTTCAAGGGCCGACGTGTTTAGTTCGGTTCACCTTCCAGCCTGGAGATGCGACGTCAGAGTGGATGTGACTGTGAAACACGTTCCTGCCAAGCTCTAGTTGAAACTCAGCACGGGGCGACCACAGCGATCGGGGTACAGGAGGTGCCCCAGGTAGTCTCGGAACATGTCCCGATGGGCCTCTCCGGTCCCCACATCCATGGGGACATGGGCGTGGGCGTGTCTGCCCAGCCTGCCCGGGCCTATGGAGGGGTTTAGGCTGGCTGGGTGTGTGAGCGAGGCCTTCAGGAGATGAGGACTGAGGCTGGGCCAGTCAGCCTGGGGGAGGGCCGTGGGGTGGGGGTTTTTGTCAGGTTTGGGGTGGAGGACTGGGAGTCGGAGGCGGAGCAGAGGCTGAGCTGCAGTGGTGGCTGTCCCCTCCCTCGCCTGTCGCTGTTCCTCTATAACGCCTTCGGTACTGTTTTGTCTTAGCAGCTTTATATACAACTTCTTCAAATCTATGCTAATACCCAAGAGATGCCAATAATAATCTACACTGTGCTAATGAAGCTGGGATTTAAAGACAGGTGACTGAGGCTGGCCCCATAGTGCAGCGGGTAAAGGAACCCCATCCCACATGGCCAGCTGCGGTTCAAGACTCAGCCCCGTCAGCTTGGAAAACGCGCTGGCTGTGTGTGTGTGCGCGCCCCACCCTGACCGTGTAGAGGAGTGGAGGGAAAGGGCTCTGACCACGCCCCACTGGGGGTGCGTGCTTGCTTTCTCTCCTTGTCTCTCTCTGGCAAGGGCATACACCCTCTGGCAGTTATTTTAAAAAGACGTAAAATTAAGTATTGGGGTAAATCTTTTTTTTTTCTAAGGAGAGACTTTTGGTGTAGGTCGCTTCACTCACTAGAGTGACAGGCAGACTGAGACAGAGACTGGGGCGGCCGAGCTGCAGTCCCTCCCCCATTCTCCTCTCAGGGTTCTGGGCACACTCACACACACGCCTGACGTGAATTTCAAGCTGCTGCTTCCGAGACTCGAACCACAGTCAGCCGTATAGAGTCCAACAGTGTCGCCATTCTGGTCTCAAGTATCAAAATCTTGCCTTTAGAAATACGCGAATTGGGGCCCGTGGGCGGTGTGGTAGTTACGGTGCCGGACTCCGCTTGGCCAGCCACGTTTGACGGCCCGGACCCGTGACTTGAAAATCATGCTCGTGCGTGTGCTTCTGTGCCCAAAATCCCAGGAGGAGAACACAGGAGAAGGGACTGGGGCACGCCACCCTCCCAGGGTTATTTCTCACTTTCTCTTGTACTGTCTCTTTGGGGAGCATAAGTGCCCTATGACAAAAACTTCTGAAAGAAAATCCTGCCTGTTCATCTGTCCTGAGTCTCGATGGATCAGTGGCACACAAAGTGCTCAGAGGGGCAGAACTGGAGAGTGAGTCAGTGACTTGCCCAGGTGCTGGGCAGCCGGATCAGCAGGGCCTAGTGAGACGCTCTGCTCAGGCCAGTCTCCCCCAAGAGACTTCATCTTCATCCTGCTGTGAACCTGGGACTGGAGGAGCCCAGGAGTAGGTCTGTCTCTGCTATGTAACCTGATGCACAACTCCCCAGTCTCTGTCTCCATGTTTTTTTTAAAGAGAGGTTTTTGCTATAGGTCACATGGGCTTGCCGGAGAGACAGACAGAAAGTGAGAAATCACCCCCGGGGGATGGCCACAGTGGAGTCTCTTCTCCTCCATTCTCCTCTCGGATCTTGGGCATGCCTGCACACACTCCCAGTGTGAGGTTTTAGCCGCTGAGCCTGGGACTCGAACCACAATCAACTACCTGAGAGTCCAGCAACTTAACCATTACACCATCCGCTGATCCCAGTAACTTTTTTTTATTTTATTTATTTAATTATTTTTGCACTCGCCAGAAAGAGACAGAAAAGCAGAAAGCGAGCAATCACGCCCCCACCCCGGGTGGGAATGGCCACACCACAGCCCCTTTCCCTCCGTCCTCCCCTCGGGGTTCTGGACACACACACGGCATGAGTTTTAAGTCACCAGGTCTGGGGCACAAACTGCAGCTGACTATGTGAGAGTGCAGCAGTGTAACCATTATGCCACCTGCCAGTCCCAGTTTTTCTCATTTTTTAAGAGATGTTTCCCCATAGGCACATGTGTTCACGGGAGAGACAAGACGGCGAGAAATCCCCCTGCAGGGGGCATGGCCGCACTGCAGCTCCTTCTCCTGCACTCTCCCCTTGGAGCGCCTTAGCCACCATGTCACCTGCTGGCCCAGTACATTTTTAAAAACTAACTTGAGGGGCCAGCAGATGGCCTAGCGGACTCCCATGTGGCCTCTGGGCTCCCACGTGGCCAGCTGTGGCTTGAGTCCCGGACCCGGTGGCTTCAAACTCATGCTGATGCGTGTGCGTGCATCCCCAAGATCTCGGGGGACCGGAGGGAAGGGCTGCGGGTGACCATCCTCTCTGGAGAGCCGGTGATTTCTCACTCCTCTCACTGTCTCTGTCTCTCTGATGAGTGCGCATACCCTATGGCAAAAACCTTTTCAAAACAGAAATAATAAAAACAAGTAGCTTGGGCCAGCAGGAAGCACGAAGGTTAAGGTGCTGGGTCCCTCGGGGCTAATGCGTGGTTCGCGTGTTGGACTCGGCAACTTGAGAATCACACTGGGCTCGTGCGCATGGTGCCCAGAATCCCAAGAGGAGACTGGAGAAGGCGAGATTGCTGTGTGGCCATCGTCCCTGGGGGTGATTTCTTACTTTCCCTCTCTCTGTCTAGTGCACGTACCCTGTAGCAAAAAATAAATACAAACCCCAAAAAACTGACTTTAAAAAAAGATGACATCAACAGAGCTTTAAAAGGATTTTCCCAGGGCCAGCAGGTGGCATTGTGGTTAAAGGCGTTGGACTCCCACATGGCTGACCGTGGTTCAGATCCCAGACTTGGTGGTTTGTTATCTCACTTTCCCTCTCTCTCTCTTTTTCTCTCTCAGATCAAACTGGGAAATAATAAGTAAAGTTAAATAAAGTAGTTATTCTTTTAAAAAAAAGATTTTTCCAGGACCAGCAGTTGGCGTAATGACTGTCACTGGACTCCCATGTAGTCAACTGTGGTTTGTGTCCTGGACCCAGCGGCTTAAATTCACGCCGGGCGCATGTGTGTGCATGTCCGAGATCCCAAGAGGAGAACGGAGGAGAAGGGATTGCAGCGTGGCCATCCCCCCAGGGGGTGATTTCTCGCTTTCTGTCTCTCTGTCTCTGTCTCTCTTTCTGGTGAGCACACGTGCCCTATAGCAAAAACCTCTCCAAAAAAAAAAAAGGATTTTCCCTTATATGCTTTCTTTTTTTAATTAACAGTGCCTTTGAAGATGAGACCATGAAGCTTCGACAGCTGAAACTGGATAACCAGGTGAGAGAGCCTCCCCTTTTGAGCCCGGTGGGCCGCCCTGCTGACCGGGACTCCGAAACTTGGCAGCCCCTGGAAGGAAACTGGAGAGGAAAAGGTCCTGAGGGTTTCCCAGTGAGCACTGCCTGGAGGTGGCGGACCCGCTCTGGGCTCTGGGCGTCACAGGAAACTGGCCTTGAATGTCAGTCCCCTGCAGCCCTTGGCACCTCTTGTGAGAATTCGGGGAATGTTAACTTGTATTTCTATGTAGCCATTGGTTCTGCCAGCGTGAACACCTCTCCTCACTGTCATTTCATTTCATTAGGGACTCTTTCTTACTCCGAAATGCAAATCTGAACTTGCTGCTTCTTGCCTAAAGACTTCCATTACAGGTGGCATGGTGGATGAGGGTGCTGGACTCCCACGTGGCCGACCACGGTTTGTGTCCTGGACCTGGTGGCTTACCTTCTCAACCTCCCCATCATATTGTAGATAAATAAGTTAAATAAAACAAATATTTTTCTAATAACTTCCATTGCTTACAGAATTTTTAAAAAAATTTTTTCCATAGGGTATGTGTGCTCTCTAGAGAGAGGGAGAGAGAGGATGAGGGGGGGTTCACCCCTGGGGGACGGGGCATGTGTGCTCTCTAGAGAGGGAGAGAGGGCGAGTAGGGGTTCACCCCTGGGGGACGGGGCATGTGTGCTCTCTAGAGAGGGAGAGAGAGGGGGCAAGTGGGAGACCACCCCTGGGGGACGGGGCATGTGTGCTCTCTAGAGAGAGGGAGAGAGAGGGCGAGTGGGAGACCACCCCTGGGGGACGGGGCATGTGTGCTCTCTAGAGAGGGGGAGAGAGGGCGAGTGGGAGACCACCCCTGGGGGACGGCCTTGCCGCAGCCCTTCTCCTCCATCTCCTCTCCGGATTCTGGGCATGCATGCTCCCAGTGTGGTTTTCTTTTTTCCTTTCTCTATTTATTTGTTTAATTCGATTTGTTATTATTTAATTTGACCAGACAGAGACAGAGAGAGAGAGAGAGAGAGAGAGAGTATGAGCAAGATGATTGATGATTCTATGATGCAAACAGAGGAAGATCAAAGTCCAGTTAATTCAAGAATTTTTCACTGTTGGGATCAGCAGTTAGCATAATGGCTATGTCGCTGGACTCCCTCATAGTTGACCGCGGTTCGAGTCCCAGACCCGGTAGCTTAAAACTCACGCCGGGTGCGTGTGTGTGCGTGCCCAAGATCCCGAGAGGAGAATGGAGGAGAAGGGATTGTGGCGTGACCATCCCCCCTGGGGGGTGATTTCTCGCTTTCTGTCTGGCGAGTGCACGGGCCCTGTAGCAAAAACCTCTCAAGAAATAAATAAATAAAAAATAATCCTTTCTTAAATATTTTAGTGAAGGAAGGAATAAAAGCTAGAATCTCCATGGGTAGGCAGCCTGGAACCCATACCCACATACATCGCTTTTGTGTTTTTTTCCCATTTAAGTTTTTTTTTTTTTTCCTTTGAGAGATTTTTGCTGTAGGGCATGTGTGTTCAATGGGAGAGACAGAGACAGAAAGCAAGAACTCGCCCCCCCAGAGGGACGGTCTCACTGCAGTCCCTTCTCTCTTCTCCTCTTGGGGTTCTGGGTGCATGTGTACCTGGCATGAGTTTCAAGGCACTGGTCTGGACCTGAGTCATGGTCGTCCCCGCGGGAGTCCAGTGCTCCAACCGCTCCGCCCCCTACTGGCCCCTGTGAATGTTGCCTGAGTCCGGGATTCTATAGCTCTAGTCTTCCTAGGTAGGACCCTTAACAAACGGCATCTAGATTTGGTAGGCAACTCGAAGATTTATTCAGGTTTTGTCAGGGCCAGCGAGTGGCGTAGTGGTTAAGGCTCTGGACTCCTACATAGCCAACTGCTTTTTGAGTCTGGGTTCAGCGGCTTGAAACTCATCCAAGTGTGTGTGTGTGTGTGTGCGTGTCTGAAATCCAGAGGAGGGGTGCGGCATGGCCATCCCCACTGGGGGTGATTTCTCACTTTCTCTCTCTCTGTGTCTTTGGCGAGCACGTGTGCCCTCTATCGAAATTCTCTCTTAAAAAATTTGTCGTCCTTTATGTTGCTGGTGGAGCCGATAATGGAGCATCGACCCTCATAAGAAGTTACTTTAGGGAACCAGCAGTTAGCGTAATGGCTATGTCGCTGGACTCCCACGTAGTTGACCGCGGTTCGCATCCTGGACCCGGTGGCTTAAAACTCACGCCGGGCGCGTGTGCATGCGTGCCCAAGATCCCGAGAGGAGAATGGAGGAGAAGGGATTGCGGCGTGACCATCCCCCCTGGGGGGTGATTTCTTGCTTTCTGTCTCTATGTCTCTTTCTGTCTGTCTGGCGAGCGCACGCGCCCTATAGCGAAAACCTCTCCAAAAAAAAAAAAAAAAAAAAAGTTACTTTAAAGGGTGCATTCCTGGAAATGAGGCAGAAAGTGAGTCCCTGTGATCGCGGGAAGCTTCTGTTCCACAGCACAGGTGGCCACGCAAACACGGACGGCACTCTGTCCACAGTAAGGTCAGAGTACTTGGAATAAAACCGCTATTATTTCTTAAAGAATTATTTATTTAATTTTAATTTATTCATTCATTTATTTACATTTGACCAGAAAGAGAGACACACAGAGAGAGAGTGAAAGAGAGAAAGAAAGCCACTAGGTCTGGGACTCGAACTGCGGTCAGCCATGAGGGAGTGTCCAGTGCCTTATCCACCGTGCCACCTGCTGGCCCCCAAGCCTTTATTTTCTTTATTCCACATTGTACGTAATGAGGTGGGCATAAAGCGTTAGATACGTGGTTCTTTGAAGGTTGGCCACAGGGCGCGTACACTCCCGAGAGACGGAGAGAGGGAGTGAGAATCACCCCCCGGAGGATGGCCATGTCGCCTCCCCTCCCCTCCCCCCTCCTCCTGGGATTGTGGGCATGCACACATAGGCACCCAGTGTGATTTTCAAGCCACCAGGCCTGGGATTTGAATTACGGCCGGCCCTGTGGGAGTGCAGTGCCTTAGCCAGCCCTCCACTCGCCGGCCCCGAGTATTAGGTGTGTGTCTGACCTAGCATCTGTTTTGGTTTTAGGCTCCCTGGTGATACAGCACCAAGTGGTCCTTACAGACATGGGCTGGGATCAGTGTTCCACCTGTTCACTCTGAGGCATCAGCTTTTGAATTTGTATGTAGATGTATTTGGGCTTTTTAATCAGGTAGCCCCGATATTTTGTAATTTTCATTCTTTTCAGTGAGCGTGCCGTATTTGGGACTTCCGTGAACTTCTTTATAGCATAGATTTATTTTAATTATTTTTATATAGATAACAAAAACATATTCCAAGAATTCAAGTAATACAGAAGTGATATCTGATGAGGTCTTCCCGCTCTGCTGGTCCATTTACCAGAGGCTGTCGCTGACTTCCGAAGTGTCCCAGAGGTGGTGAGCAAAAAGCTACATTTCTTAGGGATTTTCCCTTTTCCTTTTTTCCCCCCACAGGGTACAAGTGCTCTGTGGAGAGAGACAGAGAGGGAAAGTGAGAGGTCACCCCCCAGGGGATGGCCATGCTGCAGTTCCTTCTCCTTTCAGGACTTTGGGCCCACGTGCACACATGTCTTCTGTGAGTTTCAGGCTGCTGGGTCTGGGGCTCAAACCATGGTCGTCCATGTGAAAATCCAGCACCTTAATCACCACGCCACCTGCTGGTCCTACTTAGGGATTTTAAACATTCGGAAGAACCCGTCTGGGCCTGCTGCATAGGCTCACTGTTGACCACGTGTTAGGGACTGCCACAGCCATGGGTGTGCATCATGAGGGGGACACTTGGGGGTCGGGGACCCCCAAATGCTAGCTGTGCAGATGGGGTGTGCCCACATCATGCACACGGCACTGGGCCGGGAGTCGGCTTGCTTTGTTCTGGGTCTGGCCCTGCCACTAGCGAGCCGTGAGGTTTCAGGTGAGGTCCTTTGGCCCAGTGGCAGTTCCTCCATCTGCAGGTGAGGTCAGAGTGCGAGAATAGCCAGAGGGAGGGCTCTGGAGCAGTGACCCTGCAGCTGGCATGGAGGTGTCCTGAGGGAGGCCAGGCTGCCGCGCTTTCTGGGCCTGGCAGTTCCTTTGTGGGAGCCCCCGGTCCAGAGCCTCAGTGCACAGCATGGGCCACAGTGGGGACCGCAGTGGTCACCGTAGGGTGCAGACGCCCGGAAACCCTGCCCCAGGTAGCCTGCTGGGCAGTCCCTTCACTTGAGAGTCACAAGGCATGAGTTTGTAGGGTAAGAAACACACTCGCAGAGCCAGCCGGTGGTGCAGAGGTCGAGGTGCTGAATCCCACATGCCGATGCTCAGTTCGAGTCCCAGATCCAGTGGGTTGAAACACATGCCAGGTGTGTGTGCGTGCGTGCCCAAGATCCCAAGAAAAGAATGGAGGAGAAGGGATTGTGGTGTGGCCATCCCTCACAAATTACCTTCTGGAGGGCAGTTCTCGCTTTCTCTTTCTGTGTCTCTCTCTGGTGAGTGCACGTGCCCTGTAGCAAGACTTCAAAAAATATCTGTGTGGTTCCACACTGCTAGATGACATCACATGCCCGACGGCGTCCCCATGAGGTGGCAGCAGGCTGCACTCTGGGCCGTCACATGACGGGCTCACCCATAGAACGTCCCTGTGGCTGGGTGACTCGTGGCTGCAGTTTGCCCAGAGCCACATGGGTGAGGGACCGAGTGAGGCGGATCTCTAGGGACCGGCACACCGGAATCAGCCCGCCCCCGCCCTC
>NW_006210128.1:2814811-2819589 GCF_000334495.1 Tupaia belangeri chinensis | reverse complement strand
GCACTGCTGAGGCGAGCGTCCCCCGGTGTGCCCTGCCTTGCCAGTGCTGGGGAAGCAGGGCCGCCCTTGCTCTTCGGCCCCCAGCCTCCGCCCGCTCTCTGCCTAAATCTGTCCCCTAGCCATGAGAGAGTGTCCAGTGCCTTATCCACCATGCCACCTGCTGGCCCCCAAGCCTTTATTTTCTTTATTCCACATTGTACGTAATGAGGTGGGCATAAAGCGTTAGATACGTGGTTCTTTGAAGGTTGGCCACAGGGCGCGTACACTCCCGAGAGACGGAGAGAGGGAGTGAGAATCACCCCCCGGAGGATGGCCATGTCGCCTCCCCTCCCCTCCCCCCTCCTCCTGGGATTGTGGGCATGCACACATAGGCACCCAGTGTGATTTTCAAGCCACCAGGCCTGGGATTTGAATTACGGCCGGCCCTGTGGGAGTGCAGTGCCTTAGCCAGCCCTCCACTCGCCGGCCCCGAGTATTAGGTGTGTGTCTGACCTAGCATCTGTTTTGGTTTTAGGCTCCCTGGTGATACAGCACCAAGTGGTCCTTACAGACATGGGCTGGGATCAGTGTTCCACCTGTTCACTCTGAGGCATCAGCTTTTGAATTTGTATGTAGATGTATTTGGGCTTTTTAATCAGGTAGCCCCGATATTTTGTAATTTTCATTCTTTTCAGTGAGCGTGCCGTATTTGGGACTTCCGTGAACTTCTTTATAGCATAGATTTATTTTAATTATTTTTATATAGATAACAAAAACATATTCCAAGAATTCAAGTAATACAGAAGTGATATCTGATGAGGTCTTCCCGCTCTGCTGGTCCATTTACCAGAGGCTGTCGCTGACTTCCGAAGTGTCCCAGAGGTGGTGAGCAAAAAGCTACATTTCTTAGGGATTTTCCCTTTTCCTTTTTTCCCCCCACAGGGTACAAGTGCTCTGTGGAGAGAGACAGAGAGGGAAAGTGAGAGGTCACCCCCCAGGGGATGGCCATGCTGCAGTTCCTTCTCCTTTCAGGACTTTGGGCCCACGTGCACACATGTCTTCTGTGAGTTTCAGGCTGCTGGGTCTGGGGCTCAAACCATGGTCGTCCATGTGAAAATCCAGCACCTTAATCACCACGCCACCTGCTGGTCCTACTTAGGGATTTTAAACATTCGGAAGAACCCGTCTGGGCCTGCTGCATAGGCTCACTGTTGACCACGTGTTAGGGACTGCCACAGCCATGGGTGTGCATCATGAGGGGGACACTTGGGGGTCGGGGACCCCCAAATGCTAGCTGTGCAGATGGGGTGTGCCCACATCATGCACACGGCACTGGGCCGGGAGTCGGCTTGCTTTGTTCTGGGTCTGGCCCTGCCACTAGCGAGCCGTGAGGTTTCAGGTGAGGTCCTTTGGCCCAGTGGCAGTTCCTCCATCTGCAGGTGAGGTCAGAGTGCGAGAATAGCCAGAGGGAGGGCTCTGGAGCAGGGACCCTGCAGCTGGCATGGAGGTGTCCTGAGGGAGGCCAGGCTGCCGCGCTTTCTGGGCCTGGCAGTTCCTTTGTGGGAGCCCCCGGTCCAGAGCCTCAGTGCACAGCATGGGCCACAGTGGGGACCGCAGTGGTCACCGTAGGGTGCAGACGCCCGGAAACCCTGCCCCAGGTAGCCTGCTGGGCAGTCCCTTCACTTGAGAGTCACAAGGCATGAGTTTGTAGGGTAAGAAACACACTCGCAGAGCCAGCCGGTGGTGCAGAGGTCGAGGTGCTGAATCCCACATGCCGATGCTCAGTTCGAGTCCCAGATCCAGTGGGTTGAAACACATGCCAGGTGTGTGTGCGTGCGTGCCCAAGATCCCAAGAAAAGAATGGAGGAGAAGGGATTGTGGTGTGGCCATCCCTCACAAATTACCTTCTGGAGGGCAGTTCTCGCTTTCTCTTTCTGTGTCTCTCTCTGGTGAGTGCACGTGCCCTGTAGCAAGACTTCAAAAAATATCTGTGTGGTTCCACACTGCTAGATGACATCACATGCCCGACGGCGTCCCCATGAGGTGGCAGCAGGCTGCACTCTGGGCCGTCACATGACGGGCTCACCCATAGAACGTCCCTGTGGCTGGGTGACTCGTGGCTGCAGTTTGCCCAGAGCCACATGGGTGAGGGACCGAGTGAGGCGGATCTCTAGGGACCGGCACACCGGAATCAGCCCGCCCCTGCCTTCCCAGCAGAGGAGCCCGTGGAAGTCGGCAGGCGGAAACCGGCCTGGCATGTTTGCAGTCAGGGCCTGCGGGGCTGGTAACGCGATCTGCTCCGCGTCGTTAATGTTTGATGGCGTAATTAATGCAGCGCCGTTGACAGACACACTGCCCAGGACTGCCTAGGCGAGCGTCCTCCGGTGTGCCCTGCCTTGCCAGTGCTGGGGAAGCAGGGCCGCCCTTGCTCTTCGGCCCCCAGCCTCCGCCCGCTCTCTGTCTAAATCCGTCCCCTTCTCTGAGCTCATTCTGGGTGATTTCTCACTATCCCTGCTGTCTCTGTCTCTCTCTCCAGTGAGCACGCGCCCTAAGGTAAAAGTCTCTTTTCAAAAAGAGTACCATTCATGGGAACCAGCAGTTAGTGTAATGGCTATGTTGCTGGACTCCCACATAGTCCACCGCGGTTCGCGTCCCAGACCCGGTGGCTGAAAACTCACGCCATGTGCGTGCCCAAGATCCCAAGAGGAAAATGGAGGAGAAGGGATTGCTGCGTGACCACCCCCCGGGGGGTGATTTCTCGCTTTCTGTCTCTATGTCTCTCTCTGTCTGTCTGGCGAGTGCACACGCCCTATAGCGAAAATCTCTCCAAAAAAAAAAAAAAAAAAAAAAACAGATTAGTGTTGGTCTGGGTAGCTTGCTGGTAACTACAGTCTCATTAAGTGTGTGAGAGCTCTTTTTTGTTTTGTTTTGTTTTGTTTTTGAGAGAGCTTTTTGCTGTAGGACACGTGCACTTGCCAGAGAAACCGAAAGTCTGAGAAATCATCTCCCAGGGCAGATGGCCACACCACAAACCCTTCTTCCCTGTTCTCCTCTCAGGATTTCGGGCACACGTGCACATGCACCCAGCATGAGTTTTAAGTCGCCGGGTCCAGGACTTGAACCACAGTCAATTACATGGGAGTCCAGCAACGTAACCATTACTCTAACTGCTGTCCCCTGCTCTTTGATGTTGTACTGGTCACCGTACATTTTGTTAAGTAGCCTTTGCTTTTGAAAATCAGTGTGTTTATGTGTTAATCATGTTTATTTTATAACTTTTTTTTGAGAGGTTTTCGCTATAGGGCACATGCACTCTCCAGACAGACAGAGAGAGACACAGAGACAGAAAGCGAGAAATCACCCCCCAGGGGGGATGGCCACGCCACAATCCCTTCTCCTCCATTCTCCTCTCAGGATCTTGGGTACGCACGCACATGCGCCCAGTGTGAGTTCTAAGCCACCGGGTCCAGGACACGAACCGCGGTCGACTACGTGGGAATCCAGTGACATAGCCATTACGCTAACTGCTGGTTCCCTATTTTGTAACTTTTATACTAAGTATGTATGTAGTATGAGAAATCACAGTAGTGATTAGCCTGAACGTTTTCAAGCCTTGAACTAAATCTTGACTAAGTGGAAAACAAGAGAGAGAGAGAAAGTAAGAAACCACGCCCAGGAGGGTTGTCCACACTGCAGTCCCGTCTCCTCCATCCTCCGTTCTCTTCTCGGGATTTTGGGTGTACATGCACCAGTATGATTGTCAGGTCACCAGGTCCAGGACTCGAATGGCACAGTCAGCCATGCGGATCCATTTACCCCTATCCCTGTGCCACTTGCTGGCCCCAGGAAGATCATTTCTTCCTTTTTTTTTTTCTTTAAGAGATTTTTGCTATCGGGCGTGTGTGCTTGCCGGGGAGCCAGAGAGAGCCAGAAAGACAGAAAGGAGAAATCACCCCCCAGGGGGGATGGTCAAGCCACAGTTCCTTCTCCTCCATTCTCTGATGATTTTGGGCACGCATGTGCTGGTGTGAGTTTAAGCCGCGGTCTGGGACTCCAGCAGCCCTCAGCTGATGTAATGGTTACGCCATCTGCTGGTCAACCCCAGGCAGATAATGTCTTACCAATTATAAAACTTAGCACCTTCATAGTTGGTAGAAAAATCCTTTTTTTTTTTTAAACAAATATATATGTTAATCCCATTGTTTCCTACAGACTTTTTTTTTGGGTCTTAATTTGCAACAGGGCAGGTACATTTGCCGGAAAGAGAAGGGGGAGGAGTGAGAAATAGTCCCCCCAAAGGGAATGGCTACAGTGCGGTACTTTCCCCTCCATTCTCCTCTTGGAATTTTGAACACGCGCACACACACATCTGGCATGATTTTCAAGCCACCAAGTCCAGGACTCGAACCACAGAGTTGGCCATGTGGGATCCAGTGCCTTAACTTCCATACCCCCACTGGCCCACTGCCTTCACTTTTTAATCAACACGGCATTCTATTTTAGCCTGGGCTTCACATTTATTATCATATGTTAGAATTGTATAAATTATTGGGACCAGCAGTTAGCATAATGGCTATGTCGATGGACTCCCATGTAGTCAACCGCCGTTCGAGACCTAGACCTGGTGGCTTAAACTCACACCAGGTGCTTGCACGTGCATGTCCAAGATCCTGAGAGGAGAATGGAGGAGAAGGGATTGCAGCGCGGCCATCCCCCGGGGTGATTTCTTGCTTTCTGTCTCTCTGTCTCTGTCTTTCTGGCGAGTGCACGCACCCTATAGCAAAAAACTCTCAAAAAAA
>NW_006210128.1:2809645-2814603 GCF_000334495.1 Tupaia belangeri chinensis | reverse complement strand
TCTCTCTGTCTCTGTCTTTCTGGCGAGCGCATGCGCCCTATAGTGAAAAACCTCTCCAAAAAAAAAAAGTTGTATAAATTATTGTAACAAATCATTATGGGTTCTTGGATGGCCCTTAATAATTTTAATGTGTTAGAAGCTCTTACTTGCCAGAGTTTAAATGTCGTGTGTGCTGGCGCCCTTCTTCCTGTCCCACTTGTGTTTCTCTCTTCTCTTCCCCTGTGTAGTTGCCAGGTGACCCACATGCTCACCAGAGAGACGGAGAGACAGACAGAGAGGAGAAAGCCCTCCCTCACGGGCCACTGCAGCGACACGTGCCCTTTCCCTCCCTTTCCCCACCTTGTCAGGATCCGAGCACATGCACACACTCGCACACGTATGGGCCAGGCCCTCTTGGCCATGTGGGGCTGGGTCCCTCACCCGCCAGGCTGCAGGGCCAGTCTAGAGTTGGTTGCTGTCCGTTTGGAGCATCCTGCCTGCCGTAGTTTTCCTCTCACTCTTGGCCTCTGTGTTTGATTTCTAAGTATGTGAGATGAGCACAGAAGCAAACTTCTGCCCTTAGTCTGATTAAAACATGAAAAGAGTGGGAACCAGCAGTTAGCGTAATGGCTATGTTGCTGGACTCCCACGTAGTCGACCACGGTTCGCGTCCCGGACCCGGTGGCTTAAAACTCATGCCGGGCGCGTGTGCGTGCATGCCCAAGATCCCGAGAGGAGAATGGAGGAGAAGGGATTGTGGCATGACCATCCTCCCTGGGGGGTGATTTCTCGCTTTCTGTCTCTCTGTCTCTCTCTGTCTGTCTGGAGAGTGCATGCGCCCTATAGCGAAAACCTCTCCAAAAAAAAAGGAAAATAATTTGGGACTGGGGCCAGCAAGTGGTGTCGTGATTAAGGGGCTAGACTCCCACATGGCCAGCCTGTTTCGAGCTCTGGACCTGGAGGCCTGAAAATCCTGCTGGGCATGTGCATGTGTGTCCAAAATCCTGAGGAGAAGGGATTGTGGCGTGCCCATCCCCACGGGGGTGATTTCTCACTTTCCCCCTTTTATCTCTCTCCAGTGAGTGCACACACTCTATGGCAAAAACCTTAAAGGAAAGAAAAGAATTTGGATTTAAAGACTAATAGAACTGTTTTTTGTTTTTGTTTACAATTTCTACCATCCAGAGAAGTCACTGCTGATGTGCACTTCCACCTGCTCGCTCACACTTACGTTTCTGTAGCTTGCACTCCTGGCCGCACTTTGACAATAATGTGATCATTGCTGTACGGACTCTCCATAGACTTGAATCGCGGCCTCAGCTTGGCTTAGTTCATTGTATAGAATGGGACCAGCAGTTGGCGTAATGGCTATGTCGCTGGGCTCCCATGTAGTCCACTGCAGTTCAAGTCCCGGACCTGGTGGCTTCAACTCACGCTGGGCGCGTGTGCGTGCGTGCCCAAGATCCCGAGAGGAGAATGGAGGAGAAGGGATTGCGGCATGGCCATCCCCCCGGGGGTGATTTCTCGCTTTCTGTCTCTCTGTCTCTGTCTGTCTGGCGCGTGCACGCCCTATAGCAAAAACCTCTCCAAAAAAGAAAAAAATATATATGCCAGGCACATGTGTGTGCATGCCCAAAATCCTGGAAGGAGAATGAAGGAGAAGGGGTTTTGGCATGGCCATCCTCCTTGGGGGACGATTTCTCACTTTCCCCCTTTCTCTGCCTCTCTCAGGCACGTGCACCTCTTAGCAAATTAAAAAAAAAAAAAACAAAAAAAAAAAAAAAAAAAAGCAGCAGCATTGTGTGTTTTTAAATAAATCTTTGTTAAGTGTTCGGTATTTGTTAAAAGCCCTCAAGCAGTTTTGTGAGGAGGATCAGTGAAAAGCATAGCATGTGTGTTTTTAGTGACTAGGTCTTGTCCTCACTCTCCTGGCTATAATATCATACTTATTTTTTTAATCATTATTTCATTTTATGTAATTTGACCAGAGAGAAACAGAGGTAGTGAGCAGGAGAGAGAGAGAAAGCCAGCCGCCAGGTCCAAGACTCGAACTACTGTCGGCCACGTGGGAGTCCAGTGCCCCTAACCACCACGCCACCTGCCGACCCAGTATCACACTCTCTCCTAGAGAGCCCTGCTGGAGAAGAAGCAGCGGAAAAAGCGCCTCGAGCCGCTCATGGTACAGCCCAATCCAGAAGCCAGGCTGCGTCGGTCCAAGCCGAAAGGCAGTGAGGAGTACACACCTCTGGTGGAAGCGCACGCCCCTCAGAACGACGCCCCCCTGCACGGTGCGTACTAGCAGGGCTGCTTCCTACTGGGGCACAGTTGTCACAAGCCTTGGAGAAGGCAGGAGGAGTCGGGGGACCAAAGGGACCGTATTCTCATTATTACTAGGTGCCCACCTGAGTCCTCACGGTCACACTTGGAGTTGTTGAGTAGAAGTTGGTGGTCGATTCAGGAGCAGTTGTGTTAAAATCTGACCCTGTGCTCAACCGACCCGTGGAGTGGCCATCTCCCCAGAGGGGTGGTTTCTCACTTTCTTCCTCTCTGTCTCCGGTGAGCGTGAGCAGGCCCTGTAGCAAAAACCTTTTATAAAAAAGTGCTGGGTAACAGCCTCCTGCTTGTCATTTCTTTGGGCCTCAGGCATCAACGGCCCCGCCACCTTCCTGAAGCCGGATGCCCGGGCGCTGGAGGCCACGCCGCAGGTTCTCTCCGTGGGCTCGTCTGTGGCCGAAGAGGACCCTGAAGTGGCTGCTGGGAACAGCACGCCGGAGGCCACTCCCAAGCCAGACCTCCGGGAGATTCTCCAAAAGCACGGTGCGGGCCATTCTCCAGGGCGCCGTCTTCTCGCCACCCTGGTCCTTCCTGTCCTTCCCTTCCTCGTGGGTCACACTGGGGGGCTCCGAACTGCCCGTAGAGCGGTAGCTTTCCAGGAGCCCTACTGTGCACTGGCAGGACTTACACTGTCGCCTGAAAACTAAGACAGCGCATCATTCGCCACTCTACCAGGCTTTCTCTGCTTTCAGCGCCTTACCCTCGGCTCCCACCCTCTTCTGCCACAGTCGCCCCTTGACACCTGTACACGGTCTCCGTCCATGCCCCGCTGATCCAGAGCCTCCTTGCCATTGGGGTTCTCGTTTCTATAAATATGTGGTTACACTTCTTTTTTTTTTTTTTTTGAGAGGTTTTTGCTATAGGGCGCATGTGCTCGCCAGAGAGAGACAGAGACACAGAAAGCGAGAAATCACCCCCCGGGGGGATGGCCACACCGCAATCCTTTCTCCTCCATTCTCCTCTCTGGATCTTGGGCACGCACGCACACACGCCCGGCGTGAGCTTTAAGCCACTGGGTCCAGGACTCGAACCACGGTCGACTACGTGGGAGTCCAGCGACATAGCCATTATGCTAACTGCTGGTCCCTGTGGGTACATTTCTGACGTCCCTCACAGAGTTCTGTCCTCCTTGAATTAATGGTTTTATAGTGAGGAGGGATCGAGCACCCGCTCTCCAGATGTGGAAACCGGCCAGCGGTGAGTAAACACCTACAGGTACCTCTCCCAGGCCGGCCTCATCTCGTGTATCACGGATTCTGCATCCTGCCTGGCGTGTGCAGACACCCATGCCGGTGTCAAGGGTCCGAGGCGTGCACCCGGAGCCAGGTGACCATGGTGCAGGACAGGCTGGAGAAGCTCGGGGCTCTAGACCAGCCTGCTTGGCTTGAATCTCAGAGGTGCTCCCGCTTCTTCTTTTTCCAAGACAGATTTTTGCCATAGGGCACCTACGCTCACCGGAAACAGAGAGAGGGGGAAAGTGAGAAACTAACCCCCCAGGGGGTGGCCACGCCGCAGTCCCTTCTCCATTCTCCTCTCAGGGTTGTGGGCACTCACGCACACTTGCCTCGTGTGAGTTTCAAAGCACCTGGTCTGGGACTCAAACTGCAGTTGGGCATTGTGGGAATCCAGTGTCCTAACCTCTACACCACCTGCTGGCCCCGAGATGCTCCACTTCTGACTGGCAAGTGGGACAAGCAGGTGTGCCTCTCTGCCCCGTTTTCCCTGTCTCTGGTGGAGGTCACCCAGTCCTTCCCTGCCTGTTCCCCACCGCTGTCCCAGCAGAGCTGGAGAGGCTGTGGTTGGACAGAGGAGTCGGAGCACAAAGCGCTTTGTTGAACCAAAGGCTACGTTATTTACCCTGTCACCTGGCTGAGCCGTGGCACACCTAGATTTTTTCTTCTTTTTACTTTTTTTTTTTTTTTGAGAGGTTTTCGCTATAGGGCGCGTGCGCTCGCCAGACAGACAGAAAGCGAGAAATCACCCCCCAGGGGGGATGGTCACGCCGCAATCCCTTCTCCTCCATTCTCCTCTCGGGATCTTGGGCACACACGCACACGCGCCCGGCGTGAGTTCTAAGCCACCGGGTCCGGGACGCGAACCGCAGTCGACTACGTGGGAATCCAGTGACATAGCCAGTACGCTAACTGCTGGTTCCCTTCTTTTTACTTTTTTTAAGTTTGCTATAGGGCGTGTGAGCTTGCCAGAGAGATGGACTGGGCATGGTGGTAAGAAAGCACCCCTCGAGGTGACAGCCACAGCGCAGTCCCTTCTCCTCTCAGGACTGTGGGCGTGTACGTACGTGCACCTGCAGTGTTTTCAAGCTGCTCGACCTGCACTTGATCTGCACCATCAGCCACGTGGGACCCAGCCACTTAAGCACCTTGGCATCTGCTGGTCCCGGTCCCTTGGTTAAGTTTTAAAAGCATCATTTGGGGGGCCAGCAGATGGCAGAGTGGTTATATTCCTGGACTCCCACATGGCCGACAGTAGTTCACGTCCCAGACCCCATGGCTTGAAAATCATGCCAGGCATGTGTGCATGTGTGCCTAAGATCCTAGCAGGAGAACCGAGAAGGGATTGCAGTGTGGGCATCCTCCTGGGGAGTGATTTCTCACTTACCCTCTCACTGTCTCTGTTTCTCTTTC
>NW_006210128.1:2801292-2807110 GCF_000334495.1 Tupaia belangeri chinensis | reverse complement strand
GCAGTCCCTTCTCCATTCTCCTCTCAGGGTTGTGGGCACTCACGCACACTTGCCTCGTGTGAGTTTCAAAGCACCTGGTCTGGGACTCAAACTGCAGTTGGGCATTGTGGGAATCCAGTGTCCTAACCTCTACACCACCTGCTGGCCCCGAGATGCTCCACTTCTGACTGGCAAGTGGGACAAGCAGGTGTGCCTCTCTGCCCCGTTTTCCCTGTCTCTGGTGGAGGTCACCCAGTCCTTCCCTGCCTGTTCCCCACCGCTGTCCCAGCAGAGCTGGAGAGGCTGTGGTTGGACAGAGGAGTCGGAGCACAAAGCGCTTTGTTGAACCAAAGGCTACGTTATTTACCCTGTCACCTGGCTGAGCCGTGGCACACCTAGATTTTTTCTTCTTTTTACTTTTTTTTTTTTTTTGAGAGGTTTTCGCTATAGGGCGCGTGCGCTCGCCAGACAGACAGAAAGCGAGAAATCACCCCCCCTGCATCTTGGGCACGCACGCACACACGCCCAGCGTGAGTTCTAAGCCACCGGGTCCGGGACGCGAACCGCAGTCGACTACGTGGGAATCCAGTGACATAGCCAGTACGCTAACTGCTGGTTCCCTTCTTTTTACTTTTTTTAAGTTTGCTATAGGGCGTGTGAGCTTGCCAGAGAGATGGACTGGGCATGGTGGTAAGAAAGCACCCCTCGAGGTGACAGCCACAGCGCAGTCCCTTCTCCTCTCAGGACTGTGGGCGTGTACGTACGTGCACCTGCAGTGTTTTCAAGCTGCTCGACCTGCACTTGATCTGCACCATCAGCCACGTGGGACCCAGCCACTTAAGCACCTAGGCATCTGCTGGTCCCGGTCCCTTAGTTAAGTTTTAAAAGCATCATTTGGGGGGCCAGCAGATGGCAGAGCGGTTATATTCCTGGACTCCCACATGGCCGACAGTAGTTCACGTCCCAGACCCCATGGCTTGAAAATCATGCCAGGCATGTGTGCATGTGTGCCTAAGGCGCATGTGCGTGCGTGCCCAAGATCGCCAGAGGAGAATGGAGGAGAAGGGATTGCAGCATGGCCATCCCCCCTGGGGGGTGATTTCTTGCTTTCTGTCTCTCTGTCTGGCGAGCGCACGCGCCCTATAGCAAAAACAAACAAACAAACAAACAAACAAAAACATGTGCCTATGGGACCAGCGGGGACATAACGGCCATGTTGCTGGACTCCCACTGGGCATGTGTGCACACATGCGTGCCCAAAATCCCGAGAGGAGAATGGAGGAGAGGAGATTGTGGCGTGGCCATTTCCCCTGGGGGGTGACTTCTCACTTTCTCTCTTTGTCTCTGTCTCTCTCCAGTAAGAACATGCACCCTGTGGCCAAAAAAAAGGGCATCATTTGGCAAGTTGTCTCTTAGTGGATTCCATTTCTTAACAGCTATATTAGCATGAACTAGTGTAAGATGGCATTTGGAAACACAGGAAGTGAAGATACACATATGATAGTATTCTGCATTTTTACTACCAAAAAAGGTTACCATTTTGAGGAACCAGCAGTTAGCGTAATGGCTATGTTGCTGGACTCCCACGTTGTCGACTGCGGTTCGCGTCCCCGACCCGGTGGCTTAAAACTCACGCTGGGTGCGTGTGCGTGCGTGCCCAAGATCCTGAGAGGAGAGTGAAGGAGAAGGGATTATGGTGTGGCCATCCCCCCTGGGGGGTGATTTCTCGCTTTCTGTCTCTATGTCTCTCTCTTTCTGGCGAGCGCATGCGCCCTATAGCGAAAAAAAAAACTCTCAAAAAAAAAAAGGTTCTTCACAAGCTAAAGAAATGTTTTCTTAATTGCCAGAGTGTATATGCACTCATCAGAGAAAAACGGGGGGCCAGCACCCCTAGGTGGGTCATAATCTCACCATAACTTATCTCTTTCTGCACCCTGCCAAGACTTCGGGCACCCACACACGTGCCCTGTGTGTTCCTTAAGTTCCGTGGGCAGTATTCAAACTGCATTCGGCCCCGTGGGATCACGCTCCAGGTTCCCCTAACCATTAGACTATGGGGCCACCCAAGGGTTTTTTGAATAATTGCTCTTCTGATGTGTAAATTACAGACTGTACGTTACACAAGTTTAAAATAAGTCTGTCACCATTGTCATAACCAGTTTTCCTCAGCCCCAGAGAAAGTGCCAGTAGTAGTCACTGACATCTCCCCCCAGCCCAGGGCAGCCCCCGGTCTCTCTGCAGGCCCGCCGACTCTGGGCATTCCCTGTAATAGAGTCATGCAGCACGTAGCAGTCAGGCACTCCGTGGGTGATTTTCCACTTCCCGCTAGCGTGTTTTCACGGTTCATCCATGGCGTAGCGTGTATCAGGGCCTTCGTCCCTTTTCTCACTAGACAGCGTCTCGCCATCACTGTGCTATCACTGCCCGCCTGCAGGGACTGTCGGCACACGCACCGCACCTGGCTTTTTCTTAGCTGTCGCCATAGGGCACGTGCGCTCCCCAGGGGGAGACGGAGGAGAAAGTGAGAAATCACCCTCCAGCCTGCCTCCCTTCTCCTCCATTCTCCTCAGGGTTTGGGTGAGCGTGCACACACACCAACATGTTCGTCAACTGCTGGGTCTGGGATTTGAATCGTGTATCATTCATGCGGGACCCAGCCACCGTAGCCACCACGCCACCGGCCGACCTCACAGTGGCTCGTTTTTAGACAGTCTCCCTGCTTTGCCCAGGCCGGCCTGAGCTCAGTCTCCTGCCTCAGCCTCCCCACGTTACTGGGAGCATAGTGCACAGCACTGCACCGCCTCGAGGTTGGGCCAGGAGTCAAGCCCGGCCTTCCACGTGGTCCCGGCCTCGGATCGCGGGGCTCAGCACGGGCACCGCTGTGGCTGGGCCTCCCTGCCTTCTATTGTCAGGTGACTGTCACCAGTGTGTATTTACTAGTGACTTGCCAGTTGATGGATGTTTGGGCTCTTTCCACTTTTAGCTGTAAATAACATTGGTGTGAAGAATTATGCATAAGTTTTTTAAATTTTAATTTACGTAAGAAATCACCTCATCGGGGGATGGCCACACTGCAGTCCCTTCTCCTCCATGATCCTCCCAGGATCTTGGACACACGTACATGCATCTGGTGTGAGTGTCAAGCCACCGGGTGCAGGACTCAAACCGCAGTCAGCCATGTGGAAGTCTAGCGATGGACTCATGCTGGACACCGTGTGCATGCATGCTCCAAATCTCCACCACGTGAGGTGACCTCTCACTTTCCTTCTCTGTCTCTCTCCTGTGAGCACACACGCTCTATGGCAGAGTTAAATAAACAAAACAACAAAAACTTATCCCTCATTTGAAAGATATTTGCAAGTCATATATCTGATACGGGTACCAAAGATATCCAGGAGCAAGACAAAAGCCAGTTTAAAAAAAAGAAAATCCATCTCAGGACTAGCGGCTGGCGTAGTGGTTGTGGCACTAGACTCCCATATGGCCGACTGCGGTTCAAATCCCAGACCCAGCGACTTGAAACTCACGCTGAGCACGTGTGTGTGCGTGCATAAAACCCAGAGAGGGAGATGGAGAAGGGATTGAGTGTGGTCATCCCTCCTGGGGGGTCATTTCTCACTTTCTCTTTCTGTGTCTCTGGCAAGAGCCAGAGGTCCAGGACGCGAACTGTGGTCAGCCATGTGGGAGTCCAGCCCTTCAACCGCCCCGCCACTGGCCGGTCCCCGAGGTTTTCTTTTTAAACCAGCGTTGGCAGGCGTTGACAGCCCTTCCTTTCCGACAGGTATCTCAGGTAGTTTGAACTTCGATGAGGAGGAGAGTGACAGTGAGGAAGAAGGAAAGAAACTAGAATCCCATCCGCCGTTTTCAGAAAAGGAGAGACCCAGTTCTGCGTCCAGCCAGAAAGCCGCCACAGTGCGTAGCTCCGATACGGCCCCCTCCGCGGTTAGTGTGGCCTTCCCCGAACAGGGTTAGACGAATTCAGTCCCGTCACTGAGGCTCCTTCAAAGCTCTGCGCTCTCGGTGGCGCATTCTCCACCTGATTTCTGTCATCGCAGGTGATAGCCCCCCGTAGTCCCCCCGTTACCCTGTGTCTGCCTCCTTACTTACCTTTGCAGGGTTGCCCCTGTTGTCAGGATCAAAGCCCGGGTAAGTCGGTAAGCTCTGGTGTGTGAAGGGTCTCGGCCCAGCCTCACGTGCGGCTGTCGTCCCAGGACACAGGGGCGGCGGGCCCCACAGCCCAGCAGGCCGATAGCGCGCTGGGCGAGCTGGGGAGCTTGGAGGACTTCGCATACAGCCCTGCCCCGCGCGGCGTCACCGTCAAGTGCCGCATAACCAGGGATAAAAAGGGGATGGACCGGGGCCTCTTCCCCACCTACTATATGCACCTGGAGAAGGATGAGAACCGGAAGGTATGTGACCATGCCAGGCGGCTCTGCGGCAGGGCGGGTACTGGGGAGCAGCTCGGGAACGGCCTTCTGGGGGCAAAAGCTCTGGCCTCAGGCCGGGCAGCGGGAAGCAGGCTGCAGCGGTGACACCCGGAGCTGTGCTCTGCTTATCGTCAGAGAGCTCGGGGCCTGCCCAGCCCCACTCCCCCAGAAACAGTTGTTCTGTGACGTAAGGGAGCGAAGGGGACACTAACGTGATTATCTGCACCTCCCGGTGTTTACTGTGGCTGTTACTGCGTGCGCTTTGGTTTTGTTGTTATGGTAGGAGACCGAGTTTTAGGGAGTAGCCTTCGAGGCAGTGACAGCTGTGATGGACAGTGCGTTTTGTGCCCACAGGTCTGAGCGGGTGATTTTAACCAGCTGGGTTTTAGAACACGCCAGGCACGCACTGAATGTATAATAGTGTTGTAGTGCCTATAGCGACCTGCTTAGGTAGGGCTTGTGTGGTCACCAGAGGGATGGAGAAGTAGGCGGGGCAGGGTAGAAAGCACCCTCCAGTGGGCGTGGCTGCATCTCCATCCCTCTTCATTTCCTTCCTGTTGGGATTCAGGCATGCACCGACATGTGCTCAGTGTGTCTTTCAGGCCACTGGGTCTGGATTCGAACCACAGTGGGCCATGTAGGATTCAGCTCCCTTAGCCACTAGGCTCCTGAGCTGGCTCTAGGTAGGATTTGTCATCTCTGCTCTATGGATGAGTTAACTGGGGCTTCGGGAGTGACTGACCTGTCCCCAGATGACACTGCTAACTGGCAGGCCAGATTCACACCCACTCTCTGATTCTGCAGCCCCCAACTTGGCACCGGCAGCTGTCCTCGTCCCTGGTGTTGTGCACACTGAGTTAGGAAGAGCATGCACATGTGATGGTGTCCGGGTCATCGTAATCTCCAACACCGGAACACAGGGGAGCGGTACAGGAAGTGGTCACTGCACAGGACGGAGGGCGGCCTGCAGTGGCCTGGTTAAGGCAGCTGGGTCCCTCAGGGCCAGCCACACGGTGTGAGCCCTGGACTGGGCAGCTCGAGAACCGTGCCGGTGTGTGCCCAAACCCAGCAGGGTGGAGAGACTGGGGTGGCCGCGACCCGCAGGCCGGTGCTCTCTCGTGTCCTCTTTCTCTGCTGAGTGTGCGCGTGTGTGCCCAGATCCAGCAGGGTGGAGAGACTGGGGTGGCCGCGACCCGCAGGCCGGTGCTCTCTCGTGTCCTCTTTCTCTGCTGAGTGTGCGCGTGTGTGCCCAGATCCAGCAGGGTGGAGAGACTGGGGTGGCCGCGACCCGCAGGCCGGTGCTCTCTCGTGTCCTCTTTCTCTGCTGAGTGTGCGCGTGTGTGCCCAGATCCAGCAGGGTGGAGAGACTGGGGTGGCCGCGACCCGCAGGCCGGTGCTCTCTCCTGTCCTCC
>NW_006210128.1:2794473-2801198 GCF_000334495.1 Tupaia belangeri chinensis | reverse complement strand
TGCTGAGTGTCTGTGTGCCCAGATCCAGCAGGGTGGAGAGACTGGGGGGTGGCAGTGACCCGTCAGGCCGGTGCTCTCTCACGTTCTCTTTCTCTGCTGAGTGCACGAAAGGCATCCCAGCTGACTCATGGCACTGGGTAAAGTTTGTTTTTTAAAGGATTTTGCTATAGGACGTGTGTGCTCCCCAGAGGGGTACAGGACGGAAAATGAGAACCCCCCTGGGGGTGGCCACGCTGCAGTCCCTTCTCCTTCATTCTCCTGGGTTTTTGGGCATGCACACACCTGCCAGTGTGATTTTCGAGCCACCGGGTCTGGGACTCGAACTGCAGTTGGCCACATGGTGCTGTGGACACTACACTGCTGACCGGCCCCTGGATGAGGGCTTTTAAAACACTGCAGGACGGGACCAGCAGTTAGCGTAATGGCTATGTCGCTGGACTCCTACGTAGTCGACTGCGGTTTGCGTCCCAGACCCGGTGGCTTAAAACTCACGCCGGGTGCATGTGCGTGCGTGCCCAAGATCCTGAGAGGAGAATGGAGGAGAAGGGATTGCGGCGTGACCATCCCCCCTGGGGGGTGATTTCTCGCTTTCTGTCTCCATGTCTCTCTCTGTCTGGCGAGCGCACGCGCCCTACACTGAAAATCTCTCAAAAAAAAAAAAAAAAAAAACACTGCAGGACATTTTCGGGCTGAAATTATGAGAATCTAGTAAAAGCAGAAACTGTACGGGACGGAAGCCCCTATAGTCCTGAGCAGCAGAAGAGGGTTAGGGAAGGTGAAGAGCCGCAGACCGCGTGCCTGACGGGTCGGAGCTTGCGATGTGTTTGCTGAATGAGTAGGTCCAGCAGCTCTGGGGTTCTCTGACTTCATTTTCGACTGACACTTTTCTTTTTCCAGGTATTTCTTCTTGCAGGTAGAAAGCGAAAAAAGAGCAAAACATCCAATTACCTGATCTCCACCGACCCGACAGATCTGTCTCGTGAAGGGGAGAGTTACGTTGGCAAAGTCAGGTGAGGGCCGCCTTGACCACTGTCTGGTCCTTCTGATAGGTTTATTCCTATAGTTCAGAACAATTCATCTTTTTTTTTTAATTAATTTATTTATTTTTGGTAGAGGTTTTTTTTCACCCCCCGGGGGGATGGCCACACTGCAATCCCTTCTCCTCCATTCTCCTCTTGGGATCTTGGGCATGCATGCACACGCACACAGTGTGAGTTTAAGCCACCAGGTCCGGTGTTTAAACCGCTGTCAACTACATGGGAGTTCAGCGACATAGCCATTATGCTAACTGCTGGTCCCATATCTTTTTTTTTAATTGAAAAACAATTTATGATCTGCATTTATTGCTGTTGTAATCTCTTTCTTTCTTTCTTTTTCTTGTAGAAAGGTTTTTTCTACACGGCATGTGCGCTCACCGGAGAGACAGATAGAAGCAAGAAATCACCCCCAGACAGGATGGGCACGCTGCAGTCCCTTTTCCTCCGTTCTCCTCTCGAGATCTTGGGCACACATGCACATATGCCCTGCATGAGTTTTAAGACGCCAGGTCCAGGACTCGAATTGTAGTCAACTACATGGGAGTCCAGCAACGTAACCATTACAACATCTGCTGGTCCCCTGTTGCTGTCATCTTAAAAAAAAAAAGTTAGGGCCAACTAGTGGCATGGTGGTGTTAGGCAGCTGGATCGCACATGACTGTGGCGGTCCAAGTCCCAGACATAGCAGCTCGAGGATCATGCTGGGCACGTTTGCATGTGTGCCCAGCACCCCAAGGGGAGGATGGAGGAGAAGGGATTCTGACGTGGCCGTCTCCTGGGGGATGAATTCTCTCTCTCTCTCTCTCCCTCTCTCTCTCTCGTAAGCACATGCTATAAGCCTATAGCAAATCAAAAACAACAACAACGAAGTTAGGACCAGCTCTGTGGCCCGAAGGGTAGGACAGCCAGATCCCACATGACTGACCGCACGGTTTGAATCCCGGCCAGCCAGAGGGATGTGTATGTGTACAGGCCCTAAAAGGAGGAGGAGATGGGGGGACGAGACTGCAGTGTGCCCGTTTCCCACTGGCGGTTGCTTTCTCCCTCTTCCTCTCGGTCTCTCTGTTTCTTTCTCACTAATGAACACATGCCCTCTGACGAAATTAAAAAGAAAAAAGTTGGAAGAAACTCTTAAGTCTCTCCCTTGTTTTAATGAGACCTTTGAAAATGTGATTATTTAGAGAGCAGGTGGGTTTCCAGCCTATTACTTAGTTCTGTATTTTGTTTTGTTTCTTTGAGAGATTTCTTTTGGAGAGGTTTTTGCTATAGGGTGCATACACTCACCAGAAAGACAGAGAGAGATAGAGAGACAGAAAGTGAGAAATCACCCCCCCCATGGGGGATGGTCACGCTGCAATCCCTTCTCCGTTCTCCTCTCGGGATCTTGGGCATGCACGCACACACACCCGGCGTGAGTTTAAGGCGCCGGGTCTGGGACTTGCACCGTGGTTGACTACATAGGGGTCCAGCGATGTAGCCATACACCAACTGCTGTTCCTTTGGAGAGATTTTTGCTATAGGGTGCATACGCTCGCTGGAGAGACAGACAGACAGAAAGCGAGAAATCAACCTCCCGGTGGGGTGGCCATGCCACAGTAGCTTCTCCTCCATTCTCCTCTCAGTATTCTGGACATACACACGCACCGGGCGTGAGTTTTAAGCTGCCAGGTCCAGGACCCGAACTGTGGTCGTCTACGTGGGAGTCCAGTGCTGTTACATTCCACCATCTGTTGGTCCCAGCAGCCTATTACTTCTAGATTGTGTTGTATAAGAGAGAAAATAGAGCTCATCGCGGTGAGGGCTTGCTTTATTTTTCCAAAAATTATATATACATATATTTTTAATAATTATCTTATTTGACTTTATTTACTTTTTATATATGACCAGAGAGGGACAGAGTGAGAGAGAGGGAGAGTGAGAAAGCCAGCTGCCAGGTCTGGGACGCAAACCACGGTCGGGCATGTGGGAGCCCAGCGCCCTTCACCACGGCACCGCCAGCCTCTATACTATTATTTCTAAGTTGGCCATAGGGCACACGTGCTCGCCAGCGGGAGACGGAGAGAGGGAAAGTGAGAATGCAAGATCCCAGGTCCGGGACTCGAAACACAATCAGCCGTGTGGGAGTCCAGTGCCTCACCCCCCATGCCAGCTGCCGGCCCCTCACAGCCACTTATCATGATTCCAGATCCAACCTCATGGGGACCAAGTTCACGGTGTATGACCACGGCGTCAGCCCAGTCAAGGCCCAGGGCTTGGTGGAGAAGGCCCACACGCGGCGGGAGCTGGCTGCTGTCTGCTACGTAAGTGCCCTCGGGTGCTCCTTCCCTCGCGCAGCCTGGCGCAGCCCCGCTGAGCCAGAGCCGGCCCGCCCGGCCCGTTGCCAGGCCTGTGAGCCCCGATAGGTGCAGATGTCGTGTTCTCCGCGACACGGGTCTAGTTACTCACGAGCCGCCAGCTTCAGTTATTTTCACTTCATGTGTCTCCGGCCTCTTCCTGTTGCCACCTGATGGGGACTTCCTTACTCGTCCGATGGCAGAGGTGACAGTAAGCTATAACTGGGCTCTTTGCTGGGTTTCATTCTTTCCCCGCCTAGTTCAGTCTACACTGGCCAAATCTCCCTCAGGAGGGCTGCCTCTGATCTGGTCGTTTTTGTTTTATTTTGTTTTATTTTTAGTAGTTTTGCTATAGGGCTAGCCAGAGAAAAAGTGAGAGAGAGTGAGAAGTAACCCTGGGGGATGGCCACGCTGCGATCCCGTCTCCGCTCTCCTCCCGGGACGTGGGCATAGGCGCACGGGCGTCCGGCGTGATTTTCAGGCTGCTGGATCCAGGTCTCAGTGTGCCCCGTCAGCCATGGGGACCCAGTGCTTTAACGTCCACGGCAGCTGCTGCCCTTCTCTTCTAGTGGCCCCTCAGTGGGTGCAGAGCACAGCCCCACGACGTCAGCTCTCCCTTCAGACCCTTGGAGTGGTGAGTGGTGCTCCCAGCATCCTAGCCTCCCACCCTGCGGTGGCTCCTTGTCCGCCTGCAGGCACCTTTCCTCACCTGAGAGCCTTCCTGTCCCGCCTCCTTGCCTTCCTTTAATCAGCACCTACTGAGACATCAGGGAAGACCGCCTACCACTCCATGCAGTTGACATTCTTTTGTAGCTCTGTGCATTTAAAAACATTAATTTAATTTATTATTCTTTAATTTGCTATAGGGCACATGTGCTCACCAGAGAGAGACAAAGAGAAAAAGAGGGAAAGTGAGAAAGAAAGTTGCCAGGTCCAGGACTCAAACCGCGTCAGCCTTGGAATCCAGTGCCCCAGCCACCACGCCACCTGCTGCCCACTCTGTGGCATTTGTCCACGGCTCATACTGTTCGTACTCGCTCACCGAGCCTTCTGTCAGTTCCTGAGTGACGGTAAGCCGTAACTGACCTCTGCTGAGCTTATCAGCACGCGGGTAGAAAAGCTCTCGTGAAGTTACTCACTTTCGCCATGCCCACACAGCACGCAGCCTGACACACAGGAGGCGTGCAAAGATTCGTTGAGTAAAAGAGAACAAGAAGACCAGTGGTCACGTTGACCTTAATTCACAGCTTGCTTCAAATCGAAGTTAAAGGCACCATTTAGCTCCCTAAGAGATTGTATCTTTGCGAGCGAGAACCATCTGGTTCACACTTTGTGATGTTAAGTGTTCTGGAGCAGCAGGTGGCCCGGAGCTTAAGGCAGCTGAATCCCACACAGCCAGCTGAGCAGTTTCAGTCCAGGTCCTGGGGGTTGAAAAACACGCCAGGCGTGTGCGCGTGTGCCCCACATCCCAAGATGGAAATGGGCGAGAGGACTGCAGTGTTGCCGTTCCCCCGGGGGGTGCCTTCTCACTTCCCTCTCCCTTCTCACTCTTTATCCCCTCCATGGTGAGCGCACGTGCCCTAGGGTTTAAAAAAAAGAAAAGAAAGTTAATTGGTTGACCGATTGAGCTGTGCATGTATTTGCATAGATATGTTACATCTACCATATATGTGGTGTGTTAGAAATGCGCACATGTCTTTTGTAAGGTTATTTAGTTTAGCCATGAGTAAGAAGGAGAGGGAGCGAGTGCATCCCACAGGGCCCGATGCTGTGACCCACCCCAGCCATCAGCAAGGCCCTGGTCATGGGTGAGCGCATCCCTGGAACGGGGAGACCTTCAGAGTTGAACGGCAACCTTCCCATGTGGGATTGACGCACAGCATCGGGTCCCCCCACCGCACCATCTCCTGGTCCCAGCGCAGTTTGATGTAAACTAATTCTTATCACATAGTACCATGTCCCGGTCGGAGAGTGCGTATCGATGACGACCGGGTCAGGCTGCTTGTTCTCCTCGGCCGTGTTTCACGGGAGGCCGGAGAGTGCCGTGTCCAGCCGTAGAACCTGCTGCCGTCGGTGCCCAGGTTGAAGGGCCGCGTGGCTCAGCTGGGTTTGGCTCTGTCTAATTGCAGCGAAGTGATCGAGTCGTTCCCGATGCTCTTTACAGTCCAGCGTGTGCCGTGCCCGAGGAGTCTCGTTCCGAGCTGACTGTGGGTTTTCTTCCATTTCTGCCTCCCAGCTCTGCTCTGCTTTGCTATGTTCCAGGAGACAAACGTGCTTGGATTTAAAGGTCCCAGGAGAATGTCTGTGATCATCCCAGGGATGAATCTGAATCACGAGCGGATCCCATTCCGACCGCGGAACGTAAGTAAGGACCTACTTCATTGGCAAAGACCCTAAAGGCAGTAATACCGTACGGAAGAGTTGAGAGCAAACACACTGCTTTCCCGGGGCCCCAGACCGGAGAGCAGCTCAGTCAGACTCAGAGCAGGGCGGGTGGCGTCATTGCCGAGGTCCTCGCGTCCTCACTGTGAACCACTCTGCAAAGACAGATGCTGGGTAATGTGTAAGAATCAGAACACCCGGCTCCATTTTCGGCTCTAATTTTCGGCTTCTGTCTTACCCTGTCTGGAATGGAGAAAATGCTGCTCTGCTCTGCGTCCCCCTCGGGGTTTCGAATGAACGGGTTCTCACGGTTCTCAGCGCAGAGTCGCGGTTTCCCCTCCAACAGGACCACGAGAGCCTGCTTGCCAAGTGGCAGAACAAAAGCATGGACAACCTGATCGAGCTGCACAACAAGGCTCCGGTCTGGAACGATGACACCCAGTCCTACGTCCTCAACTTCCATGGCCGGGTCACTCAGGCGTCCGTGAAGAACTTTCAGATAGTCCACGAGAATGACCGTGAGCGCCCGGGAAGGGGCGGCTGGGAGAGGAGGAAGGTGGCCCTCCCAGATGGGAAAGCAAGCGTTTCCTGTGAGAGATAGGAAAGCTGTGTTCAGGGCTCGGCAGGTGGCATGGTGGTTAAGGGCGCTGGACTCCCACGTGGCCGACCGCAGTTGGAGTCCCGGACCCGGTGGCTTGGTTTCTCTCTCTCTTTCTCTCTTTCACTCTGTCCTTCTCTTGTCAAATTACAATAAATTAATTAAATAAGTAAAGTTCAATAAAAATAATTAGTTTTTTTTTAAATAAAAAGGAAAGCTGGGGGGACCAGCAGTTGGTGTAATGGCTATGTCACTGAACTCCCTTGTAGTCAACCGCGGTTCGAATCCTGGACCCAGTTGCTTAAACTCACACCGGGCGTGCGTGTGTGTGTGTGTGCCCAAGATCCCAAGAGGAGAATGGAGGAGAAGGGATTG
>NW_006210128.1:2777936-2794398 GCF_000334495.1 Tupaia belangeri chinensis | reverse complement strand
AGGGGGGGGTGACACCACAATCTCTTCTCTTTCTCCTGGGATTTAGGGCATGCATGCACATGTGCCCGGTATGTTTTTCAAGCTGCTGGGTACAGGATTCAAACCACACAGTTGGCCATGTGGGATCCAGCCGCGTTAACCGACGTACCGCCTGATGACTCACAGGAGTTCATTTTTTCTTTCTTTCACAAGAGCAGGGCAAGGGGAGGTGCGCCTGGGGCCACTTCTGGTGGACGAGTCCTTGGGGACAGAGCAAGGACCACTGCACCCCTGCTGCACCCCTGCACCCCTGCTTCACCCCTGCACCCCTGCTGCACCCCTGCTTCACCACTCCACCCCTGCTGGCCCCAGAATTATTTAAGCAAGAAAGGATTTCTTTGGATACAAAATACAGTTTTAAAGGAAAACTTCTGTGTTGAGGGGGAGTGTGAGAGATCTATTTATTTATTTATTTTTGGAGCGGTTTTTTGCTATAGGGCGCATGTGCTCGCCAGACAGTGAGAGACAGAAAGTGAAAATCATCCCCCGGCCACGCCACAATCCCTTCTCTTCCATTCTCCCCTCGGGACCCTGGGCATGCACACACATGCGCCTGGTGTGAGTGAAAGCCACTGGGTCCAGGACTTGAACTGCGGTCAACTACGTGGGAGTCCAGTGACACAGCCATTACGCTAACTACTGGTCTTGAGATTTATTTTATGTGCTGTGGTTTCAGGTAGGGCTATTTAGGAAGCAGATGAAAATGCAGACCCTCAAAATAGGCTCCTCGGGAACCTGGCCGGGGGCCTGCTGGTTAAAGGCACTGGACTCCCACAGGGCCGACTGTGCTGCGAGTCCTGGAGCTGGTGCCTTGCTTCCTCATGTTCCATATCTCTGTCTCTCTCTGGTAAAATAAAATAATAAAGATAAATAATTTTTTTTTTTAAAGTTTCCTCAATTACTTCAGCCCCCGAGCTCAACCGCCCCCAGCAGGCTTCCTGGGTTCTGTCTCCGCCTGCTCTTGCGCACTGCCCAGGAGCAGCCTCCTGTGCTCTGAGAAGAGGACGGGGCCGGAGCCTTGCGTGTGGCTGCACATCCTCCCGCCACGCCTCTCCAGCATTTTAAACGTCGCCCATGTTTTGTTTGTTTGTTTAGGATTTTGCTGTAGGGGCACATACATTCACTGGAGAGAGACAGGGAGGGAAAGTGAGAAATCACCCCCAAGGGGATTGTCACACCGCAGTCCCTTCTCCTCCATTCTTCTCCTGGGATCTTGGGCACGCACGCACACGCACACGTACCCTGTGTGTGGTTAGGACTCAAACTGCCGTCGGCCATGTGGGAGTCCAGCACCTTAACCACTGCACGACCCACTGACCCCCAAAACGTCCTGTTTTAAAGAGACTAACCCGTTTGGAGGGTTTTATTCTCTCTATTTTAAATAGGTTCTCCCAGTACAACCACCTGACCTTTTTTTTAGGTTTTTGCCATAGGGTGTGTGCTCTCACCAGAGAGGGAAAGTGAGAAGTCGCCCCGTACAGGGGGTGGCCACATCGCAGTCCCTCATCCTCCATTCTTCTCTCGGGATTTCGGATGCACGCACCTGGCCTGTTTTTCAAGCCACCATGTCTGGGACTCACACTGTGCATTCCACCACGTGGGAGCCAGCATGTCCCCACCACACCACCTGGTGGCTATCATTCTCCTAACGCCCCGGTTTCTTTCTGCTTCTAGCCGACTACATAGTCATGCAGTTTGGGCGTGTGGCCGATGACGTGTTCACACTGGACTACAACTACCCGCTCTGCGCCCTGCAGGCCTTTGCCATCGGACTTTCCAGCTTTGACAGCAAGCTGGCGTGTGAATAGAGGAGGCAGCCTGGAGCCCGGCTTTCTCAGCACAGAGCCTGCAGGGCAGGTAGCTGCGCCCCGGCCCGCGCCGCGCCTCCCACGGCCTAGGATGTGAAGAGCAAGTCCGCCTTTTGGAATGACCCCTGAATGCACACACACCTATATGCACACGCACTCCTCTGGACTTCATAGACACGGTCAGGGGTCACGGCATAGCGAGGCGAGGCGAGGCTGTTGACGGCCCAGAGAGGCGTCTGTCCAGGACACGGTGGTGACTCCTAGGGCCGCTGCCTCCAGACCCTGTGGCCACGGTGGGGACTCTAGTGCTGGGAAGCTCGCTGCAGAATCCGGCTCTAGGCTACTTGGTCTCCTCTCAGAGACTGAATTGCCCGTAGTCTCTGGGGTCCGCAGCTCCCTCTGCAGATGGCCAGATGGTGTCCGTGGACTCGGCTCTGCCTCTGCAGCTCAGACTCGGGCAGTCACAGGTGGACAGTCAGGGCCCTTAGACTGACGTCACCGAGCCTGCTCTGGGCTGTCATTTTGGTCCTGAGCGTCGCCCACAGTGGGCCTGAGGTCATGTCGCGTGACTGGAAACGGGCGTAGGAAGGACACGGGGCCCCACAGGCTGGATCTGAAGAGACGCCCAGGCCACATCCGCTGTTGGGCAGCTTTCACCTCGTTCTGGGGACAGTGCTTTCTAGAGTCTCAGCCGTGAGGCCAGTGCATCCATGTTCTTCCCTGAGAGAGCTGAGGCGGCAGAACAGGCCGGCAGCGGGGCCTATAGCAGCAGTGGGGGGTTACTTGCCCCCTGGAGCTGGCTTACCTCCGGGCTGGGGAGCCCCAGCCTCACAGGCCTCTCCCTCGGCCTGCCTTTGGAGCAGGTGGGTGGGCTTGTCTTCATGGGGGTGGCCGCGGCTGATGTGTGCTCAGCTCTGAGAGATCCTTGCAGGGCTGTCTTGGTTCTGGTGTGCGGTGACAGTCTGGTGAGGACTGGGAATAGTTTGGTAGCTGTCCCATTTTCACCCTGGAGGGCCTCCCACGAGTGCAGAGGGACACAGGTAGTGAGAGCTAGGAGTACATGCTGTCCGGACTCTTGGAGGTGCAGGAGTGGCCTCGGGAGGCCCTGCCTGCCTGGAGCTGCAGGTCCTGCCCAGAGTGTGGCCTGCCAGCCCCCTGCAGCCCGCTCAGTGGTCAGAGTGCTCCGCTGCTCGAGACGGAGCGTGCTGGTCTTCCAGGGTGTTCGCCCCACTGGCCATCATGAGACTCCTACCCTGCTCCCCGTGTGCAGGCCCGAGCGCCCAGCCATGCTGCAATCTCCGAGCCGCTGTCCTCGGCCACCCTGGGACGAGGACCAGACAGCGGTGGCCGTCACGTCTGTGGGCTCCCTTGTCGCTACTGCTTCCCAGTGCTCCACGCAGACAGCCGTGGGAGGTCAGGGGACACAGACCCTCTGCTCACCCGCCAGCAAGCCCCGCCTGCTTCGTCTTGGGCGGCTGTCCCGCTCAGGTGTGCTTCCCCAAGTGCCTCACGCCACAAGTGCCCTCCGCCCACGTCCTGGGTGCTGCCGCACAAGCCGCCTGAACACGGCTGCGCACTTGTGACCAGGCCCAGGACAGTGTCAGCAGAGACCCTGCGGTGGGCAGCGGGACGGAGTCTGCCTCTCCTCGCGTCTCGGGCTCAGACGTGTAGGCCACAGTTCCTGTACCTTCTGCTTGAGTGCTGGGGCTTGGTTCTCCACACATCATATTTATACCTTTTGTATGCCACAGAAATAAAAGATAATTTATATAAAATTGTGAGCGGCAGCTTCTTTGCAAAGTCCCATCAGGGTTATTTTTATCTTTTTTGTTATTTATTGTAGAATACGTGTGCTTGCTGGAGCGAGACTTAGAAAGCCCCCCACCCGAGTGGGAATGGTCACACCGAGAAGATCTCTCCGTTCTCAGGATTATATAAAATTGTGAGCGGCAGCTTCTTTGCAAAGTCCCATCAGGGTTATTTTTATCTTTTTTGTTATTTACGTGTGCTTGCTGGAGCGAGACTTAGAAAGCCCCCCACCCCCTGAGTGGGAATGGTCACACCGAGATCTCTCGGTTCTCAGGATTTGGGGCGTACACACACGCACCCTGTGTGTTTCCGGGCTGCCAGCTCCAGGGCTCAAACTGCGCAGCTGGCTATCTGAGACGGCCCTGTGTGTTTCCGGGCTGCCAGCTCCAGGACTCAAACTGTGCATCTGGCCCAGCCCCAGCTGCCTTAACCTCCACGCCGCCTCCTGGCCCGAGAGAGTTCTTCCTGTCGTGTTCTATGTAGTAGAAGGTGTGTTCGCTTATTGAAAGAGAAGACAGTGAGAGGGAAAGTGAGGAATACCCCCGGAGGGAACGGCCACACGACAGTCCCTTCGCCATTCTGAAATTTTGTGTGCACACACACGCACCCGGCGTGGTTTTCACGGCTCCAGGTCTGAGACCAGCCACGTGAAGGCCCGGCTGCTCTAACACCAAGCCACCTTCTGGCCCCTACAATAATTTTCTTCTTAGCAACGGTGAACTAATTGGTTCTTCACAGCAAAGCAGGTAGCAGCGTAAACGCCATCCTGGGGCAGACGGGAGTCTCTTGAAGACTGTCCAGACATGTCACACGACACCGGAACCACACCACGATCTCTTGGGGGGCATTTCTTTTTTTTTAAGAGAGATTTTTGCTATAGGGTATGTACAGTTTCTGGAGAGGCAGAAAGTGCGAAATCACTCCTGAGGGGGTGGCCATGCCGCATCCCTTCTCCGTTCTCTCTGGATTTGGGGCACACACGCACACATACGCGACCTGTTTCCGGCTGCCAGGTCCAGGACTCAAGCTGTGCTCAACCATGTGGGAATCCAGCAGCCTAACCACTACACCATGTGCTGGTCCTGCTGGGGTTTCTTATGCAGCAGCAAGACAAATGCATGACAGTGGAAGACTCCCTCCTTCCGAGAGCTCGCGTTTCGGAGCTCCTTTACGTGGGGAAGCTGGAAACGTGCTCATAAACCTCTCCTAGCTTCCGCGCTCCGAGCAGTGGTACCGGCCCCGCGGCAGGAGGCAGGAGCCCAAGAATCGGGACAACTGGAGTCGGTCTAATTCGTACAGCTCGGTTTTTGTCTTGCATGTTATTTTTGGCTAAGGTACATGGTTGACCAAATGGGTTCTCTTTTTTATTTTTATTTTTATTTATTTATTTATTTATTACTTGCCAGAGGACTACATGCTCCCCAGGGGGAGTAAGAGCAGCTCCCGCCCTTGGGGAGTGGTCATGCTGCAGTCCCGTCACCACCTTTCTCTCCTTCTGGGACTTTGGACACAGGCAAGCGTACGAGCCCAGCATGTTCCTCAGCTGCTGGGTCCAGGGCTTGAACCAGGCAATTTCTGTGTGAATCCAGCTGCCTTAGCCACCACACCACCGCTGGCCCCCAAATGGATTCTTAGTGGCATGGTTTTATAGTTGTATATGATATTAGTGATCGGGGATCTGTTGGTGGTCATTGACATGAAAAATGCCAGCAAGTGTCATTCAGAAATCTAGAACTTTGGTGGCCAGCCGGTGGCGTGGTGGTTAAGGCACTGGACTCCCACATGGTCCACTGTGGTTCGAGTCCCAGACCTGGTGCCTTGAAATCATGCCGGGCGTATGTGTGTGCCTGCCCGACATTCCAGGAAGAGAATGGAGAAGAGATGGTGGTGTAACCATCCCCAGGGGGAAGTAGTTTTACCATAGGGTCTGCACCCTCACTGGAGAGAGGGAAACAGAAATCAACCCCCAGGGTGCATCCCTTCTCCATTCTCCTCTTGGGACTTTGGGCACGCACACACGTGCACACACACACACACCTGGTGTGCTTTTTTCCTGGCTTCCACATCAAGGACTCACCATGCAGTCGGCTGGGTGCGTTCCAGCTGCCTCCACCACCATGCCGCCCACCAGTCCAAACGGCTCTTTTGGATCAGAAGTGCAGGCCTGCGCGTGGCTCCTCACACCTGTAATTCACCAAAATGACGAACACAAGGGGAAAGAAGAGAGGCACCCGATACATGTTCTCTAGGCCTTTTAGAAAACATGGAGTGGTTCCTTTGGCAACATATATATATATATATATATATATATACTGTTGTGAACGAACAAGTTAAGGGCGAGATTCTTGCCAAGAGAATCAATGTGCGTATTGAGCATATTAAACATTCTAAGAGCAGAGAGAGCTTCCTAAAATGTGTGAAGGAAAATGAGCAGAAAAAGAAGGAAGCCGAAGAGAAAGGGACCTGGGTTCAACTAAAGCGCCAGCCTGCTCCACCCAGAGAAGCACGCTTTGTGAGAACCAATGGAAAGGAGCCGGAGCTCCTGGAACCTATTCCCTATGAATTCACGGCATGATGGGTGTTAAAAATGAACTAATCTGTGGTCTATAAAAAAAGTTCAGTGGACAAAGCAATGGGTTGTAATCAGTTCACTTCCTGTAGGTGGCGCCATAGGTGCAGAAGCAAAGCGGTGATTCTACTGAGACAAAAGTCCTGTGCTCAGAACCACGAGCCCCGAGCCCCGCCACTGCCGGAGTTTGGAGTGGTGTGACTCTGTGGTCCTGGAAGTGCGTTTTGAGTTGAGCTCTCTGGTCCCCTGGACAGTGTCATTCTTTCCTGGCATAAGATGCCCGGGCAGCAGTGGGCCGCTGAGACCGAGGGGCAGGGAGAGATTCCGGAGAGGCGGAGTGCTCATCGTGGGGGAGCCTGATCTTGTGCTAAGGAGGTGCAGGACGGCAAACTGCTGCTTGCTTTTGAGACTGACAGACTCAGGGCCCGCAGGGGGTGCAGTGGCTAAGGCACTGGACTCCCACATGCCCAACCACAGTTTGAGTCCTGGGCCCAGAGGCTTGAAACCCATGGGCGCGTGTGTGCCCCAGATCCCGAGCGGAGAATGTGATTTCTCACTTTCCCTCTACGTACCCTAAAGCAAAAACCTCTAAACAAAAAAAAGAAAGAAAAAAGATTTTAATTTTATTATCATTATTTTTAAATTCCCTGTAAGGCCTGTGCACTCTCCAGAAAGAGTGGGAAAGTGAGGAAGCAAGCTGCCAGGTCTAGGACTTGAACTGCAGTTGGCCACATGGGAATCCAGCACCCTAACCACCCTGCCACCTGCTAGCCCCCTTCCAACTGCCTTTCCCCCAACCGCCATGTGGAGACATTTTCAAACATAATCATCTCGGGACCAGCAGTCAGCGTAATGGCTATGTTGCTGGACTTCCACGTAGTCGACCATGGTTCGCGTCCTGGACCCGGTGGCTTAAAACTCACGCCGGGCACGTGTGCGTGCGTGCCCAAGATCCCGAGAGGAGAATGGAGGAGAAGGGATTGCGGCATGGCCATCCTCCCTGGGGGGTGATTTCTTGCTTTCTGTCTCTCTGTCTCTCTCTGTCTGGCGAGCACACGTGCCCTATAATGAAAAACTCTCAAAAAAAAAAAAAATCATCATCTTGGGCCAGCCCGTGACCTGGTAATTGAGGCAGCCACATCTCACATGGCTGAGCACCGTGTGCTCAAAATCCCACCAGGATGGAGAGATGGAGACGGGTTAGCGGTCTGACCCTGCCCCATCGGGGGGTGCTTTCTCCCTCTCTGTCTCTGTCTCTCTGGGGAGCACATGCACCCTCTGGAAATATAAGTAAATAAACAAGCCCAAGCTTCAAAGAATGCCCACAAATTTCCAAGGAACAAGACCTCACAACCGGAAATTAATGTTCTCTTTCTCTTACCAAATAAGTTGATAGCTATCGATTTAGTTACAGTAACTGTGTGTAAATAATTATCTTAACACACATAGACGCTTATTTTTTTATTGCCAGAGAATGCGTGTGCGCGCCAGAGACAGGAAGAGGCAGAAAGTGGCCCCCAGTGAGGTGTCACACTGCTGTCCCTTCTCCACTTCTCAGTCCCGGTGGGATTTGGGGCACGCACGTGTACCCACCAGTGCGTCTTTTTTTTTTTTCCTTTCTAAAGATGCGTTTATTATGATTTTATTGGGCATGTGCACTCCCCAGAGAGAGAGGGAAAGTGAGAAAGCAAGCTGACAGGTCTGGGACTCGAACTCAAATGTGGTAGTTCTATGCCATAACCACCACGCCACCTGCTGGCCCCACACCAGGGCCAGGACTTGCCCGTGGCTGGCCACGCAGGGTCCTGTCCTAGCTACCACGGACACCGTGCTCCATGGAGAAAACCTTGGAGGGGACTTGCCCGTGGCTGGCCACGCAGGGTCCTGTCCTAGCTACCACGGACACCGTGCTCCATGGAGAAAACCTTGGAGGGGACTTGCCCGTGGCTGGCCACGCAGGGTCCTGTCCTAGCTACCACGGACACCGTGCTCCATGGAGAAAACCTTGGCCGGTGCCCTTCCCTTCTCTTGTGTAGACTGGCCGCCTCGCACGTGCCCGGCGTGAGTTTAAGCAACTGGGTCCGGGAATCGAACTGTGGTTGACTACATGGGAATCCAGCGACATAGCCATTATGCCAACTGCTGGTCCTGTAACGACATTCTTTACAAGTATCTCTCAGGCCTTTGTCAACCAGGACTCCTCCCATCCACAAAAACCTGGGGTGGCAACAGTGACTGGCCAGGGACTCCGACCTTAGATGGCGTCGCGGCTCCACCTACTGGCCATGCGCGCAGGCTGCAAGGGCACTCGGAAACAGCGTGGTCCGGGAAATCTAGCCAGGAACCCCGGTTAGGTGCTTGCTGAGCACCTTGGAATCTGACTTTCTTCTGCAGGTCTGAGAACACCCAAAGTTCCAGAGTTTAGAAATCAGTTGAGATGTTCAAGGCAGCATGCCCACGACATGGCAGGCACATAAAAGCCCTCGAATATAGAACCGGGACAAATATCAATGTTACCGTTTTAATTAATGTTCTAAAATAGAAGAGTACATTTTTTTTTTTTTGAGAGAGATTTTTTTTTAGAGAGATTTTTTTTGCTATAGGTTGCATGTTCTTGTCAAAGAGACAGAAAGTAAGAATGCCCCCAGGGGGAATGGCCACACCACAATCCCTTCTCTGTTCTTCTCTAGGGATTTTGAGGCACTGACACACACGCGCGCGTCAGCTGAGAGTTTGAAGTCACCAGGTCCAGGACGTGAACCATGGTTAGCTGTGTGGGTGTCCGACGATATAACCATTATACCATCCGCTGGTCCCTGGAACAGGAAATTTTTTTTTGGAGAGGTTTTGGCTATAGGGTGTGTGTGTGCTCACCAGAAAGACAAGAGAGACAGGACCAGCAGTTAGCGTAATGGCTATGTCGCTGGACTCCCATGTAGTTGACCGTGGTTCGAGTCCCGGACCCGGTGGCTTAAACTCACGCCGGGCGCTTGTCTCTCTGTCTTTCTGGTGAGTGCACATGCCCTGTAGCAAAAACCTCTCCAAAAAAAAAGAGAGAGACAGAAAGCGAGAAATCACCCCCCCAGGGGGGATGGTCACGCCGCAATCCCTTCTCCTCCATTCTCCTCTCGGGATCTTGGGCACGCACGCACATGCACCCGGCGTGAGTTTTAAACCACCGAGTCTGGGACGCAAACCGCAGTCGACTACATGGGAGTCCAGTGACATAGACATTATGCTAACTGCTGGTCTCCAGGCACAGTAAATTATTTTTTAAAAATTTGCCAGAGTGTGTGTGCTCACCAGAGAGACAGAGAGAGAAAATCCCACTGGATGTGGTCACACCATAATCCCTTCTCCACTTCTCCACTCTGTCTGGATTCTGGGCCTGCACGCACATGAGCTTGATACGTTTTTCAAACCCCCAGGTGGGGAACTCAGACCCCACGGTCAGCCATGTGGGATCAAGCTCCCCCAGCCGCCAGGCCACGGGCCGACCAGGAGAGTCCACGTGTGAAATCACATGGCCATAGTAACAGCTTGTAAACACTCACAGAGCGCGTGTGTGTGGTCTCCGGGACGATGACCAGGAGGAAGGAGAGCCACGGTGTGGGCTGGCCGGGCCTGGTGGTCATGCAGCTGGATCCCACCTGCCGGCTGCCCAGTCTGCGGGGAGCAGAGACGGGACTGCGGCGCGGCCATGCCCCAGGTGTGGATTCTCACTTTCTCTGTCTCTCTCCAGTGAGCGTATATGCTTTACAGCAAACAGAACAAAACAAAGAATAAGAAGAGAAAGAACTGGACAACTGAGGGAATGACAGCTATGGAGTAGAACTTCGTTGTCATTTTTTCCTTCTGAGTGATCTCACTGTATTTTCTCCACAATTGACTAAAGGGAGATTTTCCTCTGAGTTTCAGATAGGAGGCAGAAAACAGTAATCAAACAGAAATCGGGGACCAGCAGTTAGCGTAATGGCTATGTCGCTAGACTCCCACGTAGTCAACTGTGGTTCGAGTCCCGGACCCGGTGGCTTAAAACTCACGCCGGGCGCGTGTGCGTGCGTGCCCAAGATCCCAAGAGGAGAATGGAGGAGAAGGGATTGCGGTGTGGCCATCCCTTCCTGAGGGGTGATTTCTCACTTTCTGTCTCTCTGTCTCTCTCTGTCTGTCTGGCGAGCACACGTGCCCTATAGCAAAAACCTCTCCCAAAATTAAAAAAAAACATTAAAAAAAAAAAAAACAGAAATCAACTCAATAGTTCAAAGAGCGACTCAGTTGGGTCTTGAAAACGGAGCGCTTTGGAAGGCGCGTTGCCCTTGCGCAGGGGCTGCTGACTCTGCCATCCAGCCTCGGTGTGCGGGCCCTGCTGTCACGGACCTTTGGAACTATCAGGGTTGGAGGGGCCTCCATGCCTTTCCCAGCTCAGGCTGAGGCTCCTGGGCATCTTCTCTGCAAACGGCCATGACCCCAGAGTCAGCACAGAAAAGGGGGCGAGCCACGGAGAGGTTGAAGCTGGAGGCCGAGCGGGCAGCTTTCCTGTCACCACCTCTTTATACGTCTGTGTTTCCATAATTATTTTTATTTAACTTTATTTATTTATTTGCTTATTTTAGAGTGACAGAGTGAGAGAGAGAGAAAGTGAGAACGCTGCCAGGTCCGGAACTCGCACTGCGGTCAGCCATGTGGGAGTCCAGGGGATTTAACCACCACGCCACCTGCCCAGCCCCTATCTTAAGAGGTTTTTGCCTTAGGGAATGCACGCTTGCCAGGGAGAGAAAGAGAGACAAGAGACAGTGAGAGGGAAAATGAGAAATCAGCCCCTACAGGGGATGGCCAAGCCCGTCACAATCCCTTTTTCTCCATTCTCCTCCCAGGATCTTGGACGCACGCACGCACGCACGCATGCTGGCATGAGTTTCAAGCCACTGGGGTCTGGGACTTGAACTGCAGTTGGCCATGTGGGAGTCGGGTGATATAACCACTGTGCCATCTGCTGGTCCCTATTTATTTATTTTAATTTGACCAGCAAGACAGAGAGAGGGAAAGTGAGAAAGGACGCCACCATGTCCAGGACTCGAACTGCACTCAGCCAGGTAGGAGTCCAGCACCCTAACCACCATGCCACCTGCTGGCCCCCCGAAAACAATGTTAAAGACTACATATCTCCAGGTCAGCAGGTTGGTGCGGCGTTAAGGCAGCTGGATCCCACATGACCAACGGCACGGTTCAAGTTCTCAGTGGCTTGAAAAACATGCTGAGGGCCGCAGAGAGCATAGTGGTTACGTTGGTGGACTCCCACATGACCAGTCGCAGTTCATGTCCTAGACGTGTCCAGTGGCTTGAAACTCTTGCCGGGCACGTGTACATGCATGCCCAAGATCCCAGGAGGAGAATGGAAGAGAGGGGATTGCGGCATGGCCATCCTCCCTGGGGGGTGATTTCTCACTTTCCCTCTGTTTCTCTACAGTGAGCACACATACCCTGGGGCAAAAAAAAAAAAAAAGATAAATAAATAAAAAAGAAAGAAAGAAAAAGGAAATTGAATCAGGTTGGCTTACAGCTCAGTAGTTAAGAGCTAGGCATAGAAAGCTGAATCCCACATGGCTGGCCACAGTTTGATTCCTGGCCCTGGCAGCTTAAAAATACCCTGGGTGGGACCAGCAGATGGCGCAATGGCTATGTCGCTGGACTCCCATGTAGTTGACTGTGGTTCGAGTCCCGGACCCGGTGTCTTAAACTCATGCCAGGTGTGTGTGTGTGTGTGCATGCCCAAGATCCCGAGAGGAGAATGGAGGAGAAGGGATTGTGGCGTGGCCATCCCCCCGGGGGGGCATTTCTCTCTCTTTCTGGCAAGCGCTCACGCCCTATAGCAATAATAATAATAAAAATAAAAACAAGAAGAAGAAGAAGAAAAAAAAAACTTCTCAAAAAACTACCCTGTGTGTGTGTGTGTGCACAGCCTCAAATCTTGACCAGGTGAAGAAGTGGAGGAAAGGGGATTGCAGCGTGCTCACGCCCCATTGGGAGGTGCTTTCTCCTCTGTCTCAGTCTCGTCCATGCACCATCTAGCAATTAAAAACAAACCAAACAGGGCCAGCAGGTGGCACAGTGGTTAAAGTGCTGGGCTCCCACGTGTCTGACCACAGTTCAAGGCCCTGACTGGTGACTTGAAATGGTGGGCGTGGTGTGCTCAGAACTCCAGGCTTCTGGAGAATGGAGGAGAAGGGCTTGGTTTGTGGCCGCCTCCTGGGAGAGCGATTTCTCACTTTCCCTTTCACTGTCTCTCTCTGTGTCTTTTCAGCGATCTCACACACCCTATGGGAAAAACCTAAAAAAAAAAAAAAAATCAAAAACCCAAATGAAATAACAAGACAAAAACGCTTGTCAACAGTGTCCCGAGCAGTCTCCCAGGGACCCGTGTTACCTCAGTTCTCCTTCTCCGTCTTCACGCTGGCGTCCCCATAGCGCCACACCCTGACGCTCGGCCTCTCCCCAGTGCTGAGCTCTGCAAGAGCCACCTCGCAGCCCCCGGACACCTCCTGGACGGTGCAGTCAGCTGGCCCCGTGACGGCGACCGTATGCTGCTTAAACCCAAAGTCATGAAAATTCCCGCCCAGGGGTGGTGTGAAGGCGCTGGACTCACACATGGTCGAACATGGTTTGAGTCCCAGTTCAGACAACTTGAAAATCACACCGGGTGTGTGTGTGTGTGTGCACCCAAGTTCCCGAGAGGAGAATGGAGGAGAAGGGATTGCAGCATGGCCATCCTCCCGGGAGTGATTTCTCGCTTTCCCTCTCTGTCTCTCTCTAGGGTAAACGTGCATGTCCTATAGAGAAAATCTCTCTGAAAATCACTAATTAATGAACTAATTTTTAGCGCTGGAGCACGGCAGGGGGGGACGGCAGTGGCCAGACGCTGCGGGCGGGTGTGCGTCTTTCTCTCCCATTCTCGCTGTGCACGCACGTGCTCTGTCGTAAATAAAAGGGAATACGTAAGATCGGGTTAGACTGGTACATTTCAGGCTCCCAGTGATGGCGTGAGGCTGGTGACCGCCATGCTGGACGGGGCAGGTACAGGACATCTGCATCGTTACAGAGAGCTGTGGACGACGCTCGTGGGCCCAGAGACGTCTCCTCTGCCGGCGTCCAAGCTTACCGATCTCTGACAGCTGTTCTGAGGGCGAGCATCGGGCTGGACAGCCCGAGGGGCAGTGACTGTGGCCATCCCGTTCCTGCCGTGTGACTGACATCCCAGGTGTCTGATGGGTGCCAGGTAAGAAGGTGGGCATGGAGGAACAGGCCGCTGGATTGAAACTCGGGCTGTCGCACTCCCCTGCACGATCACAGTATGGGTTTACTTGAACTCATTTACAGAACGTTGAGTCCAACGGGCTGCTGACAACGAAGCTCTAAGCTGAACTCGACTGGGGTGCCGTGAGCCCATAGGCAGCATGGAGGTTACGGTGGCTGGACCCAGGACCCAGCAGCTCGGAAAACACGCCGGGTGCGTGTGCGTGCATGGCCAAAATCCCGATGGAGAGTGGAAGAGAAGGGACTGCAGATGGCCGTCTCCCCGGGCCTGCCTTCTCACTTTCCTTCTCTCTCGCTGTCTCTGTGTCCAGCGAACGTATGCACCCTAAAGCAATGAATATTTTTCTTTTTAATTGGAAGACACCTGCCCTCCTTTTCACTCTTGCCCCAGCAGGAAGGTCCTTGACAGCCGATTCCCTTTTCCCCAGCAGGAGGGTCCTGGACAGCCGATTCAGAAAGCCCTATGAGAACCCCAGAAACACTCTTTTTTTAAAAGAGCATTTTGCTATGGGACACATGCACTTGCCAGAGGGACAAAGAGGGAGACAGAGAGACAGAAAGCGAGAAATATCTGCCCCCCCGGGGAGATGGTCACGCCACAACCCCTTCTCCTCCATTCTCCTCCCGGGATCTCGGGCAGGTGTGTACATGCTCTCAGCATGGGTTTGTTTTGTTTGTTTTTGGAGAGGTTTTTGCTATAGGGCGCGTGCGCTCGCCAGACAGACAGAGAAAGACATAGAGACAGAAAGCGAGAAATCACCCCCCAGGGGGGATGGTCACGCCACAATCCCTTCTCCTCCATTCTCCTCTCGGGATCTTGGGCATGCACACACACGCGCCCAGCGTGAGTTTTAAGCCACGGGGTCCAGGACGCGAACCACTGTCGACTACATGGGAGTCCAGCGACATAGCCATTACGCTAACTGCTGGTTCCCTCTCAGCATGAGTTTTAAGCCGCCGGATCTGGTACTCGAACTGTAGTTGAGTCTGTGGGAGTCCAGTGACGTAACCACTATGCCCTGCTGGTCCCCAGAAACTCTCTCTACAATTGTGTGGACTGGGCTTCAGCCTCTGAGCTTAGGAAGCCAGCCTTGCTTCGGTCTGCAAACACTGAGTCAGCTTTGGTGGCAGGGACCAGCCCGCAGACTGAGGGGCTCAGAAGCCGGAAGTCCAGGGCCATGCTGGCGACTTCGGCTCTCTCCGAGGCCTCCTCGCTCCTTGCCTGCAGATGGCCGCCTTCTCCCTATCCTTGCCTGGCCCAGTCTGCCAGGACGCCTGTCAGGCTGGAACGGTCCCCCTGTTGACTTCGTAGAGACTGTATCTCTCAATCCTGGGGCGTTCTGAGGTCCTCGTCTTAGGATTCAAGCATATGAATTTGGGGACACCACTCAGCCCACAGCCAGGACTGTTTCCTAGACAGCGGCCGAGAGTCCCTTCTGTTCACAGTGCTCACCGATGGAGAGAGAATAGATCTGTCATTGTGCTTATCAGACAATTGACTGCTTTTATTCTGTAAGGGCGAGGGAGGAAGATCCCCCACCTCCCAACTTGGTAAGGATCTGTTTTGTTCTTTAAAACACAGATAAAGTTCAGCTGGTGTAGAAGGAAGAGTCTTCTTAAGGATAAACGCAAGTGGAAATCAAAGCTGGCAGTGGCGTGGTGGTTAAAGGTGCTGGACTCCCACATGGCGCGACCACGGTTCAAGTCCCTGACACTGGTGGATTGCTTTCTCACTTTCCTTCCTCTCTGTGGTCAAAATAAAGTAAATAGAGTTGAACTGAATGATTAAACAATAAGGAAGTGGAAATCTAGAATTAAGACTGAAAGAAGACAGTTTGGGGCCAGCCCGTGGCCGGTTAGGGAGCCAAGGAGGGGCCACAGCAACTTCAGGAACAGGTCAACTCTGTTCATCAGTGCGTGCCCAGAATCTCCACAGGAGGGAGCCACGGAGCAGGAAACAGAGCAGCACGGGAGGGGCCTGCTCCGGCTCCCTCTGTCCCGCTCTCCTGGCTGCCTGTGCTCTCTGGCAATGGCAGAGAGGAAGGAAAGAAGGGAAGGGGCTGGGAAGGAACCTGAGTCACAGTGAGCCCGAGCAGGTTTGTCAAGCAGACACTGTGGGGCTGGGTGGGGGCTTTAAACTAAGTGCTAGGAGGCACTCTTTCTTACTCGACACTACTGCTTTCTTATTTTAAAAAATAATGATTTTATTTAACTTTGTTTTCATTTGACCAGAGAGGGGCAGAGTGGCAGAGCGAGAGAGCGAGAGCGAGAGCGGGAGAGAGAGGGAAAGTGAGAAGGCAAGCCGCCAGGTCCGGACGGAAGTGCCATCTGCTCCGTGGGAGTCCAGACCCTTAGCCACCATATCACCTGCTGGCCCCAATTTCTTAATAAGCCACTGAATCCAGTTGTGACTGTTTTGTTGCTTGTTTTTTTTTTTTTTTTTTTTGAAATGGTTGTATTGTAAAAAGATGTTTCTAGCAGCTGCTGGGGCCAGATGGAAGGCCGTGGAATGGACCCTGGCCAGCTGGAGGGTTGGGGAGGACCTGGGTGTGTTGGGACCCCTTCCGATGTGCCTCTGTCTCTGTCTCATGAAACAAATCAACTTTTTTTTTTTTTTTTTAAGTTTTTGCCTTAGGGTTCGTGAACTGGCAGTTGGGGGAGTGGAGAGGCAGAGAGAGTGACAGGGAAAGTGAGAATCCCCCTCCACCCCGTGCAGAGGGGATGGCTACACCACAATCCCTTCTCCTCCACTCTCCCCCTGGGATCTTAAGCATGCATGCACATGTGCCTGGAGTGATTTTCAACTACTGGGTCTGGGACTCGAACTGTGGTTGGTCATCTAGGAATCCAGTGACGTAACCGCTACGCCATCTGCTGGTCCCCAACTTTTAAAAAGTCTTTAAAGGAAGGGTTGAGCAGGAGGCGT
>NW_006210128.1:2773497-2777363 GCF_000334495.1 Tupaia belangeri chinensis | reverse complement strand
CCCCCAAATCGCCTTAATCTTCAACGTTTCAGAGATTGTCACTTTAAAATACTTTTTGATTTTCTTCCTAAGAAATCAAAAAGAACAGGATTGTTCTATACATACTGGTTTTAGAATATGCTTGTCCATGTATTATATTATGAATGTTTTGTTTTTTAAAAAACCTGATATTGTGCCAGATCCATGGCCTGGTGTTTGAGGGAGTGAGATCCCACATGGCTGGCTCTGAGGTTCAAGCCCTGGACCCAACGTCTGGAGGAACACGCTGGGCACACTTGCATGCACGCCCGGACTGGAAAAATGGAGAAGGGATTGCAGTGTGGTCATTCCAAGACGGTGCTTTCTCCTTCTCCTTCTTCTTCTTCTTCTTTTTTTTTTTGAGTGCACTCACCAGAAAGACAAGGAGAGACAGAGAGACAGAAAGCGAGAAATCACCCACGAGGGGGGATGGCCATGCTGCAATCCTTTCTCTTGCATTCTCCTCTTGGGATCTTGGGCATGCATGCACACGCACCCGGCGTGAGTTTAAGTCATTGGGTCCGGAACTTGAACCACGGTTGACTACATGGGAGTCCAGCGACATAGCCATTACGCCAACTGCTGGCCCCGTTTTTTTCTTCTTACTCTCTGTCTGTCAGTGGTGAGTGCATATGCTCACTAGCAAATTAAAAAAAAAAATTTGTCGGGGCCAGTGAGTGGTCTGGTACTTAAACAAGCATCCTATGGGAAAAAAATCTTAAAAAAAAAAAAAAAATAAAAACCTTGTTATTAAAAATATCATGTTTTATTTATGTATATATTTATGTATGTTTAGGTTTTTATCATAGGGTGTATGTGCTTGCCAGAGAGAGACAGAGAGATGGAGAGTGAGAAATCACCCCCTGGGTGGATGACCATGTGTAACCCCTCTTTCTCCATTCTCTTCTCTGGATTTTGGGCACACATGCACATGTACCTGCTGTGATTTTTCAATCCACCGGATCTAGGACTCGAACCATGGTCAGCCATGGGAGAGTCCAGCACCTTAACCACCATGCCACCTACTGGCCTCTCATCATAAGATTTATTCGTTGTGAATTTTTTCTTTTTTGTTTTGGGTTTTATTTTTATTAGTTGTGACTTTTTCAAAAAGTTTATAGTTTCTTCCATTAGCAAGAATGGCACTCCAAATAGGGTCTTCGTGCCACGGTCCACTCCTAGCCTCAGCCAGTCCAAATCAGGGCCACGAGTGCAGGGAGCACGGTGTGAACCTGGGACCTCCCCATGTGGCTTCGGTGTAACAGTGTTGTGTTATTGCCGTGCAGTGGCAATGTCTAATGACACTGTACGTGTGGTTGAATTACTGGCTCGACTATGACCATTTGAGTTGAAGATAAATTTTATTACAAAAATAGCAAGAAGACCAAACAGCAGATAGCAAGTGTTTAATGTGATTCTTTTTGGGCACACACGCATGTCTGGTGTGAGTTTCAAGTAGCTGGGTCTGGGACTCGAACTATAGCAGGCTCTGTGGGAATCCAGTGACGTAACCATTACGCTATCTGCTGGTCCCTTTAATGTGGTTCTTAACTTCCACCTCAGAATACATCCAGCAGAAACCCTTCCCACCTAAGACTGACTCTGGCCGCACCCCTGCCCACCTCCCCTGGATCATCCTTTGTCAACCTTGAGTGAGGACTGTTCTTTTTTTTTTTTTTTTAAGGAGATTTTTGGAGAGAAAGAGAGACAGCGACAGTGAGAGGGAACGTGAGAAACACTCCCCAGGGGGTTGACCACACTGCAACACCTTCTCTTCCATTTTTCTCCTGGGATCTTGGGCACGCATGTACACGCACCCAGCGTGATTTTCTTTTCTTTTCTTTTTTTTAAAAGATTTTAATTAACTTTTTATTTATTTATTTAAACTTGAAGAGGGAGAGCGAGAAGGTAAGCTGTCAGGTCCAGGACTTGAACAAGGCAAGCTGCCAGGTCCAGGACTCGAACCATGGTCAGCCATGTGGGAGTCCAGCACCCTTAACCACCAAGCCACGTGCCGGCCCCCCCAGCGTGATTTTCAAGCCACTGAGTCATAGACTCAAACCATGGTCGGCCATGTGGGAGTCCAGTGATGTAACCACTACACCATCTACTGGCCCTGAGTGAGGGCCCATTCTTTTTTAAAAAAGAGTTATTTTAAAGAAATGTAATACACTGTAAAGTTATACGTGATTCAGTGTAATATAAACAGGATTATGATGATAATAAATTAAAAAAAGAAAGAAAAAAACCTTTTTATTTAACTTTATTTAATTATTTATTTATTTTAATTTGACCAGAGAGGGACAGAGCAAGAAAGTGAGAAAACAAGCCACCAGGTCCGGGACTTGAACTGTGGTCGGCCATGTGGGAGTCCAGCGCCCTTAACCACCACACCATCTGCTGGTCCCACGAGGGCCCAGCCTGAGGTGGTAGAGTGGTCTAGGTTACCAGAAGTCAGGCAATCGGGATTATAGGATGTGACCTGAGAGGATCCACGCTCCTTGTCCAGCTCGATGCAGAGGGATGGAATATTGCCACCAGCAGACGGATTCCCAGGAGGTCAATGAACGAAGGGCCTGCCCCTCAAGAGGAGCAGATTGCCTGGGGCAGGGCGGGATGCACGTCAGTCAGTCTGTCCCTGCAGAACCTGTGTATCTGGCAGCGTTCCTCTACCAGGGCACCTCCCTCTGAGCCCCATCCTGAAGCGCAGGCTCTGCACTGGTGGGGACCAGGAGGCCGCGATCCTGTTCCCCTGGGTTACTGGGAGTCTCGCGTAGTTGCGGCCTAGAGGGAATAAGGCAGTCTGCCCTCCAAGTCTGCTCTCAGAGGTCCACGTGACCTCACAGGTCGCTTCCCGGTCCCCAGGCTCCTGGCTGCCCCCCTCTCAACCCTCTGACTTTACCTTATTCCTTCTTTTTTTTGCCATAGTGTGTGTGTGCTCAACCGAGAGAGACAGTGAGAGGGAAAGTGAGCAATCACTCCCCGGGGGTGGCCATGCCACAATCCCTTCTCCTCCACTTTCCTCTTGGGATTCTGGGAACGCAAGCACGCTTGCCTGGCATGATAAACCACCAGGTCCGGGACTCAAACCATGGTCGGTCACGTGGGAGTCCAGCACCTTAACCGCCACGGCAATTGCTGGCCCTCTATTCCTGCTTTTGTTCGCATCCCGAGCTGTTAGTGACACCATCGGTTGTTCGGTCCTTTAAGTTTAGTGATTTTTGACTTCCTTCTCCGCTCACAGCCAGATTTGGTCACCAGTGTTTGACTCCACCTCCGAGCTGCGCCACCTGTCGGCCCCCGCCCAGCGTGGTTTTCAAGCCACTGAGTCTGGGACTTGAACTGTGCAGTCACCCTAACCTCTACACCACCTGCTGGCCCTCCGAGCTGTTTCCCAGATCCCCTCTGCCTTCCCCAGCCTCAGGGCTGCTGCTTCAGTTGCAGTACCCTCGGCTCCTCATCTAGCCTACGGCTGTTGCCAGAGGGCCTTTTTCTTTTAGAGAGAGATTTTTGCTATAGGGTGCATGGAGAGGCAGAGAGACAGAAAGTGAGGAACCACTCCCCAGAGGGGACGGCCACGCTGCAATCCCTTCTCCTCCCTTCTCCTTCTCCTAGGATTTTGGGCACGCACGCACACCACACACACGTGCCTGGCATGAGTTTTAAGTCACCAGATCTGGGGCTCCAACTGTGGTCAGCCATGTGGGAATCCAGTGACATAACCATTACGCCACCTGCTGGTCCCACCCAGCGGGGCTTTCTGATGACAGCACCAACTCTGTCATGCCTGTGTCTAAGTGGCTTTTATTTTTTATTCTATACTATATTTTGAAATTTGCTTGACAGAG
>NW_006210128.1:2769556-2773483 GCF_000334495.1 Tupaia belangeri chinensis | reverse complement strand
AAGAGAAGGGGGGAGGGAATGTGAGAAAGCATCCCCAGCACGGAGGGCCACACGGCAATCTCTTCTCCGTTCTCCTTTGGAGATTTTGGGCACACACATGCATGTATGCAGTGCATTTTTATTTTTCCTTTTTATTTCAAAGAACCATTTTTATTTAACTTTATTTATTTATTTAAATTTGACCAGAGACGGAAAGTGGGAGAGAGAGAAAGTGAGAAAGCAAGCCGCTAGGTCCAGGACTTGAACCACAGTCGACCACGTGGGAATCCAGTGCCCTTAACCAGTGCGCCACCTGTTGGCCCCAACCCAGTGTGGGTTTCAAGCCACTGAGTCTGGGCTTGAGCTGTGCAGTCACCTAAACTTCTACACCACCTGCTGGCCCTCAGAATGGTTTTTGTGTTGCTAAATCCTGCCCTGCTGAGATCCCCTCACCCTGGCACTCTCTTGCTCTCTTTTTTGGGGGGCACTCTCTCTTTTTGATTTCACTCTGTATAGCTCTTATTCTCAGCCATGTCGGTTTACCAGCCTTTCCTAGACACCTCGCCTTCCTGCAGGCTACACGAGGGAGAGCGAGAGCACACGTGGGCCCTGCCCCTGGCTGCCTCTGTTCCTTCTCCTCGATACCTCCACGCTCTGCACAGCGGGTCTTCTTCTTTTTCTTTTTAACAACTATTTATTTAGTTTAATTTATTTATTATTATTCGTCAGTTTGACCAGTGAGAGACAGAGAGAGACAGGGAGAGTGAGAAAGCAAGCCACCATTTCGGGACTTGAACCACGGTCGACCATGTAGGAGTCCAGCACCTTAACCACCACGCCACCTGCCGGCCCCAACAGAGCGGGTCTTCTCACCCAGACTGTGCAGGGACTCAGCTCCATACTTAGCTCCGTGTCTGAATCAGCAGCCACAGCAAACTGGCGAATCAAATGCTTACGGCTGTCCTGCTCCCTGGGGCACGGGGTGCTGGCTGTGGCCCTGTACCGCAGTCTTCCTGTGTCTGACGTGTGACGGGCTTGATCTGACGCACTATTTCACAAGAATTTATATTTCCAAATGAGGGCTGCATCCTTCCCAGTGCTCCCCTGGTGAGATTGGAGAAGCTGTCACTGCTCAGAACACTCCTGGAACACCTCTCTTGGGAAGAGCTAAGGCGTCTAGAGCCCCTCTCCCTTTTATTTATTATTTTTTTTTGGAGAGATTTTCACTGTAGGGCGCGTGCGCTCGCCAGACAGACAGAGAGAGACATAGAGACAGAAAGCGAGAAATCACCCCCCAGGGGGGATGGTCACGCCGCAATCCCTTCTCCTCCATTCTCCTCTCGGGATCTTGGGCACGCACACACACGCGCCCGGCGTGAGTTTTAAGCCACCGGGTCCGGGACGTGAACCGCGGTCGACTACGTGGGAGTCCAGCGACATAGCCATTACGCTAACTGCTGGTTCCCTCCCTTTTATTTTTGATTTAAAAAATTTTTTTCCAAGAATTATTTTATTTAATCTTATTTACTCATTTATTTACTTATTTTAATTTGACCAGAGAGAGACAGTGCAAGAGCAAGAGAGAGAGAGAGGGAAAATGAGAAAGCAAGTTGCCAGGTGTGGGACTTGAACCGTGGTCGGCCATGTGGGCATCCAGTACCCTTAACCACCATACCACCTGCCGTCCCCTTATTTTTATTTTTTTTGGAGAGGGCACGTGTGCTTGCCAGACAGACAGAGAGAGACAGAGAGACAGAAAGCGAGAAATCACCCCCCAGGGGGGATGGTCACGCCACAATCCCTTCTCCTCTCGAGATCTTGGGCACACACGCATATGCGCCCGGCGTGAGTTTTAAGCCACTGGGTCCGGGACGCGAACCGCGGTCGACTACGTGGGAGTCCAGCGACATAGCCATTATGCTAACTGCTGGTTCCCCGTCCCCTTATTTTTAAAATATCTTCCACTGGGAGGTGGGGGATCAGCAGATAGCTTAATGGTTATGTTGCTGGACTCCCACATAGCCAAACATGGTTGGAGTACTAGACCCACACTTAAAACTCATGCCAGGCATGTGTGCATGTGTGCCCCAAATCCCAAGATTGTGGGGTAGCACCTCCCTCTGGGATGATTTTTCTTTTTCTTTGTTAATTTATAATTTTTTTTATTTAACTTTATTTATTTATTTATTTTAATTTGACCACAGAGGGACAGAGTGAGAGAGAGAAAGAGAGAGGAAGCAAGCTGTCGGGTCTGGGACTCAAACTGCGATCGGCGATTTGTGGGAGTCCAGTGCCTCCAACCACCAGCCACCTGCCGGCCCCTGGGGTTATTTCTTGATGTCTGTCTCTCTATCTCTCTGGCGAGGGCACATGCCCTATAGCAAACATCTCTTTTTAAAATTTTTTTTAAAAAATGGGGACAAGCAGTTGGCGTAATGGCTATGTGGCTGGACTCCCACGTAGTTGACCGCAGTTTGAGTCCCAGACCGGGAGGCTTTGTGCTGGGCGTGTGTGTGTGTGTGTGTGTGTGTGTGTGTGTGTGCCCAAGATCCCAAGAGGAGAATGGAGAAGGGATTGCGGCATAGCCATCCCCCCTGGGAGGTAATTTCTGGCTTTCTGTCCCTCTGGTGAGTGCACACGTCCTATAGCAAAAGCCTGTCCAAAAAAAAAAGGGGGGGGAGGGTCAAGCAAGTGGCGTAGTGGTTAAGGTGCTGGATTCCCACATGGTCAACCAAGGTTTGAGTCTCGGACCTGGAGGCTTGCTTTTTCACTTTCCCCTTCTCTCTCTCTGTCTCTTTGGTCAAATTAAGAAATAATAATAAATAAGGGAACCAGCAGTTAGCGTAATGGCTAAGTGGCTGGACTCCCACGTAGTCAACTATGGTTCGCGTCCCGGACCTGGTGGCTTAAAACTCACGCGTGTGCGTGCATGCCCAAGATCCCAAGAGGAGAATGGAGGAGAAGGGATTGCGGCGTGGCCATCCCCCCTGGGGGGTGATTTCTCGCTTTCTGTCTCTCTGTCTCTGTCTGTCTGACGAGCGCATGCGCCCTATAGAAACACCTCTTCCAAAAAAAGAAATAATAATAATAGTAACAAATAAAATTAAATAAAGAAATAATTTTAAAAATGTATCTTCCATTGGAGCATTGCTTTTTACCCGTTTTCCTCAGCATTTACCCTGCACTTCTCTGTCCTGGGCCTGATGGTGCTCAGTCAAAGAGGACATAACCAGACACTGCTCTGTGCCCAGGGACGTTCCTGCTTGCTGGGAGGACAAGACCTGCACAGCGGAGTGACCACCTCGTCGAAAGGGTGGGTCTGAGGGCGGGGAAAGCCCGAAGCGCGGTCGCAGCCTCGCGCCCAGGAGCGGGCGCAGTGTGTCGGCACACCGCCGTGAGCTAGCTGGCTCCGAGCACCCCCACGGGGCCGGCGTTCCCAGCACCCCTCCGCAGCAGGAGGCCCAGTGCCTTAGGCTCGGTCGTTAAAACGCAGGCTGCCGCTAGTACCTTAGCGCTTCTGGAGTCCAGGGCCGAGCGTCCCCAGACAGGTCGCGAGCTGTTTGAGGGTGGGTGCTGAGCTCTCGGGGGACACAGACCACACACCAGGTCAATGCTCGCGGAGGGCCGAGCCCCAGAGGTGTCCCACGCCGTGCCACGCGGACCGCACTCCGAGCGTGCTTTCTCCCACGGGGTTCACTCTCCCGTGACCGCCGTGCAGATCCCCAGGGGGCAGGAGAGAACCCGGGGCGAGCGCGGGGACACTGGTGGCGGGACCGGGACCCGAGCCGGGAGTTCCTGCTTCCTGGTTCCCGGAGCGAGCGTCTGGTGGGAGCCCTTCCTGCGCGTCGGGCGCCCCCCGCCCCCACCCGGCCCGGCCAGTCGGGGATGTGTGCGGCGACTGGCGGGACGCGAGGCCGGGGCCCCGCCTGCAGGGACACCCCGCCCAGG
>NW_006210128.1:2765765-2768916 GCF_000334495.1 Tupaia belangeri chinensis | reverse complement strand
TGGGCGCACCCCGGGACTGGTAAGGCTGGGCGCTGGGCCGGGCACTTGCGGGGCTTTGCCCGGGAACAGGTGCCCCGCGCGGTGCGTAAGGAGCGCCCGCAGGGACCAGGCTGGGAGGAGTGAGGCACGTGGAGGCGGTGCGCCTCGGGATGGCAGAAACCGTGCGGCCCGCCGGGTCGGGTGGGGCTGGATGCCAGAGACTTTGGGGGACAGGGCGTCTGGGTTACTGGCGCTGGGCCGGGCACTTGCGGGGCTTTGCCCGGGAACAGGTGCCCCGCGCGGTGCGTAAGGAGCGCCCGCAGGGACCAGGCTGGGAGGAGTGAGGCACGTGGAGGCGGTGCGCCTCGGGATGGCAGAAACCGTGCGGCCCGCCGGGTCGGGTGGGGCTGGATGCCAGAGACTTTGGGGGACAGGGCGTCTGGGTTACTGAAAGAGAGAGGCGGACTGAGGACACCCGCGACGGAAGAGGCCCAGCACCCCTGCCCTTTTTCCGCTGGACCTGTTGCCGGCCTGGAAGAGGGGGCGCAGGAGGAGGGCTGTTGCCTGTTTTAAGTGCTAAGCCGGCGCGGAAGCGAAGGGCCTCTACCGAAGGCCGGCTCCCAGGCGTGGAAGCTGCGAGTCCACGGAGGAGACCCGTGGATGGGGAGGGGAGCAGGACTCAGCCCCACCGTGAGCCTTTCCCCGGCAGGCGGCCCCCGACCCCGCGCACCGGCCTGGGGACCTCCAGGCCGACGTGGTACCTCTGGCGGGTGCGTTCGGTGACGCCTGACTGGGACCTCCTCGGCCGTGTCTGCCAGGGTGATACCTGTTCACAGGTGACTCGCCGGGCTTCCAGCCTCGCGGCGTGGGCGTGAGCGGCAGCGTGCGCACGGTTCTGCGGGGGCTTTTCCTGGGCGATGTTCTGGCCGAGGCTCCCCTCCCTGCACCAACGTGGGCCGGAGAGAGCCCTCCGACCCCCTGATCTGGTGCCTGGGCTGGGGGGGCTTGACCCCTAGGCTCCATGCCCCTGTGCTGGGCAGAGCTGGAAGGAAGCTGTCTACACCTGCCCCCTTCCAGGCAGCTGTCTTTCTGAGGGCGAGTGGATCCTGTTCCCTCCTGGCAGTTCAGAGATGGAGCTGGCGGGAAGCAGAAGGAAGTCGGGAGCTTTGCCTCAGGTGATGCGGTGGGCTGTCAGAGTTGGGATGTTTGCAGGGGGACCGCTCTCTCCAGAACAAGGAGTGCGTTTGGGTTTGAGATTTGTGTGGATAGCGCTTTGAGTTAGCCCCGAGGACAAGCAGGAGTCGGTGTGTACCAGCCTGAACCACCTGGTGCTGGTTCGGGTCCGGGGAGAGGAAGAGCCCTTGTTCAGCTGTGCGTCCTGGGGAAGGGGCATGAGCAGCCCGCCCCATGGATGCTTCGCTGCCCGGCTGGGAGGTAAGGGCTGTGAGCTGTGTGAGACGGGCAGAGCCGGCGCCCGGGTCTCCCCCTCAGTCCCACTGCTGCCGGCGGTACAGCACTGGGCTTCCCGGAAGGAAGGAGTGGCCCCCTCAGTCCCACGGCTGCCGGCGGTACAGCACTGGGCTTCCCGGAAGGAAGGAGTGGCCCCCTCAGTCCCACGGCTGCCGGCGGTACAGCACTGGGCTTCCCGGAAGGAAGGAGTGGCCCCCTCAGTCCCACGGCTGCCGGCGGTACAGCACTGGGCTTCCCGGAAGGAAGGAGTGGCCCCCTCAGTCCCACGGCTGCCGGCGGTACAGCACTGGGCTTCCTGGAAGGAAGGAGTGGATCCCTCAGTCCCACTGCTGCCGGCGGTACAACATTGGGCTTCTTGGAAGGAAGGAGTGGAAACGCTGAGGGATGGGGCTCTTGCCCTCGCTTCTCCGGCTATGCGAGCATGTGGGTGTTCAAACTCACCTCTCACCTGTCAGGCCAGGGGTGCGGTGACTGATGACAGCAAGGGTACAGGTTTGGGGGTCAGACAGACCCGGGCACAGAGCTGGCAGCCACTCACTACCTCCAGGACGCTCGGGCTGTTTCCCGGAGTCCTGCGTGGGGTGTGTGCGGTTGTTTAATATCCATCCGGACAGCAATAAACGTCGGTGTTTGCAAAACACCCTCTACGCCGGGGCCGGCACACCACGGGCCTCTCGTCCTCGGCTGTGGGACCCAGAGCTTCCCAAGCCTGTTTTTATCAAGGCACTTCTCTTTCCTTGGGCATTAGTGTTTTCAAAGTAGCTGTTCCTCGAAGAGCCTTTGAGAGGCCCTGCCCCGTGCATCAGGTTTATTTAGCAAACATGAATTGAGCATTTATTGTAGGCCCTGCACCACGGTCTTTCTTGTTTTCTTTTTTAAAAAGTATTTATTTATTTAATTTCATTTGTTATTATTAATTTGACCAGACAAAGAAAGGGAAAGTGAGAAAGCAAGCCGCCAGGTCCAGGACTTGAACCACAGCCTGCCATGTGGGAATCCAGCACCTTAACCACCACACTCCCTGCCAGCTCTCTCTTAAAAAAATAAATTATTTTCTTTTTTTATTTTTATTTTTTGGAGAGGTTTTTCGCTATAGGGCGCGTGTGCTCGCCACACAGACAGAGAGAGACATAGAGACGGAAAGCAAGAAATCACCCCTCAGGGGGGATGGTCACGCTGCAGAGAGACAGAAAGCGAGAAATCACCCCCCAGGGGGGATGGTCACGCCGCAATCCCTTCTCCTCCATTCTCCTCTCGGGATCTTGGGCACGCAAGCATATGTGCCCGGCGTGAGTTTTAAGTCACCGGGTCCGGGACGCGAACCGCGGTGGACTACGTGGGAGTCCAGTACCATAGCCATTATGCTAACTGCTGGTTCCCGAAAAATAAATTATTTTTTGGTTGTGATTCCAAGTCTGGGACCGAACCTTGGGTGGCCATGTGGGGATCCAGCCCCTTAACCACCATGCTCCTGCTGGCCCCAGCAACCTTGTTCTTTATATTTAGGAGACAGGGCAGCTCCTGGCTCAGGCGGCCCTGGGGCCGGTCGGGGCGTTTTCACCCTGGACACAGTCTGCCACTCTGTGTTCTCATCCCCTTCACCTTGACCCCAGGGTGAGCTTTGCCAAGGTCAGCTTTATTGGCCACTGCGTCGGCAGCATCTCACTCTCACCCTCTCACTTTAAAGACGGCCACACAGCCC
>NW_006210128.1:2760086-2764691 GCF_000334495.1 Tupaia belangeri chinensis | reverse complement strand
CCACGGGCCTCCTCGTCCTCGGCTGTGGGACCCAGAGCTTCCCAAGCCTGTTTTTATCAAGGCACTTCTCTTTCCTTGGGCATTAGTGTTTTCAAAGTAGCTGTTCCTCGAAGAGCCTTTGAGAGGCCCTGCCCCGTGCATCAGGTTTATTTAGCAAACATGAATTGAGCATTTATTGTAGGCCCTGCACCACGGTCTTTCTTGTTTTCTTTTTTAAAAAGTATTTATTTATTTAATTTCATTTGTTATTATTAATTTGACCAGACAAAGAAAGGGAAAGTGAGAAAGCAAGCCGCCAGGTCCAGGACTTGAACCACAGCCTGCCATGTGGGAATCCAGCACCTTAACCACCACACTCCCTGCCAGCTCTCTCTTAAAAAAATAAATTATTTTCTTTTTTTATTTTTATTTTTTGGAGAGGTTTTTCGCTATAGGGCGCGTGCGCTCGCCAGACAGACAGAGAGAGACATAGAGACAGAAAGCGAGAAATCACCCCCCAGGGGGGATGGCCACGCCGCAATCCCTTCTCCTCCATTCTCCTCTTGGGATCTTGGGCACGCACGCACACGCGCCCGGCGTGAGTTTTAAGTCACCGGGTCCGGGACGCGAACCGCGGTGGACTACGTGGGAGTCCAGTAACATAGCCATTATGCTAACTGCTGGTTCCCGAAAAATAAATTATTTTTTGGTTGTGATTCCAAGTCTGGGACCGAACCTTGGGTGGCCATGTGGGGATCCAGCCCCTTAACCACCATGCTCCTGCTGGCCCCAGCAACCTTGTTCTTTATATTTAGGAGACAGGGCAGCTCCTGGCTCAGGCGGCCCTGGGGCCGGTCGGGGCGTTTTCACCCTGGACACAGTCTGCCACTCTGTGTTCTCATCCCCTTCACCTTGACCCCAGGGTGAGCTTTGCCAAGGTCAGCTTTATTGGCCACTGCGTCGGCAGCATCTCACTCTCACCCTCTCACTTTAAAGACGGCCACACAGCCAGTGAGTGGCTGGTCTGGAGCTCATGCTCTTTCTTCATGTCGCCTCTGTCTCCCGCTCTGTGCATCCCCCACCACCCTCATTGAACAGGCCTGGGGGCTGGGAGGGCCCCTGGGGCCGGGTCTGTTTGCTTTGGCTCAGATTAGATTGCTAGGCCGCAGGTGGCGTGGTGGTTAGGGTGCTGGACTCCCACAGGGATGACCGAGGCTACCGTGGCTCAAGTCCCGGACCTGGTGGCTTGCTTCCTCACTTTCTCTCTCTCTGTCCCTCTGTGGTCAAATCAAAAATAAAAATAAATAAAGTTAAATAAAATAAGTCTTTTAAAAAAAGATTGCTAGGAGGCAGCAGTACTCCCCCCCCCCCTCCGCCCCCCAGCCCAGTGAGGGCAAGGGCCGCAGGGAAGGAGCTGGTTTACTGCAGAGTCTGGAAGGGGCCCTCGGAGGCCTGTAAGCATCCCCCTTCCTGCTGGACTGGCTGTACCTTACTCTGTCAGGTCTCTTGGGATGCAAATGTCACACCCTCCTGTGGCCCTCAGGAGTCTTGTACAGGTCACTGTCACAGAACGGTGCCTCCCCGCCAATCTCGGCTCCTCCCCGTCTTCCCAGTGGAAGTGGAGTGCCTCGCCCCCACTCTGGTCCTTTGGCCCTCCCAGGGTGAGGGCTGGAGGCAGTTGGACATTCAGAGCCGTGAGGGTGGCTGTCCCTTGGCCTTGCTGGCCCTCCTTTGCCCCATGACCCTTCGTGGCAGGGCTGAGACGCCGCTCCCTTTAAAGCCCTGAAATCGGAGCTGAGCAGCTGCTGTCCAGCGCGCCCCGCCCCCACGGGGCAGCCGCGGGGCCCAGGTGGCGGGGGGGGCGGGGCGCTCTCGCCGGGGCTGGGAGTCGGGCTCTGCCGCTCCGCCTTGACCTCCCCTACCACCTCTTCTACCCTGACGGCCCCTGCTCTTCTGCCTGGGCCTTCCCGCCCGCGCGCTGGGGAGAAGCGTCGCACCTGCAGAGCTGGCCCCGGGAGCGCGCCCGGCCTCCTGTAACGCAGCCGCCGGAGAGGCCGGGGGTGGCCCGCTGCAGGCCTGCTCCTTGGCACGGCGTGTGGGTGGGGACACAGCTTCCTTTGACCCAAACCTTGTGGGAACAATAGACTCCAGAGGAGTCACCAGGGCAGGAAATGGGAGCCGAGCTGGGGCTGGGTGACCCTCCTGGGGGATGGGACTGCATATCCGGCCCAGTGTGGGGGCAGCGTGAAGGGCACTGGGGAGGGGCCGGTGTGCAGGGTGGGCCTCTGGGGTGGAGCCCTCCGAGGGGGGCCGTTGGCGGAGGGAAACCCGAGCCCCGCGGAGCCCTGCCAAGCCCCCTCAGCGCAGCCTCTGCTGTGCCTTGCTGACCAGGCCTTGTGACTGCTGCCAGGCCCACTCCTGCCAAGCCTCAACCATGGCTTCCCCTTCCCTTCAAGCCCCTGAGGTGTCTCCGTGAGTCTTCCTGGCCAGGATGAAAGGCTAGTGTTGTTTCTTCCTGGCCTGGCGCCATCTTGGCCCCAAGCCTTGAGTAATAGCTGCCGGGAGGCCGGACTGTGCAGTGGGCAGGGCGCAGGGTGGGGAGCCCACAGGCCTGGGTCAGCGAGAATCCACAGAGCGGGACAGGTGCGGTGGGCCTGCCCGCCGTGGGGGCTGGAATGCCCTGGGAGCCGAGGACACCCCTTTATCTGGTCCATCTTTGGGAGGAAAGCAGGCTTTGCAGGGGACCGGCAAGGGCTGGGGAGAACTGGCCCCACCAGCCAGGTGGCTTTGCCCAAGGTCAGCCTTTGGGGTCCTGAGAGAAGCCGCAGGAGTGTGGCAGGCCCCTGCCAGGATGGGAAGAGGGTGGTAGCTTCCGAGGCTGAAGGGGGTCCTGGAGGTGCTGGGGCTGTTAACATCCCTCGTCCACTTGCAGGTCAGGTGGTGAACAATCTAGGCCTTTTCTTTAACAAAAGTGGTGATTTATTTAGTAAAATTGGCTGTAGGGCAGTGCATTTGCTGAAGACAGACACAGAGACAGAGGCCGAGGGAAAGTGAGAAGTCACCCCCAGGGAGGATGGTCACACTGCAGTCCCTTCTCCATTGACCTCGCGGAATTAGGGGCATGCATGCTTGCATGGTGTGTTTCTCAGGTTGCTGGGTCTGGGACTCGAACTGTGCCGTGTGAGATCCAGCCCCCAACCACGATGCTGCAGAGGCCCTATGCGGGCTTTTAAAATGAAGCTGGGATGACTGATACCCAACACGGGTTCACCCTACTAAATCTCATGGGTGGGGTCTAACTTGGTGGAGGAATGCTCAGTAAGAGTTTTCAGTGTGAAGCTTTTCTGTGACCCAGGAGAAACGTGCATGGTGTGGCGGGTGACGTGGCAGTGAGGTGGGTGTGTGGCCAGGTCAGGGCCGGCCCGGGTGTGATTACTGAACTGCCAGCCCGCGGAGGTTTCCAGTGATGTGCGCACACAGCCCCTGGCTTTATCGTCCCTGGGTATTTCCACAGAAATGAGCCCCTCTCGGGCCAGCCAGGTGGCATGGAGGTTAAGGCAGTTGGATCCCACATAGCCAACTGGTTCAGTTCCCAGGCCCGGCAGCTTGAGAAACACGCCAGGCGTGTGTGCATGCTTTCTTGCCCAGAATTCCAAAAGGAGAATGGAGGAGAATGGAGGAGAAGGGATTGCAGCGTGACCATCTCCCAAGGGGGGATGCTTTCTCCCTTTCCCTCTCTCTCCTCTTTTTCCCCGGTGGGTGAATGCTCTTTGGCAAGGCTCTTTGAAACCTAAGCCAGGCGTGTGTGTGCTTGCTTATAACCCCGAGGGAGGAATGGAGAAGGGGCTGTGACATGGCCATCCCCCTGGGGGGTGATTTCTCGCTTTCTTATCTCTGTCTCTCTAGCAAGCGATTGCACGGGCCCTATAGCAGGAATCTCTCTTTACAGCAAGGCTCAGGCCTGCTGGCTCTGGCCCAGCGCTCGTGGACTGTACAGGAGACGTGGGACCCACGTGGTGATTGCTGTTGGAAGCTCTGGCTTGGCCAGGCTGAAATATGCCAGGTGTGTTTGCAAGTGCCCAAGCGCTGACAGGCTGGAGGCCGGGGGAAGGGGGTCACAGCATGACCAGACCCTGACGGGGTTCCTGTCCCTCTCCCTCATGGTCAGCACACACATGTTGGCTGTCGTGAATAGTAAAGCAGGCAATGACTTGAATTGAGCTACGTTAAACGAGCAGACGCATCTCAAGATGACTCTGCATGTAAATTTAAAACGTGAATTATGTAAGAACAGTCGAGTGAGACTTACTGTCCATTCAGTGGGGAAGACACTTGGGGTTTTTAGTTGACAAACCTTGGGTAGGTGCTCCTCAGGTGGCAGAAGTCATTGTCATCATTTCTGCCTGTTCTCATCTCGTTTAATCCTCCCAGCAGCCTGGGATAGGACTTGTTTGTTTTTGTTTTGTGTTTTAACCACTACGGAAGAGGAAGAAAGTCTCACAGAGATTAAAGCTGGGGTTGAGCTCGCACTCTTGGGTTGATCTGGCCCTGACCACCGCCCCGGTACTCCGGGAGCTTGTGTGGCAGTGTGGTGGTGAGGCCTGTGCCACAGAAAGCCACCCCCCA
>NW_006210128.1:2755868-2759533 GCF_000334495.1 Tupaia belangeri chinensis | reverse complement strand
TCTTAAGATATGGATTTAGGGTCCAGCAATTAGTGTAATGGCTATGTCGCTGAACTCCCATGTAGCCGACTGCGGTTCGAGTCTCGGACTCGGTGGCTTAAACTCACGCCAGGCGCATGTGCGTGCATGCCCAAGATCCCGAGGGGAGAATGGAGAAGGGATTGCAGCATGGACTTCCCCCTGGGGAGTGATTTCTCGCTTTCTATCTCTCTGTCTCTCTCTGTCTTTCTGGTGAGTGCACGCGCCCTATAGCGAAAACCTCTCCAAAGGAAAAAAAAAAACACACCAGGTGAGTGTGTGTGCCCCAAATCCTGAGGGCAGAATGGAGAAGGGACTGTGGTAGAACCATTCCCCCTGGCGGCGGGTGTGTGCATGTGTGTGTGTGTGTGTGTGTGTGTGATTTCTCACTTTCCTTCTCTCTCTGCCTATCTCTGGTGAGCGCATGTGCCCTATGGCAAACAAAGGAAAGAAAGAAAAGAAAAAAGAAATACAGTGTAATATGAGGGTTTGTAACCAGGTGACAGGCGACCTTACGTCGTCTAGAAGTCAAGTAAAAGGGGGATGGGCCAGCAGATGAGCCGGATCCCACATGGCTGTCTGCACGGTGTGAGGCCCAGACCGGGCAGCTTGAAAAACACAGTGAGCGTGTGTGCCCCAAATCTGGAGGGGGAACAGAGGAGAAGGCATTGCAGCGTGGCCATTCCCCCTGGGGGCTGCTTTCTCACGTTCCCTCTCGGTCTCTCTGGTGAGTGCATGTGCCCTATAGCAAGAAAGAAAAAAGTTAAAAGGGGCTCAGAGGCCCAAAGGGAAGGTTTTAGGTTCCTGTCTAGGGGCCTCTCTGAGTATGCTGGGCCTTCTCGTGCCCGCGATCTCAGTCTGGGGGTGGATCTCCGGGGCAAGACTCTATTGGAGGTCTGTTTCTGTTTCTTACTTTTAAAATAAAAAAATTGCTATAAGATGCATGTCCTCGCTGGAGAAAGCAGAGAGAGAAGGGAGGAATGGTGAGAAGTTTCCCCCAGGGGAGATGGCCGTGCTGTAATCCTTCTCATTCTCCTCTCGGGATTTGGGGCATGCACACACACGCAGCCAGTGTGATAATCAGGCCACCAGGTCCGGGACTTGAACTGCGATACGGTGTGTGGCCACGCTGTCATCTCTTCTCCATTCTCCTCTCAGGATTTTGGGCGTGCATCCACATGTGCCTGCTATGAATTTTAAACCACCGGGTCCCAGACCGGAACTGCAGTCAACCGCATGGGAGTCCAGCCATGTAACCACTACGCCATTTGCTGGTCCCAACGGTATTTTTAAAAAAATTATTTTATTTACTTATTATTAGTATTATTATTTTAATTTGACCAGAGAGAGACAGAGAAGGAAAGTAAGCCACCAGGTCTGGGACTCGAATCGCGGTCGGCTCAGTAGGAGTCCAGTGCCTTAAGTACCGCGCTGCCGGCTGACTCCGCAGTAACAGTAATAGAACCCACTTCAGGGCTGGTGCGAAGAGTACGTGGGTCCCCATCTGTAGAGTGTTCAGGGCTCGGCCCAGGGTCAGCACGGTGTGTGTTTGTCAAACAAACGCCCCGTCGTCCATGGTCCTTAAAACCGCTCACGCTGGCACCCGGGAGAGGGACAGGGAGAGCGGGCCGGCGGCGGAGTGCCTGCTCACTGCCTGCGCCGAGCTCGTGTGTAGCTGGGACACGCTTCGAGTGGGCCTGACGTGCCCGCACTGCAGGGGCTGCGTCCCAGGAGTGGGAATGGCGGCACCCTGGCTGTGGGCAGGCTCCAGCTCGCAGGGTGTCCCGAGCATCTGTCCGCCTGGGCTCGGAACTGTGAGGTGCCATGCAGGGAGCAGAAGCGTCCTCGCCAATGCCACCGTGAACTGCGTGGCCTCATGCTGGGCTGGGAGGTGGGGACACCTGAGCGGTTGGAGGTTTAAGCAGTAGCCCCTGCTTATGCAGGACCGGTCCCCACTTCGGGACACTCCAGCCCCTCCCTGCCCGCCCTCCTCCTGGCATCAGCTCCCTCCCCACCCCAACCCTTACCCTCACCACCCATAGCAGTTACAGGACACCCCCGATGTGCCCGGCACTGTGCGAGGTACGACAGCGGGCAGGGGAGCGCGTGGGGGGAGACCTGGTTCCCGTCCTGAGGAGCTGTCCAGAGGGGCGGCAGACTGGACAGCCGAGGACAGTACCTGCGGGATGGAAGACCGGCTGACCAGAGGCACACACCATGCGAGGCGGTGCCTGGGGAACGGTGATTCATCCCTACGGAGCCCGAGGAAGCAGGGAAGGCTTCATGGAGGAGGCGGCACTCAAGCTGGCTGGGAGGAAGGGCAGGGTGCTCCTGTGTGTGAGAGGGATGGAGACGAGGAGAGAGGGAGAAATAGCTGTGAGAAGACAGGGGTAGGGGGTTTGATGGCCGTGAGTCATGAAGTGCTTGAGGAGGGAGGGAAGGGGTTTAATGAACGAGGATTTGAACGGAGCCCTCTGGGCAGGGTAGGGATGCCTTCTTATGTATTTTGAATTTACACGCAGCGTTCTTCATAGTTTAAGGTGCACAGTGTTATGAGCTTTGACAGACGCCTAGCGTTACGTATTTCCTACCGCGAATTGCGCCCCATGGCTGCTCTGGCTCCCCACACGGCTAGCTAGCTCCCTCGTGGGCCGGGCCAGGCCTGCCCAGCTCCTGTCCCCTGGTGACACTGATCTGTCCTCCTGTACGCCTGTCTCTTTCAAGGATGTCATGTAAATGGAATCATGTAGTTATGTAGCTTTTTGGGTCTGGCCTTTATTTTTCCCTAGAGGAGGCGTGTGCTCGCTGAACAGAGAAAAAGGGGCCAGCAGGTGGCAGGTGGTTGAGGTGCTGCACTTCCACAGGGTTGAGCGCGGCTCTAGTCTTGGACAGGGCAGCTTGAGAAATCATGCCGGACGTGTGTGAGCATGCCCCAAATCCCAGGAGAGTGGAGAAGGGATTGCAGCATGGCCATCCCCCCATGAGGGACTGTCTGTCTGTCCCTCTCCAGCTAGTGCACATGGCCTATGGCAAGAAACCTTTAAGGAAATGAAGAAAGAGAGAGAACGAGAAATCACTCTCTGGAGGGGATGGCCATGCTGCAGCCCCTTCTCCTTTTGGTATTCTGGGCACGCATGTACACATACCTAGCTTGATTTTTTTTCTTTTTTTTCAAGCCACCAGGTCCAGGACTCAAACCCCAAAGTTGACCATCTGGAATCCAGCGCCTTACCCTCCACACCATCTGCTGGCCCAGGTCTGGCTTCTTCCACTCCACATAATGCCTTTGTAATTCATCCAAGTTGTAGGCGGGTGGATGTTTTGCTTTTGGTTGCTGATCCGTATTCCAGCACAGCGGTGGGCCTGGTGTGTTTCTCTCTCGCTCACTAAAGGACGTTTGGTTGTTCCCAGCCCCTGTGATGGATAAATTATGGAATTATCCCAAAAATCTGTAAGTCGCATATATGACAGAGAACTCTCAAAACAACCAAAAGACGCAGGCTGAAAGCTGGACATTCCCAGAGAAGTTAGAGGGTGGCAGTTAACACACGAAGTCCTGCCGTCGGGGTTCCTGTGCAGCTTTTCACCTGAACAAAAGCTTTTCGTTTCTTTTGAGTGAACAGTTGGGAATGGATTACTAGTTTTTT
>NW_006210128.1:2749867-2753498 GCF_000334495.1 Tupaia belangeri chinensis | reverse complement strand
TCCCGCCCGGAGGAGCTGCCCAGAGGGGCGGCAGACTGGACAGCCGAGGACAGTACCTGCGGGATGGAAGACCGGCTGACCAGAGGCACACACCATGCGAGGCGGTGTCTGGGGAACGGTGATTCATCCCTACGGAGCCCGAGGAAGCAGGGAAGGCTTCATGGAGGAGGCGGCACTCAAGCTGGCTGGGAGGAAGGGCAGAGTGCTCCTGTGTGTGAGAGGGATGGAGACGAGGAGAGAGGGAGAAATAGCTGTGAGAAGACAGGGGTAGGGGGTTTGATGGCCGTGAGTCATGAAGTGCTTGAGGAGGGAGGGAAGGGGTTTAATGAACGAGGATTTGAACGGAGCCCTCTGGGCAGGGTAGGGATGCCTTCTTATGTATTTTGAATTTACACGCAGCGTTCTTCATAGTTTAAGGTGCACAGTGTTATGAGCCTTGACAGACGCCTAGCGTTACGTATTTCCTACCGCGAATTGCGCCCCATGGCTGCTCTGGCTCCCCACACGGCTAGCTAGCTCCCTCGTGGGCCGGGCCAGGCCTGCCCAGCTCCTGTCCCCTGGTGACACTGATCTGTCCTCCTGTACGCCTGTCTCTTTCAAGGATGTCATGTAAATGGAATCATGTAGTTATGTAGCTTTTTGGGTCTGGCCTTTATTTTTCCCTAGAGGAGGCGTGTGCTCGCTGAACAGAGAAAAAGGGGCCAGCAGGTGGCAGGTGGTTGAGGTGCTGCACTTCCACAGGGTTGAGCGCGGCTCTAGTCTTGGACAGGGCAGCTTGAGAAATCATGCCGGACGTGTGTGAGCATGCCCCAAATCCCAGGAGAGTGGAGAAGGGATTGCAGCATGGCCATCCCCCCATGAGGGACTGTCTGTCTGTCCCTCTCCAGCTAGTGCACATGGCCTATGGCAAGAAACCTTTAAGGAAATGAAGAAAGAGAGAGAACGAGAAATCAGTCTCTGGAGGGGAGGGCCATGCTGCAGCCCCTTCTCCTTTTGGTATTCTGGGCACGCATGTACACATACCTAGCTTGATTTTTTTTCTTTTTTTTCAAGCCACCAGGTCCAGGACTCAAACCCCAAAGTTGACCATCTGGAATCCAGCGCCTTACCCTCCACACCATCTGCTGGCCCAGGTCTGGCTTCTTCCACTCCACATAATGCCTTTGTAATTCATCCAAGTTGTAGGCGGGTGGATGTTTTGCTTTTGGTTGCTGATCCGTATTCCAGCACAGCGGTGGGCCTGGTGTGTTTCTCTCTCGCTGACTAAAGGACGTTTGGTTGTTCCCAGCCCCTGTGATGGATAAATTATGGAATTATCCCAAAAATCTGTAAGTCGCATATATGACAGAGAACTCTCAAAACAACCAAAAGACGCAGGCTGAAAGCTGGACATTCCCAGAGAAGTTAGAGGGTGGCAGTTAACACACGAAGTCCTGCCGTCGGGGTTCCTGTGCAGCTTTTCACCTGAACAAAAGCTTTTCGTTTCTTTTGAGTGAACAGTTGGGAATGGATTACTAGTTTTTTGTTTGTTTTGTTCTTCTTGTTTAGAATTATTTATTTAATTTTATTTATCATTATTATCATTTAAAATTTGCCAAAGGGCACACGTGCTCACCAGAGAGAGACAGAGAGAGGGAGACGGAAGTGAGAAAGCAAACTGCTGGCTTCAGGATTTACACCGTGGTCGGCCACGTGGGAGTCCAGTACCTTAACCACCATGCCACCTGCTGGCCCTGGGACTGGGATTGCTGGATCTTCTGGAACGTGTGTATTGACGTTTAAAGAGAAGTGCAAGGGCTGGCCCCACGGCCTGGCGGGTAAGGGAGCTGGAATCCACATGGCCAAAACATGGTTCCAATCCTAGCTCGGGCACCTTGAAAAACACGCAGGGAACATGTGTGCGTGCACCCAGACCCTGCAGGTGGAGAAAAGGAGAAGGGGTTGCTGCGTGATCACGCCCCACGCGGGGCGCCTTCACCGCCGTCCTCACTCTGTCTCTCTCTGGCAGATTGCACGTGGCTTCGGGCAGAGTTTCCGAAACTGCCATACTGTCTCTGATTTGCAGAGTACAGCACCTTACGCTCCCACGGTTCTGCGCTGCGAGCTCTCCAGTGCTGGGTACTGAGGCATCGTCGCGGTTTCTCGTCTGCGTTCCGACTGCCGTGTGGTGGGGGCTCGCGGTGGTTCTGATTCGCATTTCTCTAACCCTACCGACGCCCAGCTTGTCTGCCTTCCGTACAGCGTCTTTGGGATGTGTCTGTCCAATATTTGGCCTTTATTCTGAGAGTTCCTGTCATATATGCAATTTATAGATACTTGGAGAAAATTCCTTAAAGGAGAAAATCTTTAAAAAATAGATATTTTACATTTAAATATTTATTTTTATTCAACATTGTATGTCTTTACAACATTGAAAATGAATTTTTCTGGGGCCGGCTAGTGGCATAGTGGTTAAGGCACTGGACTCCCACATAGCTGATTGCTGTTTGAGTCCTGGACTTGGTGGCTTGCCTTCTTGCTTTCTCTCTCTCTCTCTGTCTCACTTTGGTAAGTACAAGTGTCCTATAGCAAATTAAAACAACAATGATAATAATAAAAATAAATTTAGAAAAGAAAATGAATTTTCCCAGCATGAATGCCCTGTATATTAGTCCAAAGAAATTACCATATGCAGCCCCCCCCAAAAAAAGAAAAAGAAAACCCCTCAACGGAAATGAAGCGTGTGAGGGACTGGGACAGGTAAGAGCGGGCTGTGTGCAGGGCCGAGGTGGGGATGAGGAGTGGGTTGACCTGGAGAATGACCCGTGGAGAGGGGGAACGGGCCCCCGTGGAGCTTTCCCCAGATCAGCGCCTGCCTGCCATCCAGCACGCCGCAGGTGCAGGCATGCTCCTGACTGGTGGCTGCAGCTGGCCCACTCCTCACGGCCTCTGGCTCAGGCTGGGCCGCCTGGGCTCCCTAGCCTCGCTTCCCACCGGATGACCGTGCACTCTGGAATGGGAGGTGGGGTGCTGGTCGGCTGCAGGGTGAGCACTGGGGGTGGCTGCCGTGAGAGAGGATGGGTTTTCTGGGCCAGGGCCGGTGCCGGTGCTGGACCTGTAGCACAGCGCAGGGTCTGAGGGCGTGGGCCGTGAGCAGGCTTTCTGGAGCACCCCAGGCCTCACTCCTGTCCCTGTCCAGGCACGGTGGCTTAGGGACGGAATTGCTACATAAAATGGCCAACTGCGTTGTCCCAGCCCAGGATTGGCGGCTTACAAGTCACACTGGGCTGTGTGTGTGCCTGCCCAAGGGCCCAAGAGGAGAGTGGAGGAGAAGGGATTGCTACGCGGCCTTCCTGCTTCGGGCGGGATTTGTCACTTTCCCTCTCTGTCTCCTTCTGGTGAGTGCACATGCTCTGTGGCAAAACTTAAAAACAAACAAAAAAGCAAACTGTCCAAGGCCGGGATGGGTGCCCCTTCCGCCTCTCACCCACACTCGCCGTGGCCTGGCCCTTCCCGTGCCCTCAGAGCCATGGCAGTGTCCACAGGCTGGAGGCGTCATTGACCCAGGGGCAGGCCCTTTTCCAAGGTGACTAAGGCGTGGAGAGAGCAGGGCAGAGCTGAAGAGTCTTCCTCTCCCGGGAACCAGCAGGTA
>NW_006210128.1:2748997-2749463 GCF_000334495.1 Tupaia belangeri chinensis | reverse complement strand
CCAAAAAAAAAAAAAAGAGTCTTCCTCTCCGGAAGCTATGAGTGGCAGCTGCCTCCAGGGCCCTGCAGGCTCCCGGGGCTCCCAGAGCACCGAACCCCGCCCAGAGTGCCTGTCCTGTGTGGGTGCGTTCCTGCTGTGGTCCTGGCAGGGTGGGGACTTGTCCTGTCTGTCTTTGAGAGCAGTGACTCAGGGCCAGCCCACCCCTGAGGCAGGGCCGTGAGCATCTGGTGGGCAGCCTGGGTGTGGTCTCCGAGGGCAGGACCGCCAGCCCTCCTGGTGGAAAGACTCCCTGCTAACTCTGTTGTGGGAGCTGGAATATTATAGGTCGGGCCCCTCTAAAGAGAAGGCGGCTGATCAGGTTCTGCCTTTTGTCTATCGAGTACTTTCATGTTTATTTATTTATTTATTTTTATGGTTTTGCCATAGGGTGCATGTGCTCACCAGAGAGGGAAAGTGAGAAATCACC
>NW_006210128.1:2744198-2748984 GCF_000334495.1 Tupaia belangeri chinensis | reverse complement strand
TTTTTTTTGGAGAGATTTTCACTGTAGGGCGCGTGCGCTCGCCAGACAGACAGAGAGAGACATAGAGACAGAAAGCGAGAAATCACCCCCCAGGGGGGATGGTCACGCCGCAATCCCTTCTCCTCCATTCTCCTCTTGGGATCTTGGGCACGCACGCACACGCTCCCGGCGTGAGTTTTAAGCCACCGGGTCCAGGACGCGAACCGCGGTCGACTACATGGGAGTCCAGCGACATAGCCATTACGCTAACTGCTGGTTCCCAATTATTTTATTTTATTTTTTTGAGGCTGGCCAGAGAGAGACAGAGAGAAAGGAAGTGAGGAAGCAAGCTGCCAGGTCCAGGACTCGAACTGCAGTCAGCCATGTCCAGCCACCTTAACCACCACGCCACCTGCCGGCCCCTCCTTTTGAGATCTTGAGCGTGCATGTACATGTGGCTGGCATGATTTTCAAACCGCTGGGAATGGGACTTGAACCGTGATCAGCCATGTGAGGGGAGTCTAGCGCCTTAACCACATCACCTGCTGGGCGCAGGCTTCACCCCTGCTGCGCGTTCTGTGGGTTTTGACAAATGTGCAAGGACACGGACCCACCGTTACAGTGTCGGGCAGGATAGTTCAACTGCCCTAAAACAATCTGTGCCTTCGTGTTGGCCCTCTGCTCTCCCCCAGCCCTGGTGACCCTGGTTTTGCCGTCCCATCCTTCGCTCCCCAGGTCACACAGGTGGATCACGTGTGGCGTCTCCCACTGGCCCTTCCCCTTAGCAGGCACGTCCGCGTTCCCATGGCGCCCAGCTTTCTCCTTTCTTTCTCTGAGTGGCAGCCTGCCCTCCTGAACCTTCCATTCTGCACACGGGGCACTGAGACCCAGAGAGGCGATGTGACAAGTTCAAGAGGTGCCCCGGGCCCTGCTGAAGCTGAGCTCGGAGCCAGTTTCACCCCGATGGCTTCACTCCTTGGTGGCCCCGGGGCAGGGGCTGCCCCGTTCTGGATGTGTCTGGCTAAGGCCTGAGCACCCCACTTCCCTGATGACTGGGGTGGTCGTGGGGGTGAGGAGGCCCCAGCTTGCCCCTCCTGGAAGGCTGTGGAGCCGGGAGTGTCCCCTCACCCTGCGGCAGGGCCTGGGGGCTGGGTGGAAAGAGGCCGTGGGCTTGGGCCTGGTAGCACACAGCAGAAGGAAGTAGGACTCTTACCTTCCTCCTGTTCTCTTTCTCTCCCCCACGGGAGACTCCTCCCCCTGGCCTGCTTCTCGGCCGATCTCTCCACCTGTTTACTTCCTTACCGCCCTTCCCTTGCCCTTCCCTTCTCCTGTGCTCTCTGCTCTGCTCCCTGCAGCCTGTCTTGCCCACCTGGCCCCGTCCCGGTGCCCCAGGCTCAGCTGTCTGTGCACACGGTGAGAGTCCTCACAGCGATCCCGTGAGGAGACAACCTGTCACCTCCCGGGTGTGCTGGGACACTGAGGCTCCCGGGCCCTGTGAGGCTGAGCTCGGGTCTGAGCCCAGGCCTCACCTCCAGCACCTGAATGCTAGCTCTCCCCATAGTGCCCCCTCTCTCCAGCCAGGCAGTGCTGAAGGGGTCCAGCTTTCTGTCACTTCATTTATTTAGGGTTTGACATAGGATGCAAGCGCTTGCTGGAAAGAGACAGAGAGGGAGAGTAAGAAATCACCCCCATGGGGGATGGCCACGCAGCAACCCCTTCCCCTCTGTTCTCCTCTCGGGATTTTGGGCACACATGCACACTTGTCCTGTGTGATTTTCAAGCCCTTAGGTCTGGGACTCGAACTGCAGAGCCAACTATGTGGGAGTCCAGCGCCTTCACCACCCGCTACCTGGGCCTTTTTAACAAGCAGATCACCCCCGAACAACAAGCATTTAAAAATCATGACTTTGGAACCAGCAGTTAGCGTAATGGCTATGTCACTGAACTTTCATGTAGTCGACCGTGGTTCGAGTCCCGGACCCGGTGGCTTAAACTCATGCCGGGTGCGTGTGCGTGCGTGCCCAAGATCCCGAGAGGATAATGGAGGAGAAGGGATTGCGGTGTGGCCATCCCTCTGGGGGGTGATTTCTCGCTTTCTATCTCTCTGTCTCTCTCTGTCTTTCTGGCAAGCGCACGTGCCCTATAGCAAAAACCTCTCAAAAATAAAATAAAAATCGTGGCTCTAAAGAGACTGTGGAGGGGCCAGTAGGTGGCGTAGTGGTTAAGGTGCTAGACTCCCACATTGTCGGCCATGGTTCAAGCCCCAGACTCTGTGGCCTGAAACTCACGCCAGGCGCGTGTGCATGCATATCCCAAATCTCAGGAGAATGAAGGAGAAGGGACTGCAATGCAGACACCTCTCTTCCCCCTCTCAGTCACTCTGGTGAGCCCATAGCAAAACTCTTAAAAAACAAAACGAAACAAAAAAACAGGAGACTGTGGGAAGGGCGCATTCACTGAGGGTGAGTGGCAGCCTTGTCCCACCCCAGCTCGCAGGGGAGATGTCCCTGGGGGCAGGGCGTGTCTTACCACCCAGGGCTGCAGGTGTTGCTCTTGGGCAGAGTCTGTAGCAGGCAGATCTGACCCCACAGGCGGACTTGGAGGGCAGGACTTAGTGGCTGCTGCCAGAGGCTGGCCCTGGAGACGCTGCAGCCTGCAGCGCGCATCTGGGCCTGGCGATCTGGTCCACGCATGCTGGTCGCCTGCTTCCTCCTTCTCCCTCTGGCCCTCTCCCCTCACCTGGAACCCTCCAGACGATGGCCTCGTCCTGTGGCAGGGGGGTATGGGATGGCGTTTACTTCGGCTGTGTTTTTTTAAGAAGTTTTGCCATAGGGTGTGTGCTCTCACCACAGAGAGACAGAGACAGGGAAAGTGAGAAATCACACACACACCCACCCCCGGCAGGGATGGACACTCTGCAACTCTTCTCCTCCAGTCTCCTCTCAGGATTTGGGGCACACACACGCATACCTGATGTGATTTTCAAGCCACTGGGTCCACGACTCGAACTGCAGTTGGCCACATGGGAGTCTCGGGCCTTAAGCACTACACTACCTGCTGGTCCCTCCAGTCCCATTTTAACTGGCTGTGTGTTCTTTCACCAAGCCATTCTTCCTAGGGCCTTAGTCTCCTCACCAGTAAGTTGGTGGGCAACTTTCTTTTTCTCTTTTTACATTTATTTATTTATTTCATGAGAGAGGAGAGGGAGGGAGGCAGAGACAGCGCCCCCTTCAGGGGCTCAACACTGTGACCTGCCCTCAGCCTTCAGCCAGGCCTGGGTCCGGGCACACACGGGCACTGCATACTTGGGTCTCTGAACGCGATGTCCAGGCCTCTTTCGGTCATGGGGCCTGCAGGGTCACCTGCCTAGTGAGCCCTGGGAAGGGGCGGCGTGGCGGGGCTGCGGGGCTGCGGGCCTCTGAGCGGCTTTGCCTGGGCCTCCTCAGGCCTCCTCCTCTCCTTCCCAGCTTCGGGTTACAGCTCACCATGGAATACTGGGCAGGTGGCTGGACCAGGAGCCCAGGCAGGTGGTGGACAGGTCCGAGGCCTTTGTGGATGGGGGTCACCCCAACCTTACCCCACGCCCCTCACTTGCTGTCACCCCAACCTTACCCTGTGCCCTCACCTGCCATCACCCCAAGCTTACCCTGCATCCTGCACCTGCCATCACCCCAAGCTGCTAACTCTTCATAGCACTGTACCAGGGGACTTCAAAAAGCTCCCAGAGTAAGTTAAAGTACAGGTTTACTTATTTATTTGGAGAAGTTTTTGCTATAAGGCACGTGCGCTCGCCAGAAAGACAGAGAGAGACAGAGAGATAGAAAGCGAGAAATCACCCCCCGGGGGGATGGACACGCCACAATCCCTTCTCCTCCTTTCTCCTCTTGGGATCTTGGACACGCATGCACATGCACCCGATGTGAGTTGAAGCCACCAGGTCCGGGACTCGAACTGCGGTCGACTACATGGGAGTCCAGCGACGTAGCCATTATGCTAACTGCTGGTCGCAAGTACAAGTTTATTTTGGTGCAAAAAGTTTGAAATTCAGGGCTAGCAGGTGGTGTGGTGGTTAAGGTGCTAGATCCCACATGGCCAGCTTTGTGGATTGAGTCCTAGGCCTGGTGGCTTGAAAAACATACCAGGCATGTGCGTATGCATGCTCCCATGATTCCATTTACATGACATTCTTGAAAGAGACAGGCGTACAGGAGAGTGGAGGAGAAGGGATTGTGGTGTGGCCGTCCCCGGGGGGTGACTTCTCACTCTCCCTCTCTGGCAAGTGCATACACCCTGTAACAAAAACAGAACAAGAAATGTGGGACCCGTGCATAGTCCTTTCATGATGAACATTCCCCGTGGGCCGTCGGAGACCCCTCGTATAGCATCTGCCCACACCTCCATCCCAGCTTGGAAGCCTGAGCCCCTTAAAGATGTGGATCCTTTTTTTCTGGAGTTTAGCCCAGGAGCAAACTCTGGATATTTGTTGTGGACTATTGGCAGGAATTGCTGTATCAATAGGCCAGGCAGAGGCCCACCCGCAGGGAGACAGTGCAGGGGACCGTGGGGGTCAGGAGACAGTGGGAAGACGAAGGGACTAGAGGTCAGAGGAGGGATGAGTCCAGAAGGCTGGGGTCTGCTGTTCCAAGATCCCCTCTCTTATCTCAAGAACTGAGGAGAGGGAGACCAGCAGTTAGCGTAATGGCTATATTGCTGGACTCCCATGTAGTCGACCGCAGTTCGAGTCCCAGACCCGGCGCCTTAAACTCATGCCAGGCGTGCGTGCGTGCCCAAGATCCCAAGAGGCGAA
>NW_006210128.1:2743360-2744161 GCF_000334495.1 Tupaia belangeri chinensis | reverse complement strand
GATTTCTCGCTTTCTGTCTCTCTGTCTCTGTCTGGTGAGCGCACGTGCCCTATAGCAAAAACCTCTCCAAAAAAAAAAAGAAATGAAAATGAGGAGAGGGTAGTGAGGGCTCAGAGACCCCTTCAAATCAAGGTGTCTGTGTAGGTATCTTTTTTTCAGTTTGTCTCTTCCATGAGCAAAAACGACAGACAGACACGTAGACAGAGGGGGACGGTGTCCTCGGCAGGGTCTTGATGCTGTGACCCGCTTCCAGCTGCAGCCTGCCCCAGACCACAGGCACTGCGCCAGGAGTACTCGGTGCTCCCAGATGTGAGCCTGGAACCTTCGCATGTGGGTCAGCCATCGGAGCGTCCCGCTAGACTGCAGACCTCCACCCAGCCCCTGCAGGGGGTCTCGTACTCATTTCTGCATTGACTTTTTTTTTAGAGAGAGTTTTGCCGTAGGGTGCCTATGCTCGCTGGAGAGACAGACAGAGAGTGAGAAATCACCCCTTGGGGGAGGACCACTCTGCAGTTCCTTCTCTGTTCTCCTCTCGGGATTTTGGGCATGCTCGCACACTCCCTTGGTGTGAGTTTTAAATCGCCGGGTCCGGAATTCGAACCATAGTCGACTACGCGGGATCCCTGCGCCGTAACTGCTATGCCATCTGCTGGTCCTCTGCGTCAGTGTGAACGTGGGCAGCACCTCAGGCACTTGTACAGCTGCATGCCACCTGAGCCTGGCCAGTGGGATTAGCCAGGGCCGTGAGGGAGGGGCCCTCCCTTCTCTGCTCCGTGCCATGGAAGGTCCACACCCCACCCC
>NW_006210128.1:2730035-2741760 GCF_000334495.1 Tupaia belangeri chinensis | reverse complement strand
CCTCTGGATATTTGTTGTGGACTATTGGCAGGAATTGCTGTATCAATAGGCCAGGCAGAGGCCCACCCGCAGGGAGACAGTGCAGGGGACCGTGGGGGTCAGGAGACAGTGGGAAGACGAAGGGACTAGAGGTCAGAGGAGGGATGAGTCCAGAAGGCTGGGGTCTGCTGTTCCAAGATCCCCTCTCTTATCTCAAGAACTGAGGAGAGGGAGACCAGCAGTTAGCGTAATGGCTATATTGCTGGACTCCCATGTAGTCGACCGCAGTTCGAGTCCCAGACCCGGCGCCTTAAACTCATGCCAGGTGTGCGTGCGTGCCCAAGATCCCAAGAGGAGAATGGAGGAGAAGGGATTGCGGCGTGGCCATCCCTCCTGGGGGGTGATTTCTCGCTTTCTGTCTCTCTGTCTCTGTCTGGTGAGCGCACGTGCCCTATAGCAAAAACCTCTCCAAAAAAAAAAAGAAATGAAAATGAGGAGAGGGTAGTGAGGGCTCAGAGACCCCTTCAAATCAAGGTGTCTGTGTAGGTATCTTTTTTTCAGTTTGTCTCTTCCATGAGCAAAAACGACAGACAGACACGTAGACAGAGGGGGACGGTGTCCTCGGCAGGGTCTTGATGCTGTGACCCGCTTCCAGCTGCAGCCTGCCCCAGACCACAGGCACTGCGCCAGGAGTACTCGGTGCTCCCAGATGTGAGCCTGGAACCTTCGCATGTGGGTCAGCCATCGGAGCGTCCCGCTAGACTGCAGACCTCCATCCAGCCCCTGCAGGGGGTCTCGTACTCATTTCTGCATTGACTTTTTTTTTAGAAAGAGTTTTGCCGTAGGGTGCCTATGCTCGCTGGAGAGACAGACAGAGAGTGAGAAATCACCCCTTGGGGGAGGACCACTCTGCAGTTCCTTCTCTGTTCTCCTCTCGGGATTTTGGGCATGCTCGCACACTCCCTTGGTGTGAGTTTTAAATCGCCGGGTCCGGAATTCGAACCATAGTCGACTACGCGGGATCCCTGCGCCGTAACTGCTATGCCATCTGCTGGTCCTCTGCGTCAGTGTGAACGTGGGCAGCACCTCAGGCACTTGTACAGCTGCATGCCACCTGAGCCTGGCCAGTGGGATTAGCCAGGGCCGTGAGGGAGGGGCCCTCCCTTCTCTGCTCCGTGCCATGGAAGGTCCACACCCCACCCGCCAGCGTAGGAGTCCCGCGGCCACGGTCACGTGGGACTAGTGAAGCGCCTGGCCTTCAGAAACCTCGGCCCTGACCTCGACTGCCAAGCCTTGCAGGTAACCCACCCGCTCCGAGAAGGCTTCCTGTGGTGGGAGTGAGGCAGGGGGCCAGGATTTCCGCTAACTCGCCCCACTCGAGCTACCGGAGCAGTCCCATTTCCCACGTCCTTATTCCTCTGAGGTCACAGTGTCTGAAGGTGAGGGTGAGGCTCCTGGAAGGAAGCCCCAAGTTTTCCCTTTGCTTCAGTCTTAGGGTGAAGGAGGTAGCTCTTCCATTGTCATCATTGTGGCTATTAGCTTTTTGCTGTAGGGTATTTGAGCTCAGGGGGCAGGGGCAAGGGGAGGGGAGGAAAGGCACAAATTACTCCCCGGCCAGGGGATGGGCATGCTGAAGCCCCCTCTTCCATTCTTCCAGACTTCGGGCTTGCATACACACATGCCTAGTGGTTTTCAAGCTGCTGGATCCAGGACTTGCACCACACAGATGGCCATGTGGAATCCAACCACCTTAACCTCCATGCCATCTGCTAGCCCAGAAGGTGGTCCTTTAAAAAAAAAAAAAAGAGTTATTTTAATTCACTTTATTTATTTAAATTTCGGGGTGGGGGGTGGGGAGAAAGAGAATAAGAAAGCAAACTGCCAGGTCTGGGACTCGAACTGCGGTTGGCCATGTAGGAGTCCAGCGCCCTTAACCACCACGCCACCTGCCGGCCCTGGGGTAGTCCTTTTAAAGCGCCCTGGGGGAGAGGCAGCAGAGGAAGGGGTGAGGGAGGGGTGGGGTTGTTTGAGTCCTGATGAGGAGGGTCTTGGTCTTCGTGTGGCTAACCTTTTTTTTTTTTATAGGTTTTTGCTATAGGGCGTGTGCGCTTGTCAGAAATACAGAGAGATAGAAAGTGAGAAATCACCCCTCAGCGGGGATGGTCACGCCGCAATCCCTTCTCCATTCTCCTCTTGGGGTCTTGGGCACGCACGCACAAGCGCCCAGAGTGAGTTTCAGCCACCGGGTCCAGGACTCGAACTGCGGTCGGCTACATGGGAGTCCAGTGACATAGCCATTACGCTAACTGCTGGTCCCGTGGCTAACCCTTTAACCCAGACCCCAAAGCTCTGGGAATCAGGTGGACAGAGGGAACCATATCTGTTCTTATCATCAGAAGATTCGAACCCTCTCCTCACCTGTAGCCCTAGCTTCCTGGACAGTACTAGGCAAGCCATTAACGAATGTTCTCAGCCTTAGTCCCCCCACTTACTTGGGGCAGGAGAGCTGATTGTGACTTGACCCCAGCGAGTGGGAGGTACTGCGATGCAGGAGAGGGCCGAAAGGTGGCAGGTTTGTCCCGGATTGGGGCAAGGGGTTCAATGAGGAGTCAGCCCTGAAGGGTGTCATCTACTTCCTAGCATCTCAGCAGGCGCCGTTGGTCGTGCTGGGGGTTGCCGCCATGAGACACCATCTTGTCCTCGAGTCCGGGGAATGCTGGACACAGGCGAGACGGTGTAGCGGGACTGGGCCTGTCCCATCTGAGTCGTGGAGGGTCGGGGGGCTAGGTGGGGCTGAGAGGTGACCCATGGTCTTGGAAGGCTGCAGAAAGGCGAGCTTCAAGGTGGAGGGCCAGCCCTGTGGCCTAGTGGTTGAGTGAGCCAGATCCCACGTGGGCAACACCACAGTTCAAATCCCTGGCCTGGTGGCTTGAGAAACGTGCTGGGCACGTGTGTAGGAGCACCCCGGATCCTGACAGGGTGGAGCAGGGATCGTGGTGGGGCCATGCCCTGGAGGAGTGCCTTCTCATTCTGCCCCTCTCTCCCTCTCTCAGTGCACACGGCCTCCGACAACTACAAACGTGGAAGTTGGAGCAGGCTTGGGGGGACTCCTGGGTCTGAGCTTAGATTTTGCCAAGAGCCGAGTAGTCTAGTCCGGCCTGAACCTGGGCTCGTTTTTCCTGGCCATCACGATTCCCGTCCCGGCCCGAGAACGCTCTCGGAGGAGTATTCGATTTTTAAGATAATGTGCTATCAGATGCATGAGCTTGCCGGAGGGAGAGGGCGAGGGTGAGGGCGGAGCACCCTCAACGGGGCATGGTCCCCCTGCAGGCCCTCCTCCATGCTCCGCTTGGGATTGTGGGCACGCACATGTGCCTGGAGTTTTTCTTTCTTTCTTTCTTTTTTCTTTGAAGAGGTTTTTGTCTTAGGACACACGTGTTTGCCACAGAGAGAGAGAGACAGAGTGGAAAAGTGAGAAGTTATCCCCCAGGGGATGGCCACACCACAATCCTTTGTCCTCCTGGGATCTTGGGCACGTATGCACATGCGCCCAGCGTGTTTCGAGCTGCGGGGACTCGAACCGGGGTCAGCCATATGGGAGTCCAGTGATGTGACTGTGTGCCATCTGCTGGCCAGCAGTGTTTTCCAATCTCTGGGTCCAGGACCCGATCTGTGCTGCTCCACCCACCACACCACTGGCTGGCCCTGATAGTTGGGAAGATCTTAATAAAAGCCCATGCTTTCCTCATTCTGCTGAAAATCCCTGAGTGACCAGCAGCTGTGGGCCATGGGCTGGAGCTGCAGGGTGTCTGGGCCTGGAAGGGCCATCTGGTGGCCTTTGGGTGGGGCTGGGGGTAGAACTGGATGCCTCCGGGCCAGGCCCAGAGATTATTTCTGTTTCAGTGTTCCTGCTCCTGGCCCAGGCCCCACGGTGCCATCTGTGCCCCCCTTGGGAGGGGGCAGGCTGGTGTTGGCTTACCCAGGCCGCAGGCGGGCTGCGTGGGAGGCTGGCCTGCTGAGGGCAGGCAGGGCTGTGGGGGAGGGTGGGGGAGCGGGTGTGTTTGCTGGATGGTGCAGCAGGCCACAGGCCGCAGGCCGGGAGCACGTCCACTTTGGGAAGGAATCCGGTGGCCCAGGGCCTGGGGTGACCTGCTGCCCCGCTTTCCCTGGGATGGACCCAGTCTCGGGTACATGGAGTGCAGGTCCTCAGGGAACCTCTCTGGCTGGGCAGAGCCCGGCCACAGCGACCTGCCCAGGGCTGCTTTTGCCCAGCTGCCCAGGGTGACTTCTGCAGGAAAGACAAGCGGGTTCCAGGAGGGGCAGCGCGCAGTGGGCTCTCAGAGGCTCCCCTAAGGTCTGGGCAGTTGGGCTGCTCCCCTCCCGGTCTCTCCCGCCAGCCTCGCCTCCAGGTGCCCTCTGCGTGTGGGGTATCCAGCTTGCCTTGGCCAGGCCCCAGAGGAAAGTGGAGGCTAAGAGGCCGTAAGTATTGTCACCAATGAGGGCTCAGGGCTTCGCCTGGGGCTAAGTAGTTAGTCATGCTGATGGCACTAGAGAGATCTTTGTTTTTAAGGCTTTTGCTGTAGGGCCTGTGACATTGACTGAAAGGAGTAGAGGGGATGGGTGAGCCGCCATCCCTTCCCCTCCTGGGATCTCGGGCACACACTCACAGGCACCCAGTGTGGTTTTCAAGCCGCCAACCAGGTATGGGACTCGACCTGTGGTCGTCCATGCGGATTTGGAAGGCCCTGGAGGAGCGGAGGGCTGGTACTGACAGCACCGGGGAAAGGAACCCCTGAGCCCACGGAGCCGGACCCTTGATTTACAGACGGAAGCTCAGAGCAGTGGGTGGCTTCTCTGGTGGCACAGCTGGAGGCCAGGAACCCAGCGCAGTCTCTGAATTGCCACCTATCACTCTTATTTTAGGGTCCTCCAAAATCAATACCAAGGGGATTATATAAAATTCAGGCTCTCCCTCTGATGTATCAAAATACAGACATCGAGATTTTCCTGGTTCCCCTTAGAATTATTTATTTAATTGGATTACTATTATTATTATTTTGAATTTGCTATAGGGTACATGTGCTCACCAGAGAGAGAGAAAGAGAGAGAGAGAGAGAGTAAGAAAGCAAGCTGGCAGCTTTGGGGATTGAACCGTGGTCGGCCATGTGGGAGACCAGCGCCTTAACCGCCACACCACCTGCTGGCCCCTCCTATTCTCTTTAAACACAGAGCAGCTCTCTCCACTGAACACGCTCACGCAGTGCCCCGGTGTTCCATCTGCTCCTGCCGTTGGACCGTGCGCCCAGCATTGAGCAGAGAAAGGTGGCTGGCTGTCTTCCCGGTGTCTGGGGAACAGCAGCCTGGGAAGTGGGAGTTGGGCTGTGGACAGACGGGCATCTGTTGGGGCTCTCCAGAGGGCACCTAACCAGACTGGAGGCTGGGGTCACAGTCCTGGGGCAGGGGTACTTGGGAGTCAGGCGAGTGGTACAGGGAGGGGAGGTGACAGACGGGACTTCAGGAGTGGAGGGAGGGCTGAGCGTATTGGGGATGACTTGGGTGACCGAGGTTGGGGCTTGGAGGCTGGGAGAATGGGAGTGTATGTAGGTGCTGAGGGTGGGAGGCACGGCCACAGCAGGGATTAGCCAGGAGTGGCCCTGTGAAATCTCATGGGTGTGCAACGCGTTCACACTCTCGCTCTCACACTCTCTCACTCTCTTTATTTATTTTTTGGGAGAGATTTTTGCTACAGGGCGAATGTGCTCACTGGAGAGACAGAGATAGAAAGTGAGAAATCACCCCCCAGGGGGATGACCACGCTGCATTCTCTTCTCCTCCATTCTCTTGGTAGTTGGGCACACATGCACACGTACCCAGAGTCTCAAGCCATCAGGTCTGGGACTCGAACCACAGTTGGCCACGTGGGAGTCCAGTGACTAACCACTATGCCACTTGCTGACTCCCTTTCTCTCTTTTTAAAAGAAATATTTATTGGGAACAGCAGTTGGTGTAATGGCTATGTTGCTGGATTCCCATGTAATCTACCGCGGTTCGTGTCCCGGACCTGGTGGCTTAAACTCACGCCGGGCACGTGTGCATGCGTGCTCAAGATCCCGAGAGGAGAGTGGAGGAGAAAGGATTGCGGTGTGGCCATCCCCCCGGGGGGGTGATTTCTCGCTTTCTGTCTCTCTCTGTCTTTCTGGCAAACGCATGCGCCCTATAGCAAAAACCTCTGCAAAAAAAAAAAGGAAAGAAAGAAAAGAAATATTTATTTAATTTTATTTCTTATTGTTTTTTAATTTGACCACAGAGAGACAGTGAGAGATGGAAAGTGAGAAAGCAAGCCACCAGGGCTGGGACTCGAATCGCAGTTGGCTGTGTTTCAGAGCCCAGTGAACGTAACCACCATGCCACCTGCCAGCTCCCTCGTTTTCTCGTAGGTAGAGGAATCAGTCATGCGATCAGATTGTATCTGGGGAAAGCCGCTCAGGCTGCAGTGAGTTATGGCCCCTGAATGGGGCTGCTCAGCCATGCGTGTGTACGGGTGGAAGCTTGGAGAGCAGGCCCGGGAGACAGGACAGCAGCCTGTGGTCATGGAGCGGATTTGGGGGAGGTGATGGGACTCTCGGAGTCCACTCCTGGCTTCTGGCCTCTGGCAGAGGGTGGCCCCCTTCCTGAGTGTGCCCAGGAGGAAGAGTGGGGTTCAGAGGCACACGGCAAGCCTCGCTTCAGACATTCCAAGTCCAGGAGCTTTGGAGGAGCCTGCTCACTAGAGATGCCTAGTCAGCAGTTGCTGTCGGAGCTGCACGGATTTGGGAGGCCGGCAGGTGGCATGGTGGTTGGGGCGCTGGACTTCCCCATGGCTGACCGCAGTTCAAGTCCCGGACCTGGAGGCTTGTTTCTCACTTTCCTTCACTCTCACTGTGTTTCTGTGGTGAGTGCACGTTAACTTAAAAATTAACAAATTAAATAATAATAATAAATTTGGGCGTGTGTGCGTGCGTGCCCAAGATCCCCCAAGAGGAGAGTGGAGGAAAAGGGATTGTGGCATGGCCATCCCCCTTGGGGGGTGAGTTCTCGCCTTCTGTCTCTCTGTCTCTCTGACTTTCTGGCAAGCGCATGCACTCTATAGCAAAAACCTCCAAAATAATCATAAATACACCTTTCAATACATAGTGGAAGAGGGAGTCATGTGTGGGTGTCCCTAGGGTGCCAGGATGCTTAGTGAGGAGAGGTCAGGTTCGACCCTGGGGAAGGTCTGGGTGAGGCTGACAAAAAGTGAAGCCGAGGGGGAATAGGAGGAGTGGGCTGGTGAGTCAGGCAACTGGAGAGTCGCCTGGGCTCTTCCACGTGTTTGGGAAGCAACTTGTTAGGGTGTGGAAAGACGTGTGGAAATTTGATAAGTCCATTGGATTTATGATTTGGAGAGACTGAACATTGTTTTGATGTTATTTTCCATCTGCAAACACAATTCTCTCCATTTATGTAGGTATTTTATGTCTTTCAAAACAGTTACATTTTTCTCTGTAAAGGTCTCATTATGTTAGGTTTATTACTAGAAAAATGACAACTTTGGCTCCTAAACAGAGTGGTTTTTTTGTCTGCTTGTTGCTGTAGGGCGAGAGAGACAGAAAGGGACAAAGTGAGAAATCACCCCCCAGGGCGGATGGCAACACCGCAGTCCCTTCTCCAGTCTCCTCTTGGATTTGGGGCATGCTCATGCACCTGTGTGATTCTCAGGTCTCCAGCCTCCTCTTGGATTTGGGGCATGCTCATGCACCTGTGTGATTCTCAAGTCTCCAGTCTCTGCTTGGATTTGGAGCATGCTCATGCACCTGTGTGGTTCTCAGGTTGCCAGGTCCTGGACTCCAGCTGTGGTCAGCCGTGTGGGAATCCAGCGCCCTAACCACCATGCCGCCTGCTGCCCCTTCTCTGGGCTGTAATAACTGACATTGTTTCTTCCCTCTACTCGTGGTCATGTGTGTGTAGACGTGAGAGGGAGGGTGTGAGCACCCCGATGAGAACTGGTCACGCTGTAACCCCTCCTCCAGTTCTGTCCTGTCGGGGCCTGGGTACCGTCAGGGCAGAATTCCAGCCGCAGTAGGCCGTGCGGGATCTGGTGTCTCCACTCAGCGTTCATCCATCGTACCACAGGGTGGTCTTGGTTTTTGTTGTTTAGGCCAGAGGGTGCATCGCGGGCCAGAGCAAGACAGAGACAGGGAGGGGGAGAACCCCCGGTGGGGCGTGGTCACGCCACACCCCTTCTCCTCTGTTTCTTCACCCCGTTGGAATTGTGGGCACAGACGCACACACACTCAGGAAGAGATTTGAGCTGCACAGTCAGCCGTGGGGGGTATGGCTTTTTTCTTTCTCTTAGAGATTTTTGGTATAGGGCGTGTGTGTTTGCCAGAGACAGAAAGCAAGAAATCACCCCCCAGGGGGGGTGGTCACGCCGTAATCCCTTCCCCATTCTCCTCCTGGGATCTTGGGCACGCACGCACACCCACCCGGTGTGTTTCAAGCCTTCGAGTCCGGAATTGGAACTGTGGTTGACCATGTGAGAGTCAGTGACGAAGCTGCTATGCCGTCTGCTTGTCCCGGGACCTGGCTTCTTGAACACTGTCCTGGGCTCGACACGCACGATGGGCCTGTGACATCCAGCTCCTCACCCGCCAGCCCGTGGCCGGTTTATTCGTGTTGGGGTGTACGCACATGCGCCCCAGATTGGGGGAGCCTTCCATCCTGCAAAACCGAGACTGTGTCTCCACTCTGTCCCTCCCTCCCCCAGCCCCTGGTGCCGCCCGCTCTGTGTCCCCCCGAATTCCACTACCTCACTGTGCTTGCATCTGGCCTGTGGCGGGCCTCCTTCCTCATGAAGGCTGAGTGATACTCCATCGCGTGCCTCCCGTCTTGCTCGCCGTTCACCCTTTGCCACCTGTCGCCTGTACCTTTAGTTACGTGCGTAACGCTGCTCTGAGTGCGGGTGCACAGACAGCTCCTAGTGGTTGTTTTCTCTTACAGTTTTTTAATTTAATATTTTAGGGTTTTGCCATAGAGTGTATGTGCTCGCTGGAGAGACAGAGAGAAAGAGAGATAAGGAACATGAGATATCCACACCCCCCAGGGGGATGGCCACACCTCAGTTCCTTCTCCGTTCTCCTGGGATTTGGGCCACCCAGGCCCACACGCCCAGCACGACTTTCAAGCTGCTGCATCCGGGACTCGAACTGTGGTCGGCCATGTGGGAATCTAACACCTTAACGCCACGCCACCTGTTGCCCCCCCCTAGTTCTTTCCAGCATAGTAATCAGGAAGTGAGATCGTAGGCTCATGCGGTGTTTTCTTGTTAGGTGTGGAGTTAGGGCCGTGCGGTTTACGGTTGCCCACTCTGCGGTCCCGCCCACAGCGCTCTACGGTTTCCACCCTTTCTGCTCAGTGTTGACTTACCGTCAGAAAAGCCAGGGGCCGACAAGTGGTGTTGTGGTACGGGTCTGGATTCCCAGCACACGTGGCCGACCATGGTTCGAGTCCCAGGCCCAGTGACTTGAAACTCAGGCTGGGTACGTGTGTGCGTGTGTCCCAAATCCCAGGAGGACAATGGAGGAGAAGGAATTGTGGCATGGCCATCCCCCCAGGGGCTGATTTCTCTCTCACTTTCCCTCTCTGTCTCCCTTTCTCTCCTCTCCTGTGAGCACATGCATCTTATGGCAGAAACCTTAAAAACATCCCCTGGCACTTGGTCCTTGTCTCTTAATTCCTCCCCCCTTTCTGGGTCTTTAAAGCCAGGTCAGAGTGTGTGTAGGTGGCCGTGGTCATCCGACAGGGGAGAGCCGAGGTCATAGGAAGTAACTTCTCCGAGACCCCAGGCCTCCCGGTCCGTGCAGAACTTCCGCCCCACTCTGTCCCTGAGCAGCTGGGTTGGGGCTCTGACTGTAGGGTGCTCCGGCTCTCCGCTTCTCACCAGGGCCACGGTCTCTGTCCCCACAGGTCCAACGGGTGCCCCTCCAAGCAGAGCCTTGGAGGGCCAGGCCGGCACCATTACCTCCAACGAGTGGAGCTCTCCTGACTCCCCCGAGGGGAGCAGTGTCTCGGGGGGCAGCCAGGCACTGGACAAGCCCATCGACAACGATGCGGAGGGCGTGTGGAGCCCGGACATCGAGCAGAGCTTCCAGGAGGCCCTGGCCATCTACCCGCCCTGCGGCCGGCGCAAGATCATCCTGTCGGATGAGGGCAAGATGTACGGTAAGGAGCTCGAGGCGGGGTGGGGGCCTGGCCCCGGGGCTGGAGCTGAGGCAGGGGGTGGGCACGGAAGCCGGGGGTCCCTCAGGAACCGAGAGGTTTACAGCAGGCACTGCATCCCTCTGTCCTGGGCTCCCAAGGGAGGCGGCATCTGAGGAGCCTTCGAGCGTGTGGAGGGTGGGCTGGGGACGGGGTGGGAAGCTGTGGTGGCAGGAAACTTGGCAAGGGACCCCGGGTGAGGCCCAGCACCTCCCCACAGCAGGCGGGAAAGGCTGCAAGCCACCCCAATCAGAGCCTGATCACCAGGCCACGCTCTCGGCTGGGAGGGCGGTTCGGGGCCGCACTCTGGACTCCTGCACCTGGCCATTCGTCCCTCGTGCTGCAGCCGTGCACGCCGAGCCCTGTGCTGGGGTGCAGGCCCTGACGTGCTGGCGACACATGCCACCCACAGGCTGGGGGTCCAGCACAGTCCACTCAGTAGTGACGGTGCCCTGTGGCTCAGGGTACAGAGCCCGTACACTCCCCGTTCCACGTGTCGGCCTGGGGCCCTGCTGGCGCGGCTGGAGGAGAGGGCGTCTGGGAGGGCGGCGCAGGAGCAGAAGCCAAGCCCCAGCCAGGTTAGGCTCCCCCCCCCGAAGCCCCTGAGGACCCCCGACTTGCAACAGTGGTCGTGGGGCACAGCCAGGAGGTCTGAGAGGGTCTCTGTGATGGGCTGAGTTGGTGACAATAGAGGGCCGTGCCCTGGCTCCCGGCCCAGTGCCCACGCCCAGGGGATTCCACCCAGTCCCCTGGCCCTGCCCAGCCCTGGTGGCCCTCCCCCAGCACAGGTGTTTCGCCAGCTGTTTCAGGACGCTGTGAGGGCCTCCTGGGGACCTGGTAACAACCCCCATAAGCTGGGGGCTGCAGAAAACAGAAACGCAACCCCAGTTTAGGAGGCTGGAAGTCCGAAACCAGGGTGTCAGGAGGGCCGGCTCTTCTGGAGCCAGGAGGCATGTCTGTCCCCACCCTCCTCCCAGCTTCCCGGGAGGCTGGTGATCCTGGCACCCTGGGGCTTGCAGCGTCACACAGTCCCTGTTCCCGTGTTCCCGTGCGTCCCTGCTCTGTGTATGGGCACTGGGTGTAGGGCCCTCCTTCACCCAGCGTGCCCCAGTTAACGCACCTCCAAGGCCCCAGTTCCAGAGGAGGTCACGTGCTTGTTTAGGGCGGATGGGGTTGTTGAGGCGATTTACCCAGCTAACCCAGATCTGGTGTGTCCCTGTCCTGGGCGTAGGTGGGCTCTCACGGCCCCTGCTCCATTCCTTCTTCCTGAGCCTCCCCTCAAGGCCAGGACGGGTCCTCCTTGCCTCTGCGTGTTGGCAGGGACCTACGGAGTGGGCCCTGTCTGCTCCTTGGTCCTCGGGTGTAACCACGCCTCTCCTCCCTGTCCGGCTCTGTGGCTTCACTTGGTCTCCACGGGCCCCTACCCCTGCTGAAACCTCCTTGCCGCGACCCTCAGGGGAGCTTGCTGGCA
>NW_006210128.1:2724113-2729343 GCF_000334495.1 Tupaia belangeri chinensis | reverse complement strand
CCTTGCCGCGACCCTCAGGGGAGCTTCCTGGAACACCTGCACACCTGGTTGCCGGTGTGGCTGGTCTTCACACAGGGTGTCCCCGTTCAGCTGGGAGGAAACGCCCCGGGTCCCCGTGAGTGAGTGCCGTGGGTGCACCACTGGAATCTGTGTGCCTTTAGGGGCAGGAGGTTGGCAGGAGGCTTTTAGTGAAGGGCGAGAGCCAGGTGCTGTGGCACCTGGGGCTCCGGAAGTGCCAGTGTGTGGCAGATCAGCAGATGGGACGGGCGCACCTGCACGGACCGGGGCCTCAGCCGCTTGCACTTGGGTTTGGGTTGGTTGATTTGTGGTAGAATACATATACCAATAAACTGCGGCATTGTAAGCATTCGGGTTCTAAGTTCACCCTGTGGTGGCATTGAGTACATTCGCATCATTATTAAACTGTCACACGTCCGTCCCGACATTTTTCATCACCCCCGCTGATGCCCTGTACCCGTTACATCATAATACGCCCTTCTCACCTCCGCCCCCGCCCTTGGCAACCCCCATTCTACCTGCTGCCTCTCAACTCGGCTCTTCCATGGATGTCGTACATGGGAAAAGTGCAACTAAAATTTAAGTTTGTCTTGGTACCAAAAAAATTGAAATTTAGGCGTGTGCTTTTTTTTTCAGGTCTTTGCCATAGGGCACGTGCACTCACCAAAGAGAGTTGGAAAGGGAGAATCACCCTCCGGGGGTACGGCCATGCTGCAATCCCTTCTCCATTCTCCTCTTGGGATTTTGGGCACGCGCACACACACACGCCTGGCGTGATTCTCAATCCCCACTGGTCCACCTGCCGGCCCTCATCTTTGTTTTTTTATTGCCAGAGGACATGTGTGCTTGCCTGAGAGAGACAGGCCGGGGCGGGGGGAGAGGCAGAAAGCACCCCCGTGGGGCACGGCCACACTGTGATTCCCCCTCCATTTCTCCACCTGTCAGGACTTGGGGCACTTGTGCACATGTGCCCAGCATGTCTTTGAAGCCACTGGTGCCAGAATTTGAATTGCTGTCAGCTGTGGTTTTGGGGCAACCCTTGGGTTAGAATTCTTTGACATGAGGGAGGTCATTGCATGGGGCAAGGGGGCTGAAGGCAGGATCTGGCCAACTGTCTGTGCCGTACCCTCCGATGCTAATCTCCCGCCCCTATGCTGAGAGTCGGGGAGCCTGGAAGAGGGGCACAAACAGGCGTAAGGCCAGGAGCCTCTTACTTGTGTGTGAGAAGACGGAGGGGTTCCCAGTGGCCTCTGGCACCCATTACTCCAGGAGGCAGGTCCACGGTCTGCTTCCGGTGTGGCTGCACTCATGGACGCTGAGGCTGGAGCTCTCCTGGAGTCCCTTTAGTAGCAGGTGCAGTGTGGGATGAACCCTCTCCTCCCCCGAGTAAGTGCTCGCCCCTCCCCACCTGCAGGCCCCTGGCTCCAGGCAGAGCCCGGTAACCCAGCCCACCCACACAGCACCTGTCCCGCGTGATCCGAGGGCTGCCGGGGGATCCAGACGCTGGTTTATGACCATCTCTTCTTACTGCGCTGGTGGCCAAGCCAAGGCAGGACCGCGTTGGGAGGTGGCGAGGGGCTTTGCAGAGCTGAGCAGCACAGCCAGGAGGTATAGATAGCTCTGAGCTCAGCCCGTGTGTGGGACGGCCCACAGGGAGCAGAGGGGCGGGCTGACTCAGACCTGATCTCCCTGGATGCTCGCCCGTCTTCTCCGCTTTCCTCAGGGACCCGCTTCTCCCAGCCCCTGTGTGCCTCAGCCCTGTCTGGAGTCCCCAGCTGGCTTCCAGCAGCCCACTGCCCCCTACCCTCATCCAGAGGCCACCAGTCACTTTCCACCTGGTTTCCGCCGGGGTCAGCCCCGTGTGGCGCATGGGCCTGGGGCCCTGGCCTTGGCTCTCAGATGGCAGGGGCTGGGCCTGCTCCCAGCCCAGGGCATGCACAGAGCAGGCCGTGGCGGCCGGGCCAGGCAGACATGCAGATGGCCACCGAGCCGCGGGCAGATTAGCACCTGTTATTCTGAGCAGAGACGCCCGCGCCTTGGCCCTGGCCCTGCCCTGAACGCCTCTCCCTCTCCTGGCCAGCTCTGGGCCGGGCGCTCGTGGCCACGTTCATTTCTGCCCCGTCACTGCATGACCCTCACCCTGGCGCTGTCATCACTGGTCATTCTGACCTTCTCTGGCCAGGCTGGCCGCTGGCCCCTGTGTGCAGGTGGTGGGAGGCGAGGGCGGCCTTTCTCCCTCTCCCCACAGCCTGGTGGCCCTGCTGTTTCCCCTGCCCTCAGGGCTGTGTCTGGCACTGTCACCCCCCACGCTTGCCCCTTTCTGCCACAGCCGTGCACTTCTGAAGGTGCTCTGGTTTCTGAGCCTGTCTGCCTTCTCCGCCCCTGTCTCTGCTTCTCCCCTCTCATGCCCGGGCGTGCCATCCTGATAGCAGTCGGTCAACTCTTACCATTTAAAAAGAAGTTGTCAGCAGACACACTTGCTTATGGAGAGACAGGGAAGGAAGAGAGAGAAGGGGAGGGAGAGGGGGAAAGCACCGCCCAGTGGGGACCTGGTCATGCAGCAATCCCTTCTCCATTTCTCAGTGCTGTTGGGCTTTGGCACGCACATGCACACACACACACACACACACACACACACGTGCACACACACACGTGCACACGTCTGGTGTGTTTTTCAAGCCTCCAGGGCCAAGACTTGAAACGTGGTTGGTCATGAGGATCTGGCTGCCCACACGGCAGGCAGTGGAGCCGGCCCAGTCGGTCAGCCCCTAGGAAGTGCCCACCATGCAGAGGCAGGCGGGCTGCGGGCTCCCTGGTCTTTGCTCCCCATGCATCCCAGACTCGGCGGGGCAGGGACACCCCTTTGCCGAGTTAGCCCCAGGAGGGCCAGCCCAAGGGCGAGATTATTGTGCGGTCTTCCTGAGCTGAGGAGTGGTGAGAGTGTGCCGGCCCAGAGGGTCTGAGCACAGCACCTCCCTCACTGCCGTGGCTGGGAGTGCCCCTCCTGGTACAGAGGAGTCCCCCGCTGGCTCGTAAGAGGCAGCGTCGGGGCTGGAGCCTCACCAGACACTGCCCGCTCCCCGGCCGTGGCCCTGCTCTCCCTGCCCTCCGAGTCTCCTCTGCCCTCCGCTTTGTTCTCCCCCGGTTTCCACCTTCTCCTGTGCTCCCCTGTGGGCTACAGCTCGACTTCGTGCTTCCGGAGGTTGGGGGTAAGGCTGGCTTCAGGTCTGCTCTTTGCCCCTGGTGCTGGGCGACCTTGGGCAAGTCAGCCAACCTTTCTGAGCCTCGCTTTCCACATTTATAAACGGGGATACTCATATGACTGCTTTTGCCCTTAGTTCGGCTTGTTTTGGTTTTATTGTATTGTGGAAAAATAGATGTCACATGAGATTAGCCACCGGTGCCATTTTCTTCTTTTTTGGAGAGGTTTTGCTATAGGGCACGTGCGCTCGCCAGACAGACAGAGAGAGACAGAGAGACAGAAAGCGAGAAATCACCCCCCAGGGGGGATGGCCACGCCGCAATCCCTTCTCCTCCATTCTCCTCTCGGGATCTTGGGCATGTACACACATGCGCCCGGCGTGAGTTTAAGCCACCGGGTCCGGGACTCAAACCGTGGGAGCCCAGCGACATAGCCATTATGCTAACTGCTGGTCCCACTGGTGCCATTTTTTATGTGGATAGTTCAGTGGCATTAAGTAGTTTGCAATTGTCCTACTGTCACCATGGTCCATTTCCAGAACTTTTTCATTAACCAAAACAGATAAACCCGTTAAATAATAACTCATTGCCCGTTGCCCCTGACCTCTATTCTACATATTTTTTAGCTTTCCATTGGGCTTGTGTGCTCTCCAGAGAGAGACAGGGAGAGAGAAAGCGAGACATTACCCCCAGGGGGGATGGCCATGCCACAGTCCCTTCTCCTCCATTCTCCTGGGATTTGGGGCACACATGCACACGTGCTGGGTGCGATTTTCAAGCCGCTGGGTCCAGGACTTCTACCTGCAGTTGCCCATGTGGGACTCCAGCACTTTAACCTCCGCGACACCTGCTGGCCCTCGGGAACGTTAGAAGGTGGGCGAGGTGACGGGTACGTTATTGCCCCGAGGGACTCATCGACACCCTAGCCTCGTCTTCGCCTGTGGTTCTCCTTTACCTTCTGCTCCTGTTACCAGAAAGTATAGGGTCCATCCAAGCATAAACTCATGCAGAAAGTGACAAGAGTTCAAAGGCATCAAGAAGTAGCTAAGAACAATATAACAAATGTAGTCAGTCATGTTCTATCATAAAATTCATGGGACATAGCCATTATGCTAACTGCTGGTCCCACTGGTGCCATTTTTTATGTGGATAGTTCAGTGGCATTAAGTAGTTTGCAATTGTCCTACTGTCACCATGGTCCATTTCCAGAACTTTTTCATTAACCAAAACAGATAAACCCGTTAAATAATAACTCATTGCCCGTTGCCCCTGACCTCTATTCTACATATTTTTTAGCTTTCCATTGGGCTTGTGTCCTCTCCAGAGAGAGACAGGGAGAGAGAAAGCGAGACATTACCCCCAGGGGGGATGGCCATGCCACAGTCCCTTCTCCTCCATTCTCCTGGGATTTGGGGCACACATGCACACGTGCTGGGTGCGATTTTCAAGCCGCTGGGTCCAGGACTTCTACCTGCAGTTGCCCATGTGGGACTCCAGCACTTTAACCTCCGCGACACCTGCTGGCCCTCGGGAACGTTAGAAGGTGGGCGAGGTGACGGGTACGTTATTGCCCCGAGGGACTCATCGACACCCTAGCCTCGTCTTCGCCTGTGGGTGGGCGCCAGGTTGTCTCCACCTGGTGACTGTTGTGACCAGCACCGCCACAGACGTGGGCGTGCCCGCTTCTAGTGAGCCCCTGCTTTCGCCTCTTGTGGGGCCCAGGGTGGGATTGCTGGCTGTGTGGTCCTGTTATGCCTCACTCTCTGAGGAGCCACCAAGTTGAGTCACACAGAGGCGGCATGTGCTACCTCCCAGCAGCAATGCACGGGACCCTCATTTCTCCATACTCTTGCCAATATTTCGTTGTTTTCCGTTTTTCAAAACATGGCAGTAGGGCCAGCAGGGGTGCATTGGTTGAGTCGCTGGACTCTCCCTTAGTCAACCTTGGTTTGAGTCCCGGACCTGGTGGCTTGAAACTCATGCTGGGTGCGTGTGTGTATGTGCCCAAATT
>NW_006210128.1:2722590-2724033 GCF_000334495.1 Tupaia belangeri chinensis | reverse complement strand
ACTCCCCGGTGGGCACATGGGCCCTATAGCAAAAATCTCTCTTTAAAAAAAAAAGAGAAAAGGAAAGTGGCTGGGGGCTGGCAGGTGGTTTGGTGGTTAAGGTGCTGGACTCCCACATGGTTGACTGTGGTTTGAGCCCCAGACCTGGTGGCTTTATAGTCACACTGGACGTGTGTGTGTGCAAGCCCAAAATCTCGGGAGGAGGATGGAAGAGAACGGATTGTGGCATGACCTTCTTTCTGTGCCTGGTTAATTTCACTTAACAGATTATTCTCCAGGCTTATCCATCGATTCCACCCTTTTTAACGGCTGCATAGTATTCCTTCGTACACATACCACATGCTCTTTATCCATTCCTCTGTTGATGGACATTTGGGTTGCACCCATACCTTCGCGATTGTGAATAATGCTCCTCTAAACCTTGGGGAGCAGGAATCTTCGTAACATGCTGATTTCCTTTCCTTTGGGTATGGATCCAGCAGTGGGGTTTCGGGGTCACGCCATTGTGATTTCCCTAATGGCTGTACTAGTTTACATTCCCACCAACAGCGTGAGCGTCCTCCTTTATCGGGGCGCCGGACTCCCACATGGCCAACCATGGTTTGAATCCTGGACCTGGTGGCTTGCTTTTTCACTATCCCGGTCTCTGTCTCTCTCTGAGCGCAGGAGCCCTATAACAAATTTAAAATAACAATGCTAATAAATAAAATGAAATGAACAGTTTAGGAGAAAGGAGTGGGCCTTTCTCCACACCCGGCTAGCATCTCTTACTTTTCGTGTTTTGAGAACAGCCCTTCTAACTGAGTGAGACGGACCAACTGCCTCTGCTCATTGGCATAGGAGGCCGCCTGTCTGTGCTGCCCTGGGGTGAGGCGCTTAGGGCTGGGCACTCAGCGCAGGGGTGCGGAGCTGATGGGCGCATGTGCCTCCCCTCGGAGAGCATCGGGAGTGAGCGAGACTCTGAGAAAGACTCGGAGCCCTCCCCTGGGTGTGCAGGCCAGATGGCACCCACACGGGTAGGGTCAGGGAAGCTTCCCGGGCCATGGCGAGGCTGGGTAGGGCCTCACCAGAAGCCTCGGCGCTCTCCAGGGACAATGAAGGCAGCAGCTTGGATGTCGGGCCAATTGCTGATTCTCAGCTTCGGTCAGAAGTTTCTTCTCCACAGATAGCATCCAGCCTCCTCCTCCACCGCCAGGTGTTCATAGCTTCAGTTGATCCCTGGACAGAGAGGTCCCCAAGGCCATCAGGGATTAGGACAGGGCCAGAGGATGGGCCCAGCCGCCGCTCCCAGGGCCCGAGGTCTGCTCTGCACATTCGTGCCCTTGGGTCCTCAGGCCTTTCCAGCTTGGAAAGCTGAACATGAGTCCTACCAGGGCCTTATTAACGGCATGAGCAGAGCGGCTGGCTTCGCCGCCACGAGGGGGAGGGGGGGGTCCCCACCGC
>NW_006210128.1:2710491-2722549 GCF_000334495.1 Tupaia belangeri chinensis | reverse complement strand
AGGGCTTTATTAGCGGCATGAGCAGGGCGGTGGGTTTCGCCGCCACGAGTGGCAGGTGCTCTACCAACGTGCCGTGCAGTTTGTTCAGGGCCCGTGGAGGGGGCGTCAGCGTAGAGGAAGTGAGGTGCGGAAGTGACCCGGCCCAGACGGGACTTCGCAGCTGGACAACTGTTTTGGTGGCAGCATGTGACTGAGCAAAGGCTGGGGTGACCGGCAGGTGTGTGGACCCTGCACCATCCCCCTGCCTGGGCTTGGGCCGAGGCTCCTCTTTCTCCATGGCATCCCGCAGCCCCACTGGGCCGTGGCCGAGGCTGGGGACGAGCTGTGAGAGGTGGCGGCTGTTGGGCACATGTCCTCCGACAGATGGACCACCGCCTGGTGGGGCGTCCTTCCCAGCCCCACCCGGGCTTCTGTGGGGCTGGCCGGGGCCACCTGCCACATCGCAATGCCCAGCTGCCCACCGCCTCCCCTGGGTCTAGGCTGGGCCCCTGTGATCTCGACCCCCACGGCCCATGGTGGCGGAGCTGGCACAGGGACGCAGGTGTCTGTCCCTCCCTCTCACTCACATGGACGTTCTGCGAGTTTTCTGCCCGGCTCTTCCTGCGAGTCTTCCCTGCAGTTCTGGCGCTCCCTCTGGCCCACACTCCCTGCTCGCTTCCAGTCCTGCCCAGACTCTGGGCCTCCCGGTTCCCTGTCATCTCGGGCACGTTGGCTTCCACCAGCCTGGGTGCCACTCCCCGTGTCACTGAGAACTGACATCACCTGGAACCCTGAGGATCGAGAGGACCGATCCAAATGGAGGAGCAGAAAGCTCTTTGCAGAGGAAACTCACGCCCGGCCAAGGAAGGGCGTCGTGGGAAGTAGCTGCCACCTCGTGCTAGTCGTGAGGCCCCAGGCACAGCCTAGAAAGCCTCGTCCTGCGGCTGCCTGGGTCCTCGCACGCTGTCTGACTGTGAGTCGTTTCCCTCCTCAGACTAGACAGGATGTTCGGGTCACCTGGTCCAGCCCCCGCCTCAGAAACATTCCCAGCCCTTGTTCAGTAGGAGTAACGTGTGCGATTGTCAGGAGGCAGGCTCAGGAACCAGCCACACGGGTTCAAATCTCAGCCCCGAGGCTGGCCTGGAGCCTGAAATGTGCTTCTAATACCCCGTGTGCCTTGTCTCCCTCCCCAGCACGAAAGTAAGGGTGCCAGTTGCAGAGCGCTGGGGTGAGGAGCGCAGGTGGAGTGCGAGTGGACCGCGGCGCGTACCATCTGCACAGGCACCTGTGCAGACAAGGCGTGTCGTTCCTGGCATGGATGTGTTCATTGCTGTTGTTGACAAAGTTGGTACAAGAGTGCAAGAGACTGTCCTCCAGGGCCAGCAGCTGGCACAGAGCTTGAGTCGCTGGATTCCCCACATGGTCAGCTTTGGGGTTCTAGTCCTGGGCCTGGCCGCTCGAGAAGCATACCAGGTGCATGTGCATGTGTGCTCAAAGCCCTGAGAGGAGAGGTAAGAAGAGATAGTTGTGGCTCTCCCCTCTGGGCGTGATCTCTCTCTTCGGTGAGTGCATACACCCTATCACAAGAAGAAAAAACAAAGAGCCTGTCCTCCAGCCATGCCCCTGGGACGTATAAGCCTGGGTTAGCTGCTCAGAGACATGGAATGACCGTGTCAGCCTCCAGAGGACCTGGCAGCAGGAGGGAAGCCGCGTGGTTCCCGCGAGTCAGCGCGCCCACACACCCAGCACTGCACCCCTCCCAGGGGGCGTCTCGGCTTCGTGTCACCTGTGACCAGCAGAATGAGGTGGGAGGTTCGAGAGGAGCCTGTAAGGAGAGGAGGCGGCAGCTCTGGAGACTGTGAGGTTACAAGCACTACTTTGGCCTGCCCATGGCCTAGTGTTTCGGGAGCCAGGTACCACATGCTTGACTGGACAGTTCAAATCCCTGCCCAGCATCTTGAAATCACACCACGTGTGTGTGCACGCGTGCCCAAAATCCCAACCAGAGGGAGAAATGGAGAGGGGGTTGTGGCGTGCCCAGGCTCTCCGGAGGATACTTCTTCCGTCTCTCCACGGGGCTCTCTGGTGAGAACAGTTGCCTTCTGGTAATGAGAAGAAGAAACACACCTTGAAAAAACAGCAGACCCGGAGGACACAGCGCTAAGTGAATAAACAGGCAGAAAAGGACAAATGCCACGTGACCCTGCTTACTGGTGGCACTGGGAATCTTCGCACTCAGGCCAGCAGGTGGCGCGGAACCCCAGGTGGCTGGCTGCGTGAGTCTCGGCTCCAGCGGCATCAAATCACACTGGGCATGTGTTGTGTGCCCCAAACCCTGAGAGTGGAGGAGAAGGGACTGCAGCATGGCCATTTCCCCGGGAGACGATTTCTTCCTTTCTCTCTCTCCCTCTGTCTCTGTCTCTCTCTGGCGAGTGCACATGCCCTATGGCAAAAAGAGAAAGAGGGAGAGGAAGAGGAAGGAGGGGAAGAATCCCACTGACAGAAGCAGAGGGTTACAGGGGCTGGGGGCGTGGAGGGTGGGCAGCCGCTGGGGAAGGGTGCGAAGTGTTGGATAGGTGAGTCTTGGGGCACAGCCGAGGATGGGGCTCATACTGTATTTCAGAGTCGCGGAAGAGTACAGTTCAAAGTTCTCGCCATGAGAAATGGGAAGTGTTTGAGGCGTGAGATGTTAATTCGGTTTAGTCCTTCCACATTGCATGCATATGCCATTAGTGTCACTTCGTACCCATAAATGCAGAAAACTTGTTTCTTTCTTTCTTTCTTTCTTTTTTTTGGGAGAGGTTTTTGCTATAGGGCGCGTGCGTTCACCAGAAAGACAGAGAGAGATAGAAAGTGAGAAATCACCCCCCAGGTGGAATGGCCACGCCACAATCCCTTCTCCTCCATTCTCCTCTCGGGATCTTGGGCACGCACGCACACGTGCCCGGCGTGAGTTTAAGCCACCGGGTCCAGGACGGGATCCGCAGTCGACTACATGGGAGTCCAACGACATAGCCATTACTCCAACTGCTGGTTCCCACACACGTTTATTTTATTGAAAGTGCAGGGCGACACCCTTCTTCTGGTGTTGGGTATAACTGGGTGACTAGACAGGCTAAGCCTTGTCCTCATGCACATTCCTGCCAGCGGAGGGGCAGACAGGACTCATAATAGGCTAGTTAAGTATGGAACCCGCTGCTGTTGGGAGATGAAGACCTTGGAGGGGTGAGGGAGGCACGGCAGAGCAGGGTAGGACCGGGCAGGGCAGGGCAGGGCAGGGCTGGGCTGGACAGTATGTCCACTGGTGGAGGAACGGGAAGCCCCAAGGCCTGGAGGAGGGAAAGGGGCCTGACGCATTCCAGACCAGAGCTCAGAGCCCTGACCGAGCTGGGGCGGGTGTGGGGAGCACCGTCCCTGCAGGGCAGGTCATGGGACAGACTCAAGCATGTTTGGTCTGAAGGACAGAGGAAGCTGCTGGAGGGCTGTGGGTTCCTTCCCTCCTCTCTGAATTTTATTTATTTATTTATTTAAATTTGCTGTAGGGTGCCTGTGCTTGCCTGAGAGAGAGAAAGTGAGAAATCACCCCCGGGGGGATAGCCATGCCACTGTCCATTCTCTTCTTGGGATTTTTGGGCATGCACGCACATGTGCCCAGCATGCTTTTCAAGATGTCAGGTCTGGGAGTCGAACCATGTAGTTGGCCATATGGGATCCAGCTGCCTTAGCCACCAGCTGCCATGCCACCTGCTAACCCTGGGCCATGAGTTTCTATTGCATGGCTGCCACTGCTGACTTGAGAATAGCTGGGTGTGATTGTAGTCCAGGACGGAGAAGATGGAGCCCCGGCCACGAAGAACAGGGGGAGGTGGCCGGACTCTGGACTGCTCGGGAAGCTGGCGCCTGGCAGCCTCACCCATTCAGCAAGTAGGCAGGCTTCGGAGATGGCTGGGACGGCGGCGGGCCTCCTCCTAATAGGGACAGACACACCCGTGCTGCCTGCACACGCGCTGTGGGCTGGAGCCCCAGCGCAGTCCTGGACCAGCAGCTCTGAGGTCCCCCGGGCTGGTGCAGGCCCTCCTCTCCCCTCCCAGCCTTCCTCTGTGTGGTCTACACTACCGCAACCTCTGAAACCAGCCCTGGCTCTCAGCGACTCCCTCTGACCCCTCACCTTTTTCCTGCCCCTAGGCTGGTCCTATCCAGACTGCTCACGTGGGCCGGATGCCATGCCACACGACGTTCTCACTGAGTTAGGGTCAGGTCTCTTTCCTTGTGACTTTTTAAAAAGAAGTATGTTATTTAACTTATTTTTTACTTATTTGTTTATTTTAGAGAGACAGAGAGAGAGAGAGGGAAAGTGAAAAGGCAAGCTGCTAGGTTCGGGACTTGAACCGCTATCGGCCATGAGGGGTCCAGCATGCTTAACCACCACGCCACCTGCTGGCCCCAAAGTTAAGGTCTCTCTTCTAAGCCTATAGAAATTCTGGGAAAACCTGGAAGAAAAACTGTAAAAGGACTTAGATAAGAGAAGACTGGGGGCCAGCCAGTGGCGTGATGGTTAAGGCAGCTGGATCCAACATGGCCGACTGCGCGTCTGAGTCCCAGACCCAGCGGCTTGGAAAACAAGGGGGAGGAGGGCGTGAGCATGTATGTGCAAAATCCCAAGAAGAGGACGGAGAAGGGATTGCAGTGTGGCCATGCCCTCTGGAGATGCTTTCTCACTTTGTCCCTCTGTATCTCTTTTTTTTTTTTGGAGAGGTTTTTGCTATAGGGCGCGTGCGCTTGCCAGACAGACAGACAGAGAGAGACAGAGACAGAAAGTGAGAAATCACCTCCCGGGGGGATGGTCACGCCGCAATCCCTTCTCCTCCATTCTCCTCTTGGGATCTTGGGTACGCACACACACGCGCCTGGCGTGAGTTTAAGCCACCGGGTCCAGGACACGAACTGCGGTCGATTACATGGGAATCCAGCGACATAGCCACTATGCTAACTGCTGGCCCCCCTCTGTCTCTCTTCAGCAAATGCATGTACCCCATAGTGAATAAAAAATAATAATAATAAAAAGAACAAAAAAAGAAAAAGGGAGAGAAGGAGGCTGGGGCAAGGTCCACAGGGAGGAGGCTGCCAGGTCCCGTGGCTTGAGCGTGGGGAGCTGGGCTAGAGCCAGCCCCCAGCGCGTCCGCAGTCCTTCGGTGACCCGCGGGCGGTGGCTAGGCCCTCCTGGGCTTCCTCGCTGCAGCATGAGCCCTCTCCCTAGACCTGGACCTGGACAGCGTTTGGGCATGGCCAGACGCCAGGACCACGGAGGGTCTCCCTTTGAGAACAGGTGTCTAGCAGCACTCAGGAGGTGCACCTCCTTCTGGCGCCTATGGGCCAGGGCTCGTGGGCCACCAAGTCTTTCTGGCAGATGGGCCAGAAGTGAAGAGGCTCTTAATTCAGCCTTGGCAGTGTGGAAAGGTCAGCTGGGAGGCCAACTCGCGCTTGGCCGAGCTCTCTGGTTGCAGCCCAGGTGACGGACGGCCCTCTCATCTCACCTCCCTTGATCAGCAGCTCCCTCACGCAGCGACAGACAGCCACCCGCCCAGAGGAGGTGCAGAGGGACAGCTGCCTGCTCCAGCCCCCTCGTCCTCCCTCTCCTTACCCCACCAGTGGTCAAGGTCCAGCCAGGTAGCGCGGGTCCCTGCAGAACCCCCAATGTCCCCACTACAGCACATGCTGGGTGGTTGTGTGGCATGTGTCACACACTGACCACGGGCCAGGAGCTCCTGGGAACGGAAACTCCTCTCATTGTCTGATTTATGTAGCCGAGGGTGTGATGGCCCCTTAGTTTTCCAGGGCTATCAGGTGGCACCAGCTCTGGCAGGCTGGGCCCACGAGTTGTGCTCGCGGTTACCTGTTCTGGCCCAAGGCAGAGCCCTGGGCTCTGAGGACTGGCTGGGTTTGCTCTGGTAGGTTTGGGGGCTCTGGTCTCTTCTCTGGGTACACTTGGCACTTTGGCGTCCATGCCTGGTGCTATGCAGCTAGGCTGAGATGTCTTACAAGGACCTGCCTGTTTATAGAGGCCGAGGTGGAGGTGGTCAGTCAGCCTGAGGTTTGGCTGGGAACTCAGCCTGCAGCCTCTTGTTCTCGGCATCCGACCCCTCCACTCAGCCTTAGCTGCCGTAACAGGGCTGGCCCGCCCTGTTATCCAAGGGGGTGGGAGGAGCCCACAGAATCCTCGCCCCAAGACCCCCCAGGTGAGCAGCAAGCGCCAGAAGGGACCCCTGACCTCACGGGCTTCCCCCGCATGGCCCTTCCCGTCCCACTGAGAGCCGTGGTGTCTCCGCAGGCCGGAACGAGCTGATTGCCCGCTACATCAAGCTCCGCACCGGGAAGACGCGCACCAGGAAGCAGGTGGGCCGGGGCGGCGGGGCCGGGGCAGGGCCGGGATGGGGCCGGGCAGGTGTCGGGGTGGGCCTTGGGGGCCCGCTCAGGGTGGATTGTCACAGACGTCCAGGACACTCCTGCTGCTGGCACCGGGGGGAAGCCCTCAGCCTTGCTGGGAGTCGGCAGCTCCCTGCCCGCCTCCCCTATAACAGGCACAGCTCTTTGGAAATATTGCCAGATTCTGGGTGAGCCGGGCAAGGCAAGACGAGGGCGACTGAGTGATCCATTCGTTCAGTTCGACTGAGTGATCCATTCGTTCAGTTTGGCCACAGGGGTGGATTGAGGGCTGGGGGGGCTGGGGCCAGGGCGGGGAGCTGGGCTGTCTGGGAGGCAGAGACTGGAGCCCTCTCTCCCTGCCCCAGGTCTCCAGCCACATCCAGGTGCTGGCTCGTCGCAAAGCCCGCGAGATCCAGGCCAAGCTCAAGGTAAGGTGAGCTCAGCCCCGGCAGGGTGGAGTGCCACCTGGCCTCTGCTCCCAGAGCCGGGGCTCCATCTTGCAGGAACAGCCTCCTCGGGGTCAGGAGCTGGCTGACCGCCCAGGGTGCCTCCTGCCCGCCGTGCCTCTCACCTTAAGGTTCGGCTGCAGCCACTCTCCTGTCTGCAGGGGCAGTGCCCTGCATGAGCCCAGGCCCCCACGTGTCCTGGGGAGCTACAGGCCAGTCTCCAGCCACGCCCCAGCTCCTGGCTTTGGCACAGAGGAACTGCCATGGCTCAGAGCAGCCAGTCGCCCTCCAGATCCCACTCCATGAGGACCCGAGCTGCTGGTCCCCTTGGGAGCCCACCCGCCCCTCAGTGCCATGAGCCAGAGTCTGCACGTGGCAGGTCTCAGAGGCACTGCTGTAGGCCTGGGTTTGCCAGCATTACGGGAGCTGGCGCGTTCCTCCCCGTTCCCTCTCTGGGACTAGCAGTCCCTCTCTCCCTGCAGGGCCTCTACAGCACACGCTGGGTGGTTGTGTGGCTGATGGGGCCCGCTCTGTGCAGGGCCAGCTACGGGCAGATCCCTGGGGGCGGCCCTGCCCCTCGCAGCAGTTGGGCCTCTTGTGCCCTGGAATCAGGGGCCTGCACCCTGGGAAGGAGCGAGTGCTCCATGAGGAGGTGAGCAACAGAGCCGAACAGAGCCTGGTGGGAGGGTCGGATACGGGCCTTAGACGGCAGGCGGTTTACGAACACCTACTTTTTATTTTTTTTTCTTTTTTTTGGGGGGAGAAGTTTTTGCTATAGGATGCATGTGCTTGCCAGAAAGACAGAGAGAGACAGAGAGACAGAAAGCGAGAAATCACCGCCCAGGGGGGATGGCCACACCACAATCCCTTCTCCTCCATTCTCCTCTCGGGATCTTGGACACACACATACATGCGCCCGGCGTGAGTTTAAGCCACCGGGTCCGGGACTCGAACCGCAGTCGACTACATGGGAGTCCAGCCACATAGCCATTACGCTAAGTGCTGGTCCCACAAACACTTAAAACCACAGAAGTCCCTTTCAGTTTTGTTCTCCGTAATAGAATATCACTCTGGTACGCTCAGACGGGAGCAGGCGGAGACTCTCTCCTCCCTCACGATGAGGCCTCTTGCACCCACGGCACGTGAACCGTAAAGCACCTCGGAGCCCCGTTGTGAAGGCTGCTGGGCTGGGCAGCCTTGGAAGCTCCATCTGGCCCAGTTGTCCACAAGTGGGCGGAACCATGGGTGCTCCTGCCCCGCCCACTGCCTGCTCAGCCATTCCTCCTGCACAGCCCAGCTGTCCCCCTCAGCTGTGCCTAGCACCTTGTGCCTTTGTCCTGGGACAGTGGGCCAGGCTGCAGCTGTGGCTCACCCCCACCAGGCTGGCACATGTGCCTAGGGACCCCTGGCCTGCAGCCCGGTCCACTCTTCACTCGCCCTCTCTGGTCTGCCTCTGACTCAGCCCCGCGGGTTCTCCAGCATCTGTGAGAACACAGGCCGTGCCGTCCCTCGGGGCTGCCTGGATAGCCCCCGTCGCTTCCAGGAGTTATACCTGTCCTGTTCACGGGGTCTAACTGGGGGTCACTGGTAGCTTCAGGGGGCGGCTGGGCAGGCAGCCGGGGGAGCCACAGGCTCCTAAAAATATGCAGGTCTTCGTGTGTGTGTGTTTTCCTGAAGGGCAGGGTCTGGATTTTGTCAGACTCGGGGTCTAAAGCCCCGACGTGGACCCTGAGATCGGCGGAAACACTCAGGAGGGGAGGCTGGGTCCGGCCTGGCTCCGCCCTCACGGCCGTGGTCACTGGGGCAGTCCCTGCACCCCTGCGAGTTCATGGAGCTTCCTCAGCTGTAAAATGGTGGGCTTGCAGGGAGACAGCCCAGGTCCCGTCCGGCTCCCAGATCCGGTGGCTCCCTGGTCTGTGGCTGGGCAGTGACAACACTGCCACACGTCCGTCCTGCTTCCTCCTGGCCCCTGCCCCGCCCTGCCACACGCGTTTCCTGAGCCCAGCCATTTGTTTGGGTCGGGTGTCCGGCAAGGGACACGAGTGCCGATGCTGGACAGGTGGAAAGCCCTGGCCTCGTCATGCAGGTGTCGGCCACAGAGACCAAAGGCTTTCTGGGGTGCGGCCTGCTCTCACTCACACCCTCTGGGGCTGGCCTGGGCAAGTGCTCAGAGGTAGCACACCTTACACGTACGCCTTCTTTGGTGATCAGAGACCACCGCTGGGAGAGGGCCCGTTTGGCAGTGAGGAGGGGCCCGGGGCTAACGGGCCAGTCTTGGCCAAGCCCTTGGGGACACTGTCAACTCGCCAGACCCTTGTCACCCGAATTCTCTGAGCTCTAATTCCTTCATCTTAAACTGGGAAACCTGTTACCACTGGCGTCCTCCCAGGAATCAAAGCAGGGCCGCCTTCATTTTAAGTTTACTTATTTCTTCTTTAAGGGAGAGGGTCAGATAATACTCCCAACGGGGTCTCCATGGCATGATCCACCGCCAGCCTCAGCCAGCCAGGATCGAGGCACACGTGTTCCCGGTGGGAGGAGGACTCGGGGCGTGAACCCAGAACCTTCCAGCATGAGTCAGCCTCGCACAGTGGCAGGCTGTACTGCTGGGCCACCTTCTGGTCCCTGGAGTGGCCTCTAGGAAGCCTTCCAGGCTGTTTCCAGAGAGGCCCAAGGCCCGGTGCCAGGGCCTGTGAGCTCTGGCTTCACCCCGCATGGCACCGGAGTCTGGGGGCGGCCTGGTGCTTCCATGCACAAGGCCACAGTCCCCATACCTCCCTGCAGGGCCGTGCAGGCTGAGGGCCAGCTCCAGGGCTCCCATCCTCTCCCCACTGTCCCTCGGGCAGGTCGGGAACTGAGTTAATTCTCGTAGTTTAACCCCCTTGGTTTTAACCGCTAAAGGAATTCATCACAGGGACCAGCGGGTGGCTTGGTGGCTGTGGTGCTGGAGCCCACATGGCCAACTCCTTGGGTTCGAGCCCCGTACCCAGCGTCCTGAGACACCCAGCACATGCGTGCCCAAGATCCCAAGAAGAGAACAGAGAAGGGGTTGTGGTGTGGCCACCCTCCCAGGGAGATGATTCATCTCTCTTCTGTCTCTCTGGCGAGTGCATATGACCAAAAAGAAAGGAAAGGAAAAAAAATCATCATGAAGATGTAGAATTTCTAATTAGAGATCCTGAATTGACATAATCAAACCACTTAGTCCCAAAATAGGTGCACACTCCGAACAGTGCTTGTGATTTCGTTTTGGGGGGGGGGGGAGGTGTCGTGTTTTGGATGGACAGATCCCCATTAGGCATTTGAAATAGGGGGTGTTGTCTCATCCTTGAAGACCTCTGGGACGGGGCAGCCCAGGGTGGGGCCCAGGTTCTGAAGTACAAGAAGGCATTGCTACCTGGTCATGCGAGCCGAGCCCGTGTCTTAGCGGCCTCGGGGGCAGCCCCGTTCTCAGCTCTCTGAACCAGGGGAGGCAGACAGGCCTGGGCATCTGACTTGTGAAAGGTGGGGGTCTTGGAAGCACAGGGCCGGGGAGACCTAAGGGCAGGACTGAGGCCACAGGAGGCTGGCTCTCACCCCACATGACCCCTCCTGCGCATCCAGGTAGGGGTCCGACAGCAGCCTCTCCTCCAGCCAAGCACCCAGTGAGGCACATGTGGGACCCCACTGCTCTTAGTGTCCCCGTGGGAAGTGAAAGGACACTCCCGAGTGGCAGAGGGTCTCCGAGTCAGAGCTCTGAGGAAGCAGGCAGGGCAGCGCGGTGACCCATCAGAGAAACGGGATCTCGGTTGCAGCACAAGTTCATAGCCTGCACGGGCAGAAAACCTGGTCCGGGCCCTGGCCACCAGCCGGGCCGGTTCCCTGCCCCTGAGGCCTGTCCTGCTTTGTCTCCCCAGGACCAGGCAGCGAAGGACAAGGCCCTGCAGAGCATGGCTGCCATGTCTTCCGCCCAGATCATCTCGGCCACAGCCTTCCACAGTAAAATGGCCCTGGCCCGGGGCGCGGGCCACCCGGCCGTCTCCGGGGTAAGCGGGGCTGTCTGGAGAAAACCCTGCCTCCTCCCTCTGCCCGTCCTGAGAGCTGGCTTGGTCCAGGCTGCATTCTGTCCCCGTGTCCTCCCAGGAGCCTGGGGGAGAACAGATCCCAGCCTGGGGCCCCTCGAGTCTCACTCTGCTGCTGTCAGGGCTCTTCCTGGGTCTCGGCAGAGACTGCAGACCCTTGGCAAGGGGTGCGGGCGAGCTGGGAGGTCGAAGACCAGGATAAAGAGCCGAGGCCGGGGCTGGCAGCCACCCCCGCCCAGGCCTCCCCTGCGCCCCCTGCTCAGGCACGCAGTCCTGCTGTCCTGGCCAGAGCCACACATCCTGGGATAAGCCCGGCTCAGATTTTACACTTCTCAGCCCTGGCCCACTTGGCCACAATTTCAAGACGGGCAGGAAAGGCCCCTCCTTCCCAGAGCTGTGTCCTCCCGGGTTTCCTTGACGGCAAAGATTCCAGGGTCTGGAGATGCACCTGGAGCACTGGCTGGAGCACTGCCGGGCCTGTGGGGGTGGCGTGGTGCCGGCCATCGCCGATGCTCCAGAGAGTTCTGGTCCCCAGGACGTGAGACCACTGTCACACGGGGCTTCTGTGCACAAGTACATTTGGGACACTCAGAACCTCAAGGTTCCCAGGCTGGGGCCTTCGGAGCCTAGTGCTGCCATGTAGTGACTCTGGAAGGGCGGAGGTCACTGGTTCCCGACCCAGCTGGGCTCCCGTGGGGCATCTTCTTGACCGGGCTCCTCGGGGAACCCCTTTTCCAGCTGGGGCCCCTGCCCAGCCTTACACCCTGCCGGGTGCGCGTGGGCAGTGCTGACTCTGCTGTTTGCCTCCCCAGTTTTGGCAAGGAGCTTTGCCAGGCCAAGCCGGAACGTCCCACGAGTGAGTACGGCCCGGTGTCTGCTCTCGCTATTCCTTAAACTGAACTTGAACCTGTAAACTCATGACACTGAGCCCAGCCCCAGGTGGGATGGGACCACCATTGGTTCAGCCTCGCAGGTTGACCTTGAGCTTAGGGATCGGGCATGTCTGTCCAGGGTAAAGGCAGGGCCGGGGCTCAGGAAGGAGGGATGGAGGCTGGGGACTGGGAAGGAGGGAGACAGGGGTGTTTTCCCCAACAGATGTACGTCTGGGGCCCAGCCAGAAGCCTGTGGGAGCCGGCAGGGCGGGTGAGG
>NW_006210128.1:2708467-2710281 GCF_000334495.1 Tupaia belangeri chinensis | reverse complement strand
GGGGGGGGGAGCCACTGGGGCCTGCATGAGGACACTGGGCCTGCCCAAGGCTGACCCCTCTCTCCTATCCCGCAGTGTGAAACCTTTCTCCCAGCACGCCTACTCTGTCCAGCCTCCGCTGCCTCTGCCAGGTGGGTCAGCAGGGCATGGCATCTGCTCCGGGGCCCGGGCCCCCACAGGAGGTGTCCGCATGCCCCTCTTCGACACACCCTGTCCCGTGTTGGAGTGTCCGTCACAGTCTCCTCGCTTCACCCGTGCCTCGCCTGGCACGCATACCTCCCTATGCCAGTCCCCTGTGCTCTCCCTGCGTGTAGATCCTGCTGGGATCCCAGTGCAGACGGCAGAGCCTGCGCGGCTTCCCCTTGGCCACGCCACAGTGCTCTCCTGCAAAGTGGGGGGCCCAGGGAGTGCTAGCACACCAGCCTGGGCCCACCCTGGCAGGTGACCAGCGTCACACTGCTGGACGGCCTGTCCTTGCCTCTTCCCCATGGGCGTCCTTCACCACCCTGTGCTCAGTGGGGCAGGGCAGTGTCCTGCCTGGCTTGGAGCTGCCGCTGCTTTGCCGGCTCCTGGCCCAGCCTTTCCGCCTGAGACCGCTCCTAGGTTCTCTCCTCCCAGTGGAGCCGGGTCACCATCGGCCCGGCCCTCTTTTCTGGCCCGCCCTGTCCTCTCTGTCCCGCTGACTTCCTGCCTTCCTGGCTCGGGCCTGGCTCACGCTCCTGACAGGCTCCCTGTCCTGTCTCGTCCCCTCCCGTCACCCTGTGAGTCACCAAAGTGTCCATCTCACTGGCCACGCCCAGGCCTACCTTCCTTTCGTGGCCCTGGTGGCTTCAGGGCTCTCTGCGCTCTGCTGCAGGGCCTCGTTCTCTGGCCGCCCTCGGCGCTCTCTGCTCCCTCCCGGCCTCCGGTCTGCTCCGCTCCCTGCCTTGCCTGGTGGCCCCCTAGCAGGTTCCTCCCACCTGCCCACCTACCACAGGAGCTGGCCGAGTGCCCTGCTCGCACTGAGACTTCACTGTCCCTCAGCTGGTGGCCGTGGGGGACTGCGTCTCCATGTGGCCTCGCGCAGCAGCAGCAGACCCCAAGCAGGCAGTGGCTGCACCCAATGAATGTAGGAGTGACTGGGTGACCCCTGGCTGCCCCTCCTGTGTCCCCCTTCACCTGCTCCTGAATACCCACATGGAAACTCTGGTGCCCTGGAGGGTCCCTCCCTTCCCAGGGCCCTTCCCCTGCCTCTTCTCGCCCCACTCCTGCAGGCCTTCTTCACTTTCTGCCAGGACCTGGCTCCTCTGCCACGGTCCCTCCCCCTGGGCTGGGGCTGTTCACAGCGCAGGCTCGAGCACCACGTGGCTCACCACGTGGCTCGCTTAAGCTGCCCCGCCACTTTGCCATGCTGCTCAGTCTGGCACGTTTCCTGCCTGGCCCGAGGGAGTGCCCAAACCTCTGCAGCCCACACGTGGCCTCTGCTGTCCTGCCCTGACTTCACCCAGCACTTCATGGCTCCTTTCAGCATCACCTCTGGGGACCCCTTCCAGAGCACCCCGATGGACGAAGCCCCACCCGGGGCAGCCTGTGCACCTTGTCAGTTTCTGTCAGCCCACTTGTTGATCCACGCCTGTCAGGTGGCTGTCCTGGGCCAGGACCTGTTCTAGGGACTGGAGAGAAGCTGTGAACCTAATGGCACTTACCGCTCTCCCAGGGTGTACCCCGTCATGGCAGCTGGTTAGCTCCCTGGCCGGGAAGTCACTCGGGGCACAAACCTTGCAGCTCCTGCTCTGGGGTCAGGCGCCGCCCACCCCAGCTGCTCCCGAACGCAG
>NW_006210128.1:2701646-2707651 GCF_000334495.1 Tupaia belangeri chinensis | reverse complement strand
GCGCAGCAGCAGCAGCCCCCAAGCAGGCAGTGGCTGCACCCAATGAATGAAGGAGTGACTGGGTGACCCCTGGCTGCCCCTCCTGTGTCCCCCTTCACCTGCTCCTGAATACCCACATGGAAACTCTGGTGCCCTGGAGGGTCCCTCCCTTCCCAGGGCCCTTCCCCTGCCTCTTCTCGCCCCACTCCTGCAGGCCTTCTTCACTTTCTGCCAGGACCTGGCTCCTCTGCCACGGTCCCTCCCCCTGGGCTGGGGCTGTTCACAGCGCAGGCTCGAGCACCACGTGGCTCACCACGTGGCTCGCTTAAGCTGCCCCGCCACTTTGCCATGCTGCTCAGTCTGGCACGTTTCCTGCCTGGCCCGAGGGAGTGCCCAAACCTCTGCAGCCCACACGTGGCCTCTGCTGTCCTGCCCTGACTTCACCCAGCACTTCATGGCTCCTTTCAGCATCACCTCTGGGGACCCCTTCCAGAGCACCCCGATGGACGAAGCCCCACCCGGGGCAGCCTGTGCACCTTGTCAGTTTCTGTCAGCCCACTTGTTGATCCACGCCTGTCAGGTGGCTGTCCTGGGCCAGGACCTGTTCTAGGGACTGGAGAGAAGCTGTGAACCTAATGGCACTTACCGCTCTCCCAGGGTGTACCCCGTCATGGCAGCTGGTTAGCTCCCTGGCCGGGAAGTCACTCGGGGCACAAACCTTGCAGCTCCTGCTCTCGCCCACCCGAGCTGCTCCAGAACCCAGGTTCCCCTGAGTGTGGTTCTAAGCGAGGGAACCGGCCGAGTGGTACCCGGCAAGGCCCTCCTCCCAGGGCCGCTCCTGGACGCTCCCCTTGTCACCCTGCAGGAAGGCCCCTAGGGGAGGCAGGAGATCCTCCAGGCAGTATGAGGTCGCACTGTGGGCCTGGATCCTCGCAGAGGGTGCGGGCAGGGAGGGCGTTCAGACAGGCTCCATGTGCCTCTCCCACCGTGTACAGGGTTCGAGTCCCCTGCAGGAGCTGTCCCGTCGCCCTCAGCGCCCCCAGCTCCCCCATGGCAGGGCCGCAGTGTGGCCAGCTCCAAGCTCTGGATGTTGGAGTTCTCCGCCTTCCTGGAGCAGCGGCAGGACCCGGACACGGTAGGGCTTACCTGCTCCAGCTCCTTCCCACCTGCTCCTGGCCCTGTGCTCTGTCCCGCTCCGCTTCGGGCTTAATTTAGGGCCCACATTCCTTCTCTACTTTCCCTTCCTATTCCTTTCCAGCCTTCTCCACCTCCCTCCTCCCTCTCCTTCCTGTTTCCCCTTGAGCTGGAATGCTGCCAACAGAGCCTTCTCCCCGACCAGCTCACGTGGGCTCCGCCCTGCTCCCCCATGCTCATTTTCTTCCTCCCCCAACTCCCAGCGCTTGATCCAAAGTTGCTCTCATCCCAGTCCCGCCCCTCCTGTCTTCTGCTGGCTCTGAGGGCACAGAGGAAGCAGAGGAGCCCCGAGTCCGACCCCCAGCCTGGGAGAGCAGCGGCCCTCTCCAGCCTCCCCTGGCAGTGCCTCCTGTCCGGGGTGTGCAGGGTCACCTGTGAAGGGCCCAGCAGTGCCTGGAGGGGGCCAGGTGGACAAGATGCCGACGACATCTCACTCCGATCTAACTTAATTTTAGCCCAGGAGCCCAGTACTCAGACATTCCGACTCAGAAGCCTGGAATTTATAATAAAGCAAAAGTAGACCATTACCGCATCAGTGTTCCTGCGGAAACGGAACCTGGAGGGGTGCCGTGCCGCTGGTGGCTCCGGGTCGTGTGGCGGGCTGCTGCTCGCCAGGCCTCAGCCCTGTCCTCCCGACCCCCACAGTACAACAAGCACCTGTTCGTGCACATCGGCCAGTCCAGCCCAAGCTACAGCGACCCCTACCTCGAAGCCGTGGACATCCGCCAGATCTACGACAAGTTCCCGGAGAAGAAGGGCGGGCTCAAGGAGCTCTTTGAACGGGGACCCTCCAACGCCTTTTTTCTCGTGAAGTTCTGGGTAAGCCCCTCGGCAGACTCCCCCTCCTACCCCTGGGCGTTCATGGCGGGGCAGAACAGGCGGACCGTGCACAGTGCCCTCGCCACAGGCGGAAGGGGACGTGAACGGGCAGCCCCAGCGAGGGCGCCGGAGCACGTGCCTGACGGCCTCTCCTGGCAGCCCGCCAGAGCGCTGGGCCGAGGGCAGGGGAGGCTCGGATGGACAGCGGTGTCCTGGGCAGACTCGCAGGTGGAGCACCTGGTCTCGTCAAGCCCGAGGGGCCAACGCTGCATTGATTTGGCGGCCCAGAGCCAGGCCCTGGGCCTTGACAGCACACCTCCGCGGTGAGCTGGGCTGGACGGGACTTGGAGACCGGGAGTGTGGGGTAGACAGCGCCGCCGAGATTCGGCCCCTGTGCTCTCCCTCCTCACCCCTGCAGAGCCCTTCCATTAGACCAGAAGTCATCTCAGGGGGCCTGGCACACACACAGGGAGGTGCTGGCAAGTGTCACCAGAGGAGGGGCGGGAGCCCTGCGGCTGGCTGTGACCCCAGGCTCGGGGCCCACCACATTCTGCACCCACACTCCTTTGCAGTTCTGCTGACTTTCAGCTCTGCGCATGCCCAGGGGACAGCCGGCTGCCTCGGTACTTCGTGCTGGGAGATTCTGGCGTTCATTCGCTCCCAGGCCGCTTCGGTAACCTGAAGGCGTTCCTTTTCTTAGACACTTTATCTACATTAGAGTTTATGTGTATATTATAAAGTACACATATGTATTTATTGAGCTGACTGACAACGGGCCCTGGCTAGGAACTCCCAGCCAAGCTCTTCTCCATAACAGAAGAGCCCCCCAACCCCCCAGGGCTGGGGGCTCCAAAAGAGGCCTAAAGCCGAGACCCAGGGCCCAGATCTCGAGGGTTAGGGTTTGTACCCTGCAGGGTGCTTGTCTGTGAGGAAGCTGGACCTGGGCGTGGGGACAGACAGCTCCAGAGGCAGTGGTGGGGACGGCTGTCCAGCAGGGGGCGTGTGTGAGCGGGTGGGAGGAAGTGGCTCTGGAGGCGACTGGGTGAAGGCAGTGTGTAAGAGGGGACAGGCGAGTTAGGTCCCGGAAGGTCCCGATCACAGGAGCCTGAATTTTTCAATCTATGTTGGGATAAAAAATAGCTAATCTTGGGCAGCACTTGGTGTGGAGGTTAAGGCACTGGATCCTACATGGTTCAAATCCCCGACCTGGTGGCTTGAAAATCACACCAGGTGACTTTGGGGTGCCTGTGCTCATGCCCCAAATGCCAGGGGAGATTAGAGAAGCGGGTGCACTGTGGCTATCCTCCCTGCCAGGGGTGTGATGGCTCATGTCTCTCCCTGTCTCTTTGTGGTGAAACATGTACCTTATGGCAAAACTAAAAAAGGAAAGAAAAAGGTTGTATTTCTTTACTTAACCTCCTTTCTATTTTTAAAATGTATTTACTTATTTATTTTCAGATTTTTGCCATAGGGTTTGTGCACTTGCCTGAGCGAGACTGAGGGAAAGGGAGGAGTCACCGCCCAGGGGAGTGGCCGTACCACAGTCCCTTCTCTGTTCTCCCCTCAGGACTGTGGGCACACACACGCGCGCGCGCGCACACACACACACACACACGTATGCCTGGCGTGGTTTTCAAGTCACTGGGTCAGGGACTCAAACCACCGTTGGCCACGTGGGAGACCAGCACCTTAACCACCATGCCGCCGTTGCCCCCCAAGCCAGGAGGTATGTTCTGATTACATTTCATTTCTCACATAGCTGTTGGTGTTTTCCTCAGATAAGGAGCGTTTTCACTTGCGTGCTGTTAAGTGAACCTGTTCTTGAGATTTTATGATGCGTTCCATCATAACCACCATATATGAAGGGACTTCAAAAAGTTTGTAGAAAATGGAATTACAGTACGACTTTATGTTGGTGTGAAAACATTTCGAAATTCAGGCACTGTTTTTTCATAATGTGTATTTTCCACGAACTTGCTGAAGTGCCCTTTTAAAATCGAATTTTTTTCCCTAAAGCTTCACCCTGTTAGATGAGGTAGTGATCCAGCCTGTCGTTGGGCCTCTTCCTCCGGGCGCTCCCCAGACACCCTGCTCTCCTGCTCGCCCAGCCTGAACCGTGGCTGTGGCCTGCTCCGCAGCTCAGGTGCTCTGTGTTGGGTCTACAGCCTCCGAGGTCTCACACTTCTCCCTTACTCTCCTGGAGCACACCCTCTAGTACCTTCTAAGAAAAGACGCACAGCCTTGCCTGTTTGAAATGTCTTTGTGTGTGTGTGTGTGTGCCCACCTTTTTTAGGTGTTGGTAATATTCCGTATTGTTTTAGGCACTGTCCAGTCCAGGTGAGGACCATCCCAGGCCCCCATGTCACAGACGGGGGAACCGAGGCATGGAGTAAGCAGGGCCTGGCACTGAGGCACCCAGCCAGGGCAGGGGAGTCTCTTTTCCGGGGTCACCCTGGGTATGGACGTGCTGTGAGGTCAGTCAGGGCAGACTGAAAGGTGACGGCAGCGTCTGCTCCTTACGGGATACGGCCACACGGTCTGTCCCCACAGTGACCTCATCTGCAGGAGGAAACTGAGGCACAAGCAGGTTAAACAACTTGCCAGAGGCCACGCTTTGGTTTGACCAAAGGGATGCGGCCAGGCAGACTGTACCTGGAGCTGAGACGTGCAGTTGTCCTGCCGGGCCGAGGGCCTGGGCCGCCCCGCATCATCCTGGTACCTCTGCTCCTCTGGGCCACCTGATGCGACCCCAGCCCCTGGGCAGACGGCACCCCGATGGCGCGGTCAGCACAGAGTCAGCAGTGGGCGTGGTGTGGATGCCAGGCCTCCCTGGAAGATGAGGCAGAGGCGGGCAGGCAGCATGGAGGTGCCGGCATGCCCCCCAGCCTTGCTCCTGGCCCTGTCCCCCCTCTCTGACTCTGAGGGGCGGAAGTAGAGCTGCTGGGAGAGCAGCTTGGACAGCGGGTACTGAGGAAGAATGATGGGGCGGGCTCCGCGTCTGCACGTGGCGCTCCTGTGCTGCGGAGACTGGTGTGGCCTGGCCTTCCCGGACTCGGTCCGACCGGCTCTCAGGGTCCTGGGCAGCGACCACCATGCAGAGAGCAGAGGCGAGGCCTTGCGCTGCACCAGAGGGGCGGGGACTCAGTCTCGATTGCTCCACGTCAGGGCCGTGTCCAGGGCAAACCTGGCCTCCCCGTGTGTCCCTGAGCTGCCCCTGCCTGTTGCCTGAGCCCCCAGAGCAGGGCCCTCTGTGGGTGCCAGCGGTGTCAGGGTCAGGCGGGTGAAACCAGAGATGGGGCAGCTGGAGGCTGGGGCAGTTGTCAGTCACCTGGTCCCTCCGCGCGCCAAGGCCAGGGGCACCAGAGATAGTCCTGGGGGCGGGGGGGGGGCAGCAGCCTTCGCATCGAGGGGTCCCGCAGTTCCAGCTCCTGGTCTAGAACCCTCTGTCCCTGCCCCCTGGCCTGGCTTCCTTCCTTGCTCTTAGCTGGCATGAACTTGAACTCAGCCCGCAGTCAGGAAGGGAGCCCTCAGACACAGAAACGCCGCCTCCGCCTCAGTGCTCCCTTCCGCTCTGCCCGACTGCTTCTCGGGCTGACCAAGCATGCTGCTGAGCCGAGCAGAGCCTCCTGGAAGTGGGAGCAGGGCCTTGAGTCCCCACTGTCCCCCGGGAGTTATTCTTGATGGGACGGCAGAGGCGCTCACGGCTCATGGCCTGCTGAGATGGGCTGTGCTGGCAGGGGCGGCTCCAGCAGGATGGTTGGGGTACAGAGGTGGGCCCTGTCCTGAGCACTGAGATCAGCAGGGGCCACTTCAGGCCTTGGAGTGGGGAGAGGGACACAGACGCTGGTGGCCGTGTGGGCAGTACCCAGGCCTTCTGTCCTCGCCTGGCCAGCCCACCCCTTGGCCACTGACATTTCTCCCAGGCACATCCCGGCACATGACAATGAATCCGAGCCCCTCCTGGCCCCCACGCTGCCCGGCTGTCTCGGCTCAGCTGTCGGCCCCCCATCCCC
>NW_006210128.1:2696138-2701375 GCF_000334495.1 Tupaia belangeri chinensis | reverse complement strand
GTTTCAAATTCCTTGAGAGCAGATACGTCTCGGCATCCTTGGGCCCCAGCGGTGCTGGGCTGGGGCTGGGTGAATGGTGATGGAGTGATGGAAGGGCAGGTGAGTGGAGGCGATGACAGAGGACCCACCAGTGTTCCTCTAGGTGGGGTGGAGGGGCCTGGAAGACCCGGGGTGAGCAGGCGCCACCTAGAGGCGACAGGTGGAACAGCTTCACAACTCTGCTGGAGGCCCCCTAGCTGCCAGGCCCTGCCAAAGCCCTAGGAGAGCTTAGCCCTGCCTGCAGGGACTGTCCCTTCTGGAAGGGGGCAAGGACATGTGGACAGATCATGACAGCACAGGTGATGAAGGGGGTGTACACACAGGTACCAGGGCACAGGGGCGGGGAAGCCTGGGGGGAGTGGTGCTGGCCCTGCATGGTGCAAATGAGTTGATTTGTAAGAAACGGGGGGTGGAACGGGCAGATGGCGTAATGGCTATGTCACTGGACTCCCACGTAGTTGACTGCAGTTTGAGTTCCAGACCTGGTGGTGGCTTAAACTCACGCCGGGCGTGTGTGCACGTGTGCCCAAGATCCCGAGAGGAGAATGGAGGAGAAGGGATTGCGGTGTGGCCATCTCCCCAGGGGGTGATTTCTCGCTGTCTCTCCGGTGTGTGTGCCCTATAGCAAAAATCTCTCTCAGAAAAGAAAAGAAACTGAGGGGAGGGGAGGGTTAGCAGATGGCTCATGGTTATGCCACTGGACTCCCATATGGCTGACCACGGCTTGAGTCCTGAACCGGTGACTTGAAAGTCACACTGGGCGCGTGTGCCTAAGATCCCGAGAAGAGACTGGGGGAGAAGGGATTGCAGTGTGGCCATTCCCCCTGGGCGTGATTTCTTCCTTTCCCCCTCACTGTGTCGCCTCTCTCTCGCTCTCTCTGGCAAGCACATGCGCCCTAAGCCCAAAACCTCTTAAAAAAAAAAGAAAGAAACTGCCCAGAGGTAGCCGGTGCTGTGGTTGCGGGGCTCCCCGCCTGAAGGTCCTGGCTCATCCGTGCCTGTGACCAGGGTTGGCTGGGCTGGGGTGAACCCAATGTCTAGACTGTTGGAGGTGCAGTCTCTCTGTCTCTGTGTCTCTGTCTCTCTTGCTCATGGGGACTTTTATTTTTTTTTTTAAAGAAAACAGTAGGGGCATAGTAGGACATATGGTAGCTGGTACAGGGGCCTCCAAAATTTGTGAAGGGCTGTCCCAAGGGCCTGGTGGTTAAGGGAGCCGGATCCCACATGGTGGACTACATGGTTCAAGCCTCAGACCCAGCCGTTTGAATAACACACAGGGTGTGTGTGCATTCATGTCCAAGCCCCGAGAGGAGGGAGAGATGGAGAAGGATGGCGACAGGACCATTCTCCATGGGGCGGGGGGTGCTTTTTCTCATTCCCTTTCTCTGTCTCCCTTTGGGGAGCGCATGTGACCTCTGGCAAATTTAAGAAAAGGTTGTGGAAAGATGAAATTAAAATATGAATTTATTTTGGTGCAAAAAACCTTTTGCATAGTTTTTTTCTTTTTTAAGAGAGATTTTTGATATAGGGCATGTGCACTTGCCAGAGAGACAGACAGAAAGCGAGAAATCACCCCCCAGGGGGATGGCCATGCCACAATCCCTTCTCCCCCATTCTCTCAGGATTTTGGGCACACACGCAGATGCTCCCGGTGTGAGTTTTTTAAGCGGCCCGGTCCAACACTCGAACCAGTCCACTATGTGGGAGTCCCGCAAAATAACCATCCCACCGTCTGCTGGTCCCTGCATGGTTTGTTCACGATGTGCATTTCCTGCAAACTTTCAAAGCCCCCACTTTCCGTGGGCAAATGTGGCATTAATCAGGGGGCCCTGAGTGGCTTGAGGCTGAGAGCCATCAACATTTTCTGCCCAGCCTTGCCCCTGGGTGTCCCCCGTTCCAGGTCCAGGGCTGCCACTTCTAGCTGCACTTCATCCTGAACACGGGCTGTCCCAGCCCTGCAGGCGTGATCTGACCAACTGGTCTCCCGGGGGAGCGCATGCCATGGAGAGCAGGGACGGAGCCTGGGGACTGGGCTGGCCCCAGGGCACCTCACATTTCCCTGAAGGCCTAGGGCCAGCCACAGCCATGCCGTGTTCCTGCTCTGCGGAGGCCCTGCCCCACCGGCACTCTCCCACCCTGTCGTGCCTGCCCTCCCCCCTCACCCACTCCCCTTCACGGGGCTCGGATGGGGTCCTAGTGGGGAGGGTGTGTGGAACACGGCTGAGTGCTGACTTCAGCGCCCCGCCATTCTTTTCCCTCCTAATGGCCTAGTAAAAGCCAGTGCAGAGCACAGAGAGGCCTGCTCTCCCAGTGGGACAGTGCGTGCTCATGCTGCTCTGCAAGCTGTGTCTTTCGGTGTGTTTGGAGCACCCACAAGGATTCCAGGTCCTTTCTGGGGGATTCTTTGCAGTCGCAGGGTCTCCATTGGGCCGTAAGGGAATGCCCTGCCAGTCTGAGGTCTTGCTCTTGAACTTTCCCGGAAGGGGAGACAATAGCAATTCAGCGCCCTCTAATGGTCAGTCCTAGAACTGCAAGGTGCTGGCTTTGAACCAGGCCAGACTGTTTCCTGGGACTCTGGGAATTTTGTGGAAAAGAGCCCATGGTGTCAGAGACGGGGCCCAGGTCTGGAGCCCCTGTTGCATGCCTGGGCAGCCTCTGGGTCTTTGGCAGTGGCCTTAGACTGCTGTGGGTGGGAGCGAGGCTTCCCTAAGAACAAGCCTGTTGTTCCCCTGTGTTACTTCCGAGCCCACAGGTGCCTTGTTAGCACCCCCAGCTCAGAGAGGGGACCCTCAGGGGACCTCAGGCTTCCGAGGTATAGTTCCCTGCTCAGAGTGTCTAATGCATTGATTGCTTCATCCAGTGCCTGGCCCCTCTGCCCGGTCCGGTCGGGACAGTTCTAGGACTGTCCTTGTGTGCCGTGTGGCCCTGAGCACGGCCCGCAGTCGGGAGCCTTGCAGGTACAATCCAGCATGGCCAGCATTGCCAGGAGGCCCTTCCAGCTCGGCACAGGCCTGGGCAGCAGCCCAGGAGAACCAGTGGCCGGGCTGGGGAGTGGCCTCAGGAGGACTGAGGCTCCTGTCCCTGAGGCCAGACAGGCTCAGGCTTGTTGGAGCAGAACTCTCTGGGCACCAGCAGTAGAGAATCCACCCAAGGGAGGGAAGGCTGGTGCTGAGAGGTGGGTCTGGAGGCTGAGACAGTGGGAGACGTGATCCAGGCTGGGGGCTCGGCTGTCTGCAGCAGTGGGCAGGAGGCCCCCCAGAGCCATCACAGAGAGCCACGAGATGCGGAGGGTCCCCCACGCCCTCCCTGACTTTCCCTTGCCAGGTCCACTCTGGCTTCCGGTTCTCGGGCCTTCTTCACTCTGAGTTGACTCTGGAGCCGGCCCGGTAGCTACTGGGCAAGGGGGCTGGATCCGCATGGCTGACCGTGGTTCCATTACTGGCTTGAAGAACTGCCAGGGACCAGCAGATGGCGTAACGGTTATGTTGCTGGATTCCCACGGTTGTTGCCGGCTGTTCAAATCCCGGTCCTGGTGGCTTGAAACTCAGGCTGGGTGCGTGTGTGTGCGTGCCCCAAATCCCAAGAGGAGAATGGAAGAGAAGGGATTGCAGTGTGGCCATCCCCCCGGGGGGTGATTTCATGCTTTCTGTCTCTCCATATGTCCTATAGCAAAAATCTCTCCTAAAAGAAGAAAACCATGTGCCAGTGCGTGTGCGTGTGGGTGCACGCGTGCTGCGTGTCTGACTGGATGCAGGAGAGGAGAAGGCAGCAGTGCGGCCGTGCCCCCCCGGAGTGCCCTCTTCTCTCTGTCTCCAGTGAGCACACATGAACTCTGGCAGTCAAAAAACAGAAAGCAGTCTCTAAAAAGTTTTGATAAATTAACTCACACTGGAGTAGAAATGACTGGTAGTCAGATGTGTGCGGTGTAACAAGAACAGGTTTCGACGGTGAAACTCGAGGCTGTAGAGACAAGCGTGGGGGCCCTTGCCCGGTGCACCGTGTCCGAGCAGTGGCTGAGAGTGATGCAAGTCCCACGTTTTCTCTTTCTGCTTTTAAGTGACATGGCCTGGCTTTATGTAAGGAAGGCCTAGCTGTGAGAATGGCAGAAGCTGCCCAACACCCTTCTGAGTTATCCCCCCCCAGGTTTATTTATTTACTCCATGAGGGAGAGAGGAGACGGCTACCCCGAGAGGGTCCCCACGCCAGGATCCATCCACCTTGGCTGCGCAGGCCAGCCGTGCGTGTGTCCAGCATGCTGGGCCCAGTTCGGGAGCCCAGGCCCTTCCTCGCGTGGCTCCGGTGCCTTACCGCACCACCGCCCGGCTTCCGCCCCAGCACTTCTTAAGCCCTTCCGTTTTCCCCCGTGCCCCTGAGCCTGACTGACCCGAGGTCTTCATGCCGCCGCCCTCCCGATGGGCCCTGCTGACGATCTGACCTCCCAGCGCCATGTCCCCCACAGGCAGACCTCAACACCAACATGGAGGACGAAGGCAGCTCTTTCTACGGGGTCTCCAGCCAGTACGAGAGCCCCGAGAACATGATCATCACCTGCTCCACCAAGGTCTGCTCCTTCGGCAAGCAGGTAAAGCCCCCCGACCAGCTCCCAAGGCCGCCCCCGCGGCCACGCGGCTGCCGGAAAGCAGGGGGGTGGCTGCGGTCACGGCCTCTCCGAGGCTCACATTTCACTCTGGGGCCACCAGCGTCTTCACCTCCCTGCCTTTCTCTTTGTGGGGACCCTGGAGACCCTGGGGAACTTAGGCCTGCGTTTGGGCAGTGGCTTCTGTCTCTCCTATAGGCCTGGCCAAGGGCAATGCAGGGTGTCGGGAGGAGCACAGCCCGATGGACCTGGGTTCAAACCCCATCTCCTGCTTTCTGTGGATGTGACTGGAGAGAGTGTGACAGAACTTTGGTCATCCCTAATAATAACTCGCGTAGCACTCTGGCATTCTGATCCCACCCTGTAAGAGGGACAGGGAGACTAAAAGGCCCCCAGCCCAGACACCGGGGAGCCCAAGTCTGTCACCCTGGAGGTCCCACACATTCCTTCAGCCAGAGCACGTGCTCTCAGCCCGCTCCTCTTCTCTCCCCCAAATCCGTCTGAATTTTTTGAGAGGTTTTTGCTATAGGGCGCATGCGCTCGCCAGACAGAGAGACAGAGAGACAGAAAGCAAGAAATCACCCCCCAGGGGGGATGGCCA
>NW_006210128.1:2694700-2695980 GCF_000334495.1 Tupaia belangeri chinensis | reverse complement strand
ACAGTATTTCTAAAGTGAGAGAGAGGCAGGCGCCCCCAGCCGGACGCGCTATGGCGCACCCCCGGCCCCAGCCGGCCCAGGTCGCGTGCACGCGTGCTCGGTTAGGCCTGCGTGCATGTGGGTCTGGTGTCACCACTGTGCTCCGTCCACAGCCGTTTTTCAGAAGCTCCTTCAGTTATTTGTTGTTGTTGTTGTTGCGCTTGCCAGAGAGAGACAGAGAGAGAATGAGAAATCACCCCAAGGGGACGGCCATGCCACGCCTCCTCGCAGACTCTTGGGCACACGTGCCTGGTGTGCTTTTTCAAGCTGCTGGGACTCGAACCAAGCAGTTGGCCATGCGGGGCCCAGTGCCTTAACCTTCATGCCACCTGCTGGCCCCTACTTTTTTTCTTAAGAAGTTTTTATAATGTATATTTATTTATTTATTTATTTGACCAGAGCGAGAGAGAGAAGAAAAGTTAGAAAGCAAGCCGTCAGGTCCAGGACTTGAACTGTGATCAGCCATGTGGGAGTCCAGAACCCTTAACCACCATGCCACCTGCCGATCCCAACTGGCCCCTACTTTCAATAGAACTGTTTAAATATTTGAGAGTGCCGTGGTGCATGTGGCACGTGCCGTCAGCAGCTTCCACACTCTCATGGCCCGAGTCCAGTACCAGCAACCAGGAAACGGAGTGGCATGGCCCCCACCGGGCTCAGGCTTCACCAGTTCTGCACACCCTGGTGTGTGTGTGTGTGTGTGTGTGTGTGTGTGATTGCCACCGGAGTCACAATACACGGCAGCCCCATTCCTTGTGCTCCGCGTCTTCTCACCTGCGGCAGGACGGAGAGTAGCCTTCCCGTCTTGGCTGTGGTCGCTGCCCTGGGTCTCCTCCATGCCCCCTCGGCCATCCCCAGCTTCTGCCTGTCACTAGTGGAGAGGGGTCATGTTTCGCGTCCACCGACCTGAAAAGGTGGCTCTGCTCTCAGGACTCCTTGGGCCTCTTGCCCTTTCTTCCCGCTTAATGGTGACTAGGTCCCGGAGCCTCCAGGGAGCTGGGTGCTCCGAGGGGACCCTAAGCCCCGCTGTGCCCTGGTCCCGCAGACCGAGTACGCGCGCTACGAGAACGGCCACTACTCCTACCGCATCCACCGGTCGCCGCTCCCGGTCGCCGCTCTGCGAGTACATGATCAACTTCATCCACAAGCTGAAGCACCTGCCCGAGAAGTACATGATGAACAGCGTGCTGGAGAACTTCACCGTCCTGCAGGTGCGCGGGCGGACGGGCGGGGCTGGGCAC
>NW_006210128.1:2688822-2690713 GCF_000334495.1 Tupaia belangeri chinensis | reverse complement strand
GCCACTACTCCTACCGCATCCACCGGTCGCCGCTCAGCGAGTACATGATCAACTTCATCCACAAGCTGAAGCACCTGCCCGAGAAGTACATGATGAACAGCGTGCTGGAGAACTTCACCGTCCTGCAGGTGCGCGGGCGGACGGGCGGGGCTGGGCACACTCCTGCCTCCGTGGGCGCTCACCCCGGCCGCTTCCTCCCTGCAGGTGGTCACCAACAGGGACACGCAGGAGACCTTGCTGTGCATCGCGTACGTCTTCGAGGTGTCAGCCAGTGACCACGGGGCTCAGCACCACATCTACCGGCTGGTGAAGGAGCGAGCGCCGGGGCACAGGGAGGGGGAAGAGACGTGCAGGAGTCCAGGGAAGGGCCCTGCCGGGCAGCCCCAAAGTGCCCAGAAGCCACGAGGAGCACACCGTGCTGGGAGCTGCGGCGCCAGCCCTGAATAAACCCGCGATGTTGTGCAGTGTGGGAGGGCCTGGCCTGGCTGCGTGAGCCTCGGGAGGGACTGGGGGAGCGGGGCGTGTGGGAGGCCAGCCGCAAGTGCTGCTCAGGGATGAGCCCCAAGGACTCAGCCGGGACCCTCTGGACACCGAAGCTTGTGACGTGATGGTCCCTCTGCTGCCAACCAAGCTCTTGCACTGAGCTGCTGTCCCCTCGGGGACCCTGTACCTCCAGCTGCCAACCACACCTGCCAGCCTGGCCACCCCGCCCAGGGTGGCTACACTAGAGGCCACCAGGGTAGACATTAGGTGTGGGGAAAACAGTCCTGGAAGGGCCTGGTCAGAACTTGGCTCCTGCTCATCTGCCGTGGAAGTGAGTCCTGGGCCTCTGTCCCCGTGACCAGGCCGGGGCACTGGCTCCAGGCTGGGGAGGGTGGGCTGCACAGCGTCCGGGGAGCTCATGGTGGCAGGAAGTCGGGCAGTGCCAGGATTCTGATGTCCTTTGAGTCTTGTCTAAGGCTCCCGCCCAGCCAAAGTGCCTGGCTGGGCCCACCTTGGAGCCAGCCCCAGGCCATCGGCTGCCCCCAAGGGGCAGCTCTAGGGCCCCTGGGGGTGGATGCCGGAGAAACGGGGAGCCGCTGCATGGTTCCTGGTTTGTCTCGGAGAACTTTGGGTTTGCCTTCTGACCTCGTGTGCCCGCCTGCCTGGCCCTGGGCGCCCTCCATCTCTGGAACCGTGTGGCACCTCCCTGGTAGGCCTTCAGGAGGGAAGACTTTCTGGAGGCCTCATAACCCTCGGCCCACCCTGGGCGGTCTGGTCCTGCCCTTTGCCACCACCTGGTGGCTCTTTGACATCCCCTTCCCAAGTGGGATGGGGATCCCAGCCGCCCTAGGGAGGGGAGCGAGCGTCCCCTGCTGGTGCGTTTGTGCTCTGGCGTGCAGCCGTGGCCGTGGGAATACAAGGACGAGGCGCAGTGGCGGGGCGGGGCGTAAGGGCCTGTGCCAGCTGCGTGCCCTCGGGTGCCCTGGTTCCGCCTACCTCGGTGCAGCCCTTGCGTGGCGCTGACGGTGTGCTTGGTGAGCACTGCTGTGCGGTGAGCTCGCGGTCTGCCCAGGGACGCGGGGCCGAAGCTGCCAGATGTGGGATGTGGGGCAGCAGGTGACGGGGGACTGAGGGGCAGGGCCGGGAGGTGGCCCTTAGAGGGTGGCAGCATTTGGATACGCCGGCAGGAGGGAGGCTGGCCAGCATTCCGCCTGAGGGAAGGAGCGAGCAAACCAGCCTCCCTCTGTCCCCCACCAGCCTGGACGGTGCCGGCCCCACTGCTCACCGTGTGGGGTCCTTCCCTGTCCTGCTGTGGCCCAGCCCTCAGCCAGGGAGCCTGGTATTGGACCGAGGCCCCGAGCAGGCGCCCGTGCTCACAGGGTCACATGTGGGCTTGTGTTTGAGCGCC